>NW_028289684.1:620507-930760 GCF_059628265.1 Tinamus guttatus | reverse complement strand
TCTGATACTTACATTCTTTTAAGCGCAGTAGCTTTCAGTTTGGCTTTAACAGGCTTCTGCCTGCCTCATACTCTGTGCTGTGTGTGCAGCAACAGGGGAGTGGAGAGTCTGCTGTCATAAATTCAGATTTGGCTCTCGTTTATAGCTGCTTAAAGATGAGGAGCAAATTCATTTAGGCCAATAGACAGAGCGATAACAGTTTGTTCTGTTTAGCCATCACAGCCGTATAAATGACAGCAGAATTAAAGCTATGTCCTCTAAGCACAGCTGGTTAAAATTTTAAATAGCAAAACTGCGTTGAAAACTAAGAACCACAAAAACAGGATTTATCCTTCCAGTTTCTGAATTTTAAAAGTTGGAATAATTCAAAAGATTTTTCAATAAAAAGCATTATTTTGATAATTTTCATTTTTGGATAATTTTTAGATGTAGTTTTATTGCAAGCTAGAAATCTCTGTAATTCATATAAGATTTTGAAAGAATCTTTTGTACAGAACCTCTAAATCTCTGAGTGGATTTTAAAGCTGAAAAGTGTTCTCTTTAAAAAACGTGAGTAACTGTTAAAATCTATCCGTTAACTTAGCTGGATTGGTTTGTTCTCTGTTCTCAGCTTATCTCAGTCTTTCTTGAACAGATAACTTTTTATTTATCTGTAGGTGCACAACAATCCACTTTGCAGTCATCAAGCTGTCACATCCTTAATGTCATTAATGTATTTCCTCAGGTGTTACAAGTTGGGAACAGAATCAGAACCCAAATCTGCCTTCAGAGCACTGAGTAAGTTTGAATTCGTGTTCACTTTTCTTTTGGTGCGTGATTCGGGCTGAGGCTCTCCCCCGATCCCAGAGCCTACCCGAGGCTGCGTTAACTGCTTGTAGCACCTGGGTTTTGCTGAAGTTAGTTGGTATCCATGAGATCTTGTCCCGGGCAGGATCAGAGGTTAATTGAAATCAGAGAAGCAGAACCCGCTCGATTGCCCGGTTAATGACGCCCGGCTCCCTCCCGGCCCGGCGCTCGCGGGCGAAGCCGCCTGTCGCTCCGCCTGGCGACGGGATGTGTTGAACGGCCGAGGCCCGTGAAACCCCCCTGTGCTGGGAAAGGGGTCTGCGTGCGCGAGGGGGAGCCGGTGACATCCCCGTGCATCATCCCCAGCTGTCATGGTGCAGGTTTCCGCTGAAAGCTGCTAATGCCGGGAGGTTTATGGCAGGTGGGCTCTGCTGAGTACGTAGCGTTGGGTGGGAAAACTGGGGACACCTTGATTGGGATCCTGCAAGATGAGTTTCGGGCAGTGTCTGGCAAGAATGCTCTTTATGTGCAGGAGTATGTATTGGGTTGAATGAGTAATGTATTGGGGTTAAAATATATAGGTTTTCCCTTCTTCTCTCCCCAAACTGTTATGAATAGTGGAATTTTGCTAATGAGTATTAAATACCAGAGGTTGATTGTGATGGTAACTTTGCCAGGGTTTCTGCAGTCAGCAGGTATGTGCTCTTCACCTTATAATAAAGCATTTTTACCTTACAGAGAAGCAAAGCAGATTTCATAACTGAAGACATTATTATATGTTAAAATCTGAATCCTGTAACCCTGTTCTAGACTTGGTGACAAAGTCTCCATAGGGAATTGGCTTGGTAAAGCAGAAAGAGAAGTTTTCCCCTTTGGGGTGCATTTGAAGTTTTGAGCTTGAAGAGGGAAAATAACTCAGAGACATTTTATTTAGAGCTATATAGACTATAAATTTCTTAAAAACTGAGGCTCTTGGATAATCACTCTAAAAATCTCCTCTGGTGTGTTTGTCCAAATGATGTGGTCTAAAATCTAGTCTTCTTGCACTATAATGTGGATATTAAGCATAGGCCTGCAGAATATCTCCCTCTCTTTTCTTCTCTTGGCCTGCCTGATTTTAATCCCTGCCATCTTTAATCTAGATTTAAGTGACTGTTCTCCTCCGTGACACATTTGCCCGTGGGTAGAAACTCAGCACATTGCAGCCTACACCCAGATCCTTGTTCCAATCACAAGAAAGTATATAATTCACATAAATGATCCTTACGAATAATTCTCCAGTACTTGTTTCTCATCCCCCAGACACAACAATGTAGCAGTGCTTGTAGAAATTTCCTTCTATAAACATGATCGCATAAAAATGAAGGATCTTTGGATTTTCTTGTTTCAGAAGGTCAAAAACAAAGCCCAAACTGTTGAAATCTTTTGTTAATGAAAGCTGAAAGCTTGTTTGAATTTCATAACTCTTACTGTTTTCCAGAATATAAAAGTAAAGCTCTTAAAAATGCACCTATTTTACAGCCAAAAGCATTTTCTGTTTGTTCCTTTATTTAATTAATTAAAAATAATCCAAACATTTTACTAAAATTAAGGCTTTGAAGTGAGATCATATTTTTGTGGCACAAAAATATTTTTTGTATATTCTTGGAGCTTCATAAAATCTTCTTCTCTGATGGGGCAACAACATGAACACTTTACCCAGCCGTGGAAGGTGTCCTTTAGGTAATTTATGTGCCCCAGCCATACGACTCCCACACACAGCTGAGGAGGAGAAGCTAAATCACTCAAGGGAGATTTCTGGGAACAGCCATATTACATCTACCACCATTCGCTCTTGGCTGGCTGAGAAATGAAGCAATTTTGGGTCATGCTGAAACGGGGGCCGAAAATTTAACCATGTTCTGCGCAGGACTAGGCCTCGTTTCATCTTCATTTCCAGAGGTTCGTGGACTGCAGCTTTTTCCCTGGTACCCAGGCTGGTTCTGTTGCATTGTAGAATGATGCCAGAGATTGGGAAAACAAGACCTTTATTTGAATGGAGAGCCTCTGGATAGGATTTTTTTCCTATCTGTAGAAGACTGTTGTGGAAAATACAATTGGTCTTTTGTTATGTGGCTTTGAAGATAATCCTGAAAAATCCAAGTTTGCTGTGGAACACTAGGGGAAAATGAAAAGTTTTCTGTTTACGTGTCTGAAGCCACACACGGTCTTGGCTGATCTGCCTGGAAGGATCTGCCTGATCCTTCGGATTATTCCTGCATCTTTCTCAAAACTGTACCTTCTTCACGTGCACCAAGCAGATACATTTTCAGTCAAAAAACCACCCCAAGCATCCTGAATATCCCCATAGTGCTCTGCCCGTGCACAGGAGAGCACCTGAAAAGGCCCAGCCGCCAACCCACGCTCGCAGGCAGAAGCTGCGCACGGCATGAGCTCCCTGTTGGGCTTCCTATTCCTCCTCAGTTCATATTAAACATGAAATTCCATATGGGCCTCTTAAGGGTTGCTTGGAAATTGCATGTCTTTCACCCCAGAGGGATGTATTGGCATTCTGCAACTGATTGCATTTCTCCCTTCTCCCCCACAGGACAAGTCAAAGGTTGCGGTTCAGAGGGGAACGAGCTTGTTCACAGCAGGTTCTCTTCAAGCTGAGAGACTTTTTCTCCTTAATGGACCGGCTGGGTTGTGCGTAGGTGTAGATGGGTCATTGTGGGTATGGATTTAGGAACCCGAGCCAAAGTAAACTGACACAGAGAGAAAAGTTGATACTGACTCCAAAATAAATTGTTCTGAGCCTCAGCATGGTCTGAAGAATAAAGCAAAACAAGAGAAATAAAGAAATAGTTCAGCACTTGTCACAAATTTCCACCCACCTCTCCTTTCCACACCTGTTTAATAAAAGCAAAAAGAGCTGTCAAATGAACTGTAAATATTCCTCGAAAAGCAAAGTTACCTTTTTACACTTGAAAATTTCATAAATGGAGATATTTTCATGATCTCTTGTGTTTCTGCTTTCTCCAGCGTGACGTTCTGCAGAGCCCTTCCTCCCGGGGGAGGCAATGCCCAGTCCTGAAGTACCTGAGCGTGTTGAGGAGCAGCCACGTTGCAGCAGTGAGTGTCCCTGTGGTGCTTGTCCCTGCTGTGGTGGTGAACGATCCTGAGCTCGCACCCCTGCTGAGCGGTTTTGCTGTTCACGTATATTCAGGCTCTCCTAAAATGAGTTTGTAGCAGACCAAGTAGGGGGTGGTGATGCCCTGGACTCCCTTATTATATTGATTGCACATTTGTTAGTAATTCTCAGATGCGGGGATTAGCTGTTACCCCTGTTTTACATTTGGGAATTCCAGAATAAGAGGCTACAGCAAAGGCCTCCAGCACCTAATTTGACCAAGCAGCCTGAGCATTGCCTGCAGTGGTCAGGGTCAGACAGGATAGTTTATAGCAAAATCTGACATTGAATATTCCAAAATATATCCCAGTGCCCTTGCATGCTCTGCCTTTCCATGTCTGCAGTGATCCTTTAGCAGGCTGGATGGATGTGAGACTGAGTGCCACCATCCAATATTGAGTGTAAGCTGTTAAAGTATAAGTCTGCAAGTTACTTCAATTAATCTACTCTCGTAGATTTAGTTGAGGAGATAAAAATCTGTCCTTGAATCTGGGTGACAAGGAATGAAGCAATGATGACCCGTTATCAGCACTATTTCAAATATGTGAAAGTAGAAAATTACGAATCAGACTTTCCAAATCTTAGAAACAATGAAATTGTTTTTTTAAAGAACATTTCAGGGTATGTTTGCTTATTTTCTACTTTCTCATTTGTTTGGTGTGCAGCTGGCTTACTGGTAAAGTTTTTTATGCAAAATACGTGTTTTCTAAGCTTCCTTTTGAAAATGAAACTTATATTCTCACATGTTGGTGTGTTCTAGAGCTGGTCTTTAACAGTAACACTAAACATTCTTGATAAATTTATATGTGCTAGCAAGTGCAAATTCCTTACTGAATTTCAAAACCTCCACCCTAAGCAGGGATCATCGCAAGTCAAAAGTAAATTGAATGTGTGACTATTTCCATTTTAATCTGCCCTAGAGGTTGCAGAAATTT
Source organism: Tinamus guttatus (assembly GCF_059628265.1). Classification (NCBI taxonomy): domain Eukaryota; kingdom Metazoa; phylum Chordata; class Aves; order Tinamiformes; family Tinamidae; genus Tinamus; species Tinamus guttatus. The sequence goes on along the minus strand of NW_028289684.1, from coordinate 925,870 downwards.
AAAATGAATGTGGATTATGGCCAAATTCTGTTACAGTGGTCTCATTCATGATGACTTTCCTGCTATCAGCTGGCCACTGATGTCTACTCTAGCCTTCAAATACGTGATCATTAAAAACATCAAGGTATGCTAGAAATAATGATTGTAATAATCCGTTAGCTCAGATTGGTAGTGTTGATGTATGGATACAGCAATTCCTCTTGGAGCTGGTTCATATCTGGCCAGAAAAAAACCTATCACTGCCCTGTCCTGTACCCCGTGGCATTTGAGTCCTACTCTCCAAAACGCAGATGCAGACAGAGTTCAATCTGCAGTGCACACAGATTGCTGTAGCTCCAGCAATGGCACAAAAATAGCTCAAGCTGACTGCATTTTAGTTATAGAACTTTACAGGCTCTGTGCTTTTTGGTGCAATTTGCAGGAGTTTGCCTGTTCTGAGGATCCACGCCAGTGTTTTTAGGAAGGTTTTGCAAAAATGCTTATTTCATTTGTTACCCTTAATTGAGATTATGTTGCAGAAATCTGTGTAGCCTATTGCCCTGACAGGGTGTAAACAGCTTTCTGGAAGTGTTTTCATATGAAATTTTCCAGTCTTTGTATTATTCTTGTAAACTAAGTGGACAGAGAAAATGAGCAATAAAATACCAGATGGGTTTTCTTTGAAACATCATTATTGTTCAGGTGAAAACCCCACTTTTAATAGTCAATGTTTTCCATCATTTCAATAGGATTCTTTTAAGTCAGGTATCAATGTTCCTGGACTGGAACCATTCTACCTGCACGTAGAGTACAGGTGAAACAAGACAGGAGTTTGCTCTCCTGTCCCCTCTGCCCTTTTGCATGACGTTGGTGATTGAGATGCCACTTGGTGTCCGTTCTGGCAGTGACTTTCTGAAGAGGAAACCTAGCCACAGGTAGCTGTGCTGGAATGCATTTATTCTTTGAAAAGAGCCAGACAAGAACATATTTGATTTTTCAGCCCACTCTTCCCTTTTCTTTGTGAGGGAACAGAGCAATAAAATACTAATGTGCCTAGCCAGTCTCGCCTCCCATTCTGACATGTTGAGTGCCAAAATTCAGATCAAGTCTTTAAGGCGAAGTGAGAATGCAATGAAAACAGGGGCTTTATTATAAAGGCAGGGCTGTGAACTTTCTAACTGTAGCAGTGCTCCCGGATGTGACTCTTCACACTGTACACAGCTGCTGAACGCTTCCAGGGACTGTGGGTGGTGGGTGAGGAAAGGGGAAGAGGTGGCTTAGCTATGCACAATATTTCCCATAAGAAATATAGCAGTAGAGTCTCACCTCACTGCCTGTTTTTCCACATATATTGAGACGGGAATGTATTTATATAACCCTATTAAAAGGGAACACTCAGTAGCAAGCTTGGTCTTTAAATAGCTACTGTTCTGCATACTCCAGTCTTCAAACTCCTCAATTTCAACTCACACCCACTTACATTCTTTTGACATATACCTCAGGTTTTTTTGTGACTTTGGGGTCAAATCCAAAACTTATTGAAACCAGTGGAAAGACACTCACTGAATTCAGTAGAATTTGGATAATACCCATAGAGCTCAGATACCATGGTGATAAATGCAGTAAATTACAGTGGAAAGTTGCCCGTGTTGGGCTAGCTCCACTTACGAAACAAATGAAGCTGCTGCCGTTGACTGGAATAGGTTCTGATCCTATGGTGGTGGGATTTAAGCTTCATGGTGTGCAACAGCACCTCTCAAAGCACTTTATAAAGCAGAGAAATATCTTTTCCTCCAATATACAGGTGAATAAACTGAGGCACAGAGACACGCTTGGCTCTGCGTGTCGGCCACGCAGTGCAGCAGAGCCAGAATTAGTCCCAGATACCAGTCCCAGGGCCACCCAGCAGCAGAACAGAGCTGATTACCTGCTGCCAGCCTCAGGTTCGCCCAGCACTAGGAGGTCCTGTTCCTGCCAAAAGGAGTGGAGGGCAACCAACATCCTCCCATAAATCCTGAAGCATTAATGAACTGACCAGTTCTTCAGAAGTATTTTGTTTTTACCACCAGGACATTTCATCTTTTCTTTCTTTTTTTTTTTTTTTTTTCCCCCTGGCATTCATACTTTCCCTTTGAGTCCTGTTATTTCAGTTCCATTTAGCAAATACTTTCTTATGTGTTTTTCCCCTGTGTCCCTCCAGCCACCTTAGTTTGCCTTTTTTCTTTTTTTTCCTTTTTTTTTCTTTTTTTTTTCTGCCTCTCTCCCTTAAAAACTTTTTCCCTCATTCAGTGCACTAAGTGGATTTACGACCCATTTAGGCAGCTTACAGTGGCATTGCTTTTACAGTTCAGAGGCAGAAGGGCCATAAAAAGATTTACAGTTAGAGCAAGAATCGGTTGCGTGGAAGCTCGAGATCCAAATTAGACAAAGAGAGCTGGGCTGTGTGAGTGGCCAGTAAAAGAAGCTTGGAAACAAAAACAAATGAAACTGCTGTTAGAGGAGGAGGCTGGGGTAGGGGGAGAGGAGGAGGAGGAAAAGTTGCCTGTTAACTTCACGTTACTATTGCAACAGCTCTGTTAATTCTGTTATATAAAGCCTTTTTTCCTCCTTTTTTCCTCTCTCTCGATGTTGTTGTTGGACAGATTTCCTTTGCAAATACAAATCTCAAACTGGAGAGCAGCAGCTTCACACAGTAGTTGAGATTCCAAAGCAGATATTCCCAGGATGTTGGCAGCTGTTCCCGCTGCTGTCGCTGGGACTCCAGGATACAAACTCCAGAGGATAAAACCTAGTGGCTAAAGGAGTTGGACCCGTTAAAGTGAAAGACTTCAGGCTGCATTGAGGTTAATCTGACACTTGAAAGAAGCTGGAGAATGGGAAAACATTTTATCCTGTCCCCCACTAGAGTTTTCCCGCTGACTTCAAAAGAAACAAGACTAGGCTTGACTAAATCCATAACAAGCTGAGGCAAAAGAAAGATTTGCCACTGACATTAAAATAACGTATTTGGGCACATAAAGAGATGTGGTGGCAGGAGGCTGAGGAAGACTGAGCTTCTGTGAGACTCTTGGCCGTATCCCATGTACTCAGAGCTAATGGACATAGACCACTGATTCTGCCCCTGTACTCAGCTCTGGAGGGGCCACAGCTGGAGTACTGGGTGCAGTTCTGGGCTCCCCGGTACAAGAGGGACCTGGAGCTTCTAGAGAGCATCCAGCGGAGAGCGACAAAGATGATTAAGGGTCTGGAGCCTCTATCGTATGAGGAAAGACTAAGCAATCTGGGCCTGCTTAACCTGGAGAAGAGAAGATTGAGAGGGGATCTGATCAATATGTACAAGTACCTGAGGGGAGAATGGGGCCAAACTCTTCTCAGTGGTGGCCAGTGACAGAACAAGGGGTAACAGGTACAAGTTGAGACACAGGAAGTTCCATCTCCATGTGAGGAAGAACTTCTTTCCTGTGAGGGTGACAGAGCCCTGGAACAGGCTGCCGAGAGAGGCTGTGGAGTCTCCTTCTCTGGAGATCTTCCAGACCTGCCTGGATGCCACCCTGTGCCCCGTGCTCCTGGTGTCCCTGCTGGAGCAGGAGGGTTGGACTAGATGATCTCTAGTGATTCTGTGTGCTGTGCTTGTCTGAATCTAAAGGTGTGTTCAGCTGGATGGCTATAGACGGTCGCACTTGCTCAGCTACAGCCCCCGCACCGTATAGTCTGTACCATGGCTCTGCACCTCTTCTCATGAGTCTTTTGGGAGGTGTGAATAGTTTAGAAATAGCACCCTACTAATGCAGGAACGTGGCTGGAAAGTGGCTCGGAGTGGCGGTGGCGCAGGCACAGGGGTGCCCGTGTCCAGAGGTGCCCTCTGTCTGAGTGCAGCATGAGAACGGCTCCAGTTGTGTTCTCAGTGAGCCTCTACTTGACTGCACATTCCACTCTGATGAGCCTTCATTTTACATTTGTAAGTTTTAGAGTGTGGAAGCAATCATAAATAAGCTCTATACATAAGAAAACCCCAACTTTTCATTTCTGCCCTCAATGCCTTTTTTTTTCTAAGCAGTTGAAATGCACAGTCGGTTTATTTTTCTTCTTGTAGACATTAATTTCTGCTGCTCCTCTTTTTAAATAGCTTTCCCTTCAAAACATTGCTTTTAGTTTCGAACAGATACAGCATTTTTTCATTTCCTGCTGTCTGTCACGTAGTAATGCTCTCAACGTGTCTTCTAGGTTCCCCTCAATGGATGTCCACATTTCACAAGTGGCTGATGTGTCTATTGGGCACCTCTTCTTCGTGGCTTTTGGATATAGGGTAGCAGCCGAGCAGGAGCTCCTATTTCCCAATTTCTTGAATATGAGCTTCACTTAGGAGGCTGGTGATGTCCTTGACCTTGCAGGGTCCCATGAACCCTGTCTCCAAAGGGTCTTAGCTGTCCTTTCTTTGCTATGCACTCATAGCTCTCCAGTGAGATGAGTACTGCTGGTGGGGTAGAGGTCACTGGGATCCTTGGATGAAAAAATGCTCCCTAAGGATAGGCTTGTGCTTTGCTCCCATGCGTTCTCGCACGAATGTTAACATTTAGCTTATCTATAAGAGGAAAAAGCAATCACAATGCTGTCCCTACATCCTTTATAGAAGCAGTTCTTCCTTCCTCAGAACAACCACCTCCTGTTAAGAAGAGGGGCAATATTTTAGAAAGATTTGGTGACCATTTGCTTTCCAAAGGAATAGGCAGCCAGCCTCACACAGAGAGACTTCAATCTAACCCAGAAATAAAATATCAGGCAGGCCCATATTAAAATTCTAAAGCTCCTTGGCAATGACGGGGGGATGTCTCTTGTCTCTTGTCCCTTTTCCCCCCTCTCCTCCCGTAGCTGCTGCTGCTTCCCCTCGCGAACGCCGGGCACGCGGGTTTCCTCCCGCGGGTTGGCAGCGCTGGGCTCGGCGGCTCCGCCGTGGGAGCTCCCTGCCAGCTGGCTGCCCTCCTGCTCCCCGCTGGACCTGGTGCCCTATAAACCTCCAGCGAGCGGCCGCTGAGGGATTTCTGTGGCTACCACCGGAGATTTGCAGCAGGACACCGAACTGTAACAAATTCTGCTGCATCAGGGTTGCTCTCCTTGGCTCTGCCTTTTTTGCATTCCCCTCCTTGCGCTCTTATTCTCTTTTGTCTCATTTCTCCTTTTCCCCTTTCCTTTTCAGCGCAAAGGGCCTTGAATTTCTGGTAGACTTTGACTTACGAGAGAAAGCACTGAAAAGGAGAAAAGATTGTGTTTTATGAGTGATGGTTAAAAGGTATTCATCAAGTACTTTTTTTTCTTTTTCTAGTTGAATATAGGTGTGTAGACAATACAGCAGTTTTCAAGAAAAGTTCTTATGGTGGCAAAATGCTTCACTTTTGGGGAAGAACAATAAAGGATGAATACAGTTTTTCTGGAGAATAATTAGGCTTGTATTTCTCTTGTTTTGTTTTTGATTTTCCTTTTTTCTTCTATATTTATGGAAGAAATAGGTATTGGTATTAAAAGAAAACCAGTTAAGCAGTAATCTCAGAGCCTTCTGACATTTTTATTTTGATTCTGGTCATTTTAAAAAACAAGTCAGTGTTATCAGTTTGAATCATTTTGCAAAAACCTGAAAAATACGTTAGAAATATTTTTAAAAGTGCCTACTATTGCTGAGTTTCTTCTTTGCAGAGAAGGGTACATATTTCCTACCAAGTGGACCAACCCTTTTCTTTCTCCATAAAGAAAACAGAGAGAACTTTAACAGCTTGGTTTTAATGGTATCAATGCTCCTAGGTCAGAACTGCTGGAATTCACTGCCAAGATCCTCAGAACAGGTAGGTTTAGGTTCTCTCTTTTTGAAATGATTTTATATCCTTCTCTCTTCAGTTTTAATTCTCATTTATTAGCTTCTTCTGAGGTGAACTGAGGGTGCTTCCCTTGTCTGCCCCATGCTCAGGCCACGCAAGCGAGCCGAGTCTCAGAAGTGACTCTTTCTTAACCTAGGAGGCCCCAACATCCCATTTAAGCTGTTTTTGACTGTGTCTTTTAGTGTGTAATGTGCTCCATAAACAAATAACCTGTGTTTTCGTAACTGGGTCAATATGAGTTGAGTTGTACTTCAAGCACGGGACGTGGGGAGGAAGTGGTGGGACCAGCAGCAGAAGGGTAGACGGCGGCAGCCTCAGACCCAGAGCAGTGCAAGGAAGCAAAATATGGACTGCTGCCAGAACAAATGCAGAGCCTTGGGGGAAACCAGTTCTAGCCCTGATGAAAAAGTGTGAGAACAAGGAGGTAATGGGAGGCACAGATAATGTCGGACCTCCAGAAGAAATGTTCTCCATGGGCAAGTAGCTCTGGGAAGGGTTTGCCCAGCATTGCCCTTGTGCTCCATGTTATCCTACCTGCAATAAGGTTGTCTACAGAGGCCAAGCACAGAGCCTCTGGACTGAAGAGATCATGAGGTGTTACCAAATGAGTTGTTTTTTTTTTAAAAAAAAAAAAACAAGAAAAATAATAAAAAAGAGGTGTATTAGCTTGAGAACGGCAGCATTTTGCATGTCTCTATATGTGGTCTACTTTTGGAGATGGACTGAGGATCCTCAAAGCATTTATGAGACCAGAGGTCTGTAAGTCCAAGTGCTGTGCCAGAGAACATCACATTTGTGAAAATTGCTTTGCATGTTTTCTCCCAGGTTAATCTGTATGAGTATATTAGGACCCTCCAGCTTGTTTATTGAATTTTATCTTTCAGATCTAAACCATAACTAAAAGTCACTGTAGAAAAACATCTATCTATCTATCTATCTATCTATCTATCTATCTATCTATCTATCTATTTTAGCTTCTACTTATTCAAAACAGAATGAAGAAAGGTCACATTTTCACAGCTTGATTTCTTTAGGAATTTGAGTCCTCTTTTTATATTTATTTTTTCATTATAGGAACTACTGTAGTCAGTGTTGTTGTGGAGTAGCTGTTAGTAAACTGCAGGTTGAGAACCTGCAGGCGGCACCCAAGAGCACAAAATAGGACTTCTCTCAACTTTCTATTTTTATCGGCCAGATTCTCATCTCAGACCCCTTATGAAACTTAGCTGGCTGATAAAGAAAAGACAGAATCCTGTCCCGCATTTCAGTAAAATGAGGCTTCAGTGATTTACAGCTAAAAACACCAAACAAAAAGCAAATTCCTCGCAGCTGCTTTGTCCCTTGAGTGGGTGGCTTCATTTTGCTGTTCAACACTCCATAGAAGACATTTTGGGGGCTGGTTTTAGGAGTGGATATCGTAGCAGAGACCACTAGTAATGAGCTGGGGAACTAGAGAGTCTCACCGTGTTGACAGGAGCAAGGGAAATAGCACATGAACACACTGAAGCTAAACGTGCCCTTACAGGGATTCAGTAGCAATACAGTAGATAGGTTGTCCTGCCAAAACACTGTCTAAATAGCCATTAATGGACATCTGAGTTTTGTTAAATAATTAATGTGCCCGTTGTATTTTTTTCTTATAGATCTTTCAAGGAATTTCTTTTGTATTCCTTTGCTTTTAGCTGCTCTTCTCTGAAATGCTGCTTCTGAGCCTGTCTCCTCATGGGTCTAGAGACATCGTCTGTTAGGCAGTTTTCTGACAGTAGCTCATGTCTTTTATGACCAGAAGCTTCTCCATGTGGCCCTATGTATCTCACAAAAGAGATGCATCAGTTTTCTCATTATATAGGAAGGCATAGGTGGCTGAAGGGGATTTGCCAAAGGCAAAGAGAAGGTCTATACAGTAAGCAAGAACAAGGCCGCTGCCTGCAGGACTTTATCTTCTCCTTCAACCCACACAAAGAAAAATTTTAGTAGGCCTTAAAAATTAATAGATTATTTCTGCCTGAATCCCAGCAGGCAAGGAACTCTGAGTGACGGGTTTTTTTTGTTCCTCTCCAACTGTGAAAAAAGAAGCTGTTTTCATTGTTATTATTCCTACCTAAAACACCTAAAAATCTCTCCGACTTTGCTGTCTGGGTTTGCAAACTCATGTGATGCAGAAATCTCATACAAACTATGGGGTTTGACGTACTGACAAAAAACACCTCCCAGAACTTATTCGGTCCTTCCCTAGTTATTTCTGGCTATCTCTGTCACTGGACTGGCATCACTGGATGCCAGGAAAAGGCTCTGTCCCTAGTTTCTAGCCTAGATACCTAGGAATTTTTGCCATCTTTCTCCAAAACACTCACTGCAAGTGAGAAGGATGTTGGGTGCAGCACAGCAGCTCTGGTTCTTATCTTCTTATCACCAGCTATTTTCCTTGAGTGCTAAATGACCACTTTGGCTTTAGCCTGCTCTTCTCACGGGGAAGAAAGCAATATAATCATAGTATTAGTGGCTAGATAAACGTTTCCCAGAGACTGGGGAGTACGCAGCGGTGAGTTTTGGTTTGGCCTTTGCTGAATGTGGGGGATATTCACTAACTTTGGTTGCTGATGGCCCTGGATGTGGCTCTGGACAGGGCAGAATGTAGGTCTGGCCCATTCGAGTCCTTGTGAACGGGCTCAGTGGTCGTGCTCTGCTCTGCCCTTGTGCAAGTAGCAGGTACCCAACGTCCTGAGGTGAGTTCCTAGCTCCAATGGCAGTTGCTTCTCTAAAACATCCCAAATCTTTCATTACATCCGCTTAGGACAAGGTGTTTCTCTTCTGAAGCACAAAGGAAGGAAATGTATCTTCAGGAAATGTTTATTTTACAAACGCATTGTCCAAAACATGTTCGACAATACCCGGAAAAAAATCCCCACAAAAATTAATATAAAAACAGGAGGGGTTGAAAGAAAAAAAAAAGAAGTGAAGCTTTAATGAGCTAGAGAAAGTAAAATGCTCAGTAATGTCCTTGCTGGTGCCAGTGGCTGTGGTTCCCCAGCCCGTGTGTGCCCTGGGATGCTGCTGGTGTGTGAGGAGCTGAGCTGGGAGGCAGGGTCCCCTCTGCGGGCCCCTCTCTGCACTGTGTCTCATAGCAGCCTTTAAAAAACAAAACAAGGGAGACGAATGTTTGCAAGCTGAATGTTTGCCTACGGGAGGGAGAGATGCTGCCTAACAGCGAACCCAGAGGGGGTAACTTAAACCCCTGAACCTGTAGCAAGTCCCCCTCCATCTACAGACCCCGGAAATGGGCTAAAACATGTTTCTTCTGAATACTGTGGCTCTACTTTTTTTCCCATCTTTAGTTTTATTTTCCTGGGTTAGGGGAGCCTTTTACATCATTCTTGATGGCAGCTGCTATCTGGAAATGAAACCTAAGAGGAAACCTAAGAGGTTTAATGCCTTGCCTAAGAGCAAAGGAGTTAAAAGGAAAATAAAAGAAATAATTTAGTTCCCTAAAACAGGGCTCTGCCCAGCGCTGCCCGCCTACATACGCCATCGATATCCCACCACAGAAAACAAAACCCTTGGTTATTGCCTAAGCCAGCACAGGCCGTCCCTGCAGCCTGACACAGCCCTGTAACCCCGGATCCTTGGGCTGGCTCCAACGCGCTACGACGCGAGTCGCTGTCGGCTCAGATAAGCGTGGAGAGGCTTCCACAGAAACCTCTAAATGGGCTTTAACGTCTCCCCACCGTAGGATTCCCAGAATTAATTTGTGTCTGGCTTTTGAAAGCAGGGACACTGTGTTAAAGAAGATGGATGCCCCTAAGAAATACTGAAAAGAAGGGATGACAGTGGTGGTTTATGTAGTAAGCCTGCTCATGGGCTGAGGAGGAGTAAGTGTGGTTGGCTGACTGGGATCGGATTATTTTTTCCAGTGGCAACGGCTCTATAGTTTATTTAATAAATAATTAAATTTTATTTAATAAATAAATAAATATAGTTTATTTAATAAATAATAAATAAATAATCCCCCCTTCCAATTCAAGGCACCTAACAACAGTGCAGTATTTTCTAAATCTCTGTGACTGTAAATCTGAGAGGGCAGCATCCTTGGTTGCCTCAGGGGCCAGGAGCCTCTACCCATGGGGGATGTACTGGGGAAGCAGTCAGCACGCTTGCTTTAAAGGTGTATTGGGGGTGTAATATTATTACACCTTTAATATTACACCCCACCTCTGCAGCTCCAGGATGCTGAGTGCCCTTTACTTTCTCTTGCAGGGGAGCCGTGGCCGATGAGACCTTCAGGGAACCCCTGAGATGTGGACACCAAGTGTGGGTTATTGCTTCAAGATGAGTCAGAACACACTGCAAGGTTATGAAGTGCTCTTCTGAAGTGTAATAGTTGAGCCTTAAAAGCAAAGGATATCGTTTACATTTTTTTATGGGCCTGAGATCAGCTCTGGAATTAGAGCTGGATTTAGCTGTAGAACCATTTCTGAGCTTTGAAGAAAAAAAAATAAATCAGGGTGGTTTGATTCTGATGCCTTGCTTCATGCCCTCCCTGCCCTGGGAATGGAGGGAGGGCTGTCTGGGGCACAGTGAGGGCAGCCCCACAAGATCTCTGATCTGTCCCTCCCCTTCCTATCATTCACCTCCTCCCCAGCCCTACCAGAGTCAAATATAAACTTTCTTAAAATGAACACAAGATTCATTCCACTTGACCAAGTCTGACTTCCCAGAAAATAAACAGCTAGAGCCAAGCCAGCCAGCCCCCTCTCTTCCTGTGCTGCCAGCCTCCAGAGAGGTGATAAATGGATCAAGAGCAATTCTGAGCCTTTTGCAATAGAGAAGTATGTGCTAAGGAGAGGGATCTAACCTGAGGGACTTGCCGGAGTCCACTGTAAAATAACAAGTTGCTAAGTGGATAAATTTTCACAGGGAAGTTCTAATTTCTCTTTTAGCCCCGATTGTGTCTGGATAACTGATTTCCCATCTGTTTCCCGGCCCTTATAGTGGATCAAAAGGGATTGGGTCAGTAGCACTTGCTGTCGTAAGAAGAGGGCATTTCAGGCCTCCACGCTTACACTGATTTGAACTGTGCAATAGCTGATTCAGAATTTTGATCACGAGGGCACTTCAGGCCTCAGTGCTTAAACTGATTTGTATTGTGCAATGGTTGTTGCACTATTCTGATCACTTTTTCCGTTGCCCTTTGTCTTCCTTCTGTGCAGTGTTGATCTTGGTAAAAGGAAACAGAAAAAAAAAGGAAACAGAAAAAAAAACCCAAACAGCCTTTCTCTAGCATATGGCCATCCAAAGATTGACAAAAAGCGACAGAGCACAACCTGCTGAAGGCCTTTTTAACCCAATGTAGTCTTCCCAGTGGATTAACCAGGCACTTGGCATAGATGGTGGATCTCTGCTGCGCAGTGGTCGCCTGGTGCCGTGTTGCCTGGGCCGCCCTCGTTCGTCCGGGTGAGGTGGAGGGGACCGGGGAGGCTCCGCGCGTCCTTCTCCAGCACCCGCTGCTCCCGGAGTGTCTCATGACACGTTCCCGGCGGGATCCCTTCTGCTGCAGCTGGCCTGAAACCACAGGACTAGCCCTGAACTTTGGACTCCACTAAAGTCCGCGTTTTTGTTGGGCTCTCAGCCCCGTGGGCACTCCCTGCTTAATTCCTTAGGCGCTTGTTTCGGGAGCAGCGTTCGTTCAGATGTTGCTGAAGACAGTACTGAAGTAATTCACTCTTAAATAGTGTGAGAATGAAATGAGTGTAGACAAAATAATAAATACACCTGTGTAGAACTGACTGCTTTTCCTTACCAAGCAGTAGATGTTTTGGGACTTAGCTCAGGGTTATCTGATATGTCCCAGATCTCCTTTTCCTGTACTCTTCTCTAAGTTACGATGTTTATCTGCCTTTTCTTTCCCAGGACAGGTATCTTTGATCTTGGCTACTCTCACTGCTAAACAGTGGGACCGTAAAACAGTTAACCTTTCTTTCAGTGAAAGCCTGAGCTTCTGATCCACTCTAATCCCCAAACATCCTGTCCAATTGTGTGAAGCTGTCAACTTCAGCCTACCGGCAATACCTGGCTTTTTTTTTTTTAACATTCTTCTTTTTTTTTAACTTTTTAAGTGAAAACCCTCGTACTGCTCCAAACCTGTCCCCTACAGAAAAAAATCTTGAACGAAGGCCGCTAATATCTTCCCATCTGATGGCTAATTGCAGTAAGTAATTGTAGTGGCAGAGCACTGAACCCAAACACCTTCCTTTGGGAGTCTTCCCACTTTATATAGGCTGATATTCGCAGGCAGTCCTAATGAAGACAAATGCAGTCAATGAAGATTTGCACTTCTGTAAATTGAGTATGTGCTACTAATGATAAAACATAGAGTTCTAAAAAATGAAAAAAAGGATTTGTTTTCATGTTAGGTATCAGTATGCTCTTATTTTCTGCTATCTGCTTTTTTCCAATTATAAGCAATATCTATGCAAGCCAGAAAAATAATTGTTAGGCTCTTATATTTTTCCTTCTTGCTGTTTTATCTCCTAAGCAACTTTGTTTGGTAAAAGACAAATAATCTGGATTCCTAAAGTCAGAAAAAAGGAGTGAGAGTCCGGGAAACTGGCTGCTGAACTAATGCACTTTTTGTAAACGTGGTTATGGTTAGAAATTCTAAATATGGCACCGTGTTACTGTACACACTGCAACTGCACCCTGTGTGTCAGTGTCTGAGTCACAGCAGTTTAATTTACTGACAAAAACACGTTTTACTACTCTCAGCTGTGAGAAGTCAATAGAGCTGGGAATGAATGAGCTGAGCTCACTGTGTCAAATGTTTCCAACCAAACGAGCGGGCTCAGAGTGTACCCAGGGCTTGCTGCTGATGCGAGTGATAGAAGCAGCAGAAGGGGCCTATTTTGGCAGGGAGGTGTTGAGCCTGGAGCCGTTTCAGCAGAGGGGAACGGTCTGTTCACAAGGTTTCTGTTGGACAGGGATGTTGGCAAGCGGAGTTTCCTCCCTGCCACCCCGAGATTTGGGGCGCAGCTTTTGGTGGGTCTGTGCAGAGAGCTGCACACAGCTCATAGCATTCAAACCGGGTTCCCTTTGGTAAAAACCTGTAAAAAGTTTCCTTTCCATCACACTGCAGAACAAGAGCATGTTTCTGAGCCTTGATACCAGGAAACAGAGTTGTCATCCTCTGCTTCTCTCCTCCTGAAGCAGTTCAGGTTCTGATCCTGAATGTTTTTCATCAGGAAATTAACTGGCAACCCCGCTTCCTCCCTGTTTTTTATTTTTTTATTTTATTTTTTGACTTTTAATCTGAACTGAACTGATCCAGAAGTTTCTGATAGACACTAAATTATGGGGTCAATATAGAGTTTCCCTTGTAACATGCCCCCCACCCCCCTTAGCTTTAAATAATATGTCTCCACAAAGGAGACCAGCTGGCATTCCTATACCATGCACACTCATCCCAACCTTTACTATTGTCTGACTCATACAGCATGCATCTGAGAGAGTTATTAATGGAAAGTATTAAATAAATTTCATTTAATATTTGGTAAATAGGAGGTATCTTTTCTTTGTGCCTGAATTCATGCTTCAAATATCTATGTATTATTTATATTAATATATTTCATGGGCTGCTTAATAATAGTAGCAATTAAGATAATAACAATAAATAGTAATAATACTGAGTTCTTATGCTTTTCATCAAAGAAGGTCAAGGCTCAAGGGTATACCTCTGGGGCTTGTATAATGTAGATCTGATCTACTCCTGCTATTTCTTTTTGTGGAAAGTTAGGAGTATCACGCAAAGATCAGATCGCCTGTGTTTTGGCCTCTGGAATGTCTCTCAGGCATTATAAATGCCAGTGAAAAACATAAAATTGGAAAGAAAACAAACACCAGGACATTGAAAAATGTAACCACAAATACTGACCTATTTGTTTTTTTCTTCTGATTTAGCAGAATGCTATTAATATTATAATTAAAGGTATTTTGTAGCCTGGGGGCTGGAGCACCTGGCTCTTATTAGAGCTAGATCCGTAGCATGTGGTGGAACAGGAGGCCGGGAAGGGAGCTGGCCCGAGCGAGAACACAAGAGGGCACAGCAGCACCTGTGGTGCACTTGGTGTTCGCTGCCTTTGGGAACGTTGGCTCTCGAGAGGCCCTTCAGCTTTGCAGAAATGAACCCAGGCGAGTTTAGGCCTCCGTTTGCGTGACATAAGAAGTAATTTGCATTTGATAAAGTTGCTGTATAGCAACTAAAATTGTGGTAAGTGTGTTCGTTAGTTGGAATGGTAAAACCATAATTTTGTTGACATAGAATGTCACGTTTACCAGAATTATTTTTGGTTAGCAATGAGGTTCAGAGGTAAGATATGTTGACTATATCATCTCAGGGTAATATGCTAATAAGTCTCCTTGTAAGTTCATTGGAATGAGTTTGGGAAGTCAGTAAGATTGGTTACTCCAGTGTGTTCTTCAGTAAGGTTGAAAAAGTGTGTTAAAGGCAGTGGCTTTCCTAATCTTTCTTGACCTCTTTTGCCCTACCATATTAATGGAAACTTTGTGATTTCAGAAGCAAATGGTATTAATGCTGCTTTTCCTCACTTATGGAAGACTATATTTATGCACTGACTTTTTATAGGTAGATCAGAAGTGGCTCAAGCAAAAGTAACTCAGGTTACTTGAGCCCTAAACCACCTGACCATAAGGAGCTCAACTGAACTGAGTGGTCATTGGTGAAAATGCAATATTCTTCTCAGAAAATTAATAAAATTAGAAAAGATTAGCACAGAAAGAACATCGTATCCTTGTTCTTTAGTTGAAGCTCAGAGATGACGTGCTTGCTTAGACATTTCACTCGGGATGCATGTTGAGGAAGTGAACGATCCCCTTGCACCGTGATCGCTGGTCTCTGCCAGGGTTTGATGAGGAGAAATGGGATCAGAACAACTGCAACAAGAACACACCAAGCAAAGGTGTCCAGCAAACAATCTCTTGTGGACTTGGCTGGGCACCGTTTCTGACTTCTGAAGGAGGTGGCTTGCTGGGAATGGTGGTTGAACCTCTGAGCACTGTAATCTGTGGCCTATGTTTACTCTGCGATTAAAATGAACAACATCCTTTATTTATTTGTTTATTTTTGTAGAGAACATCTTGTGCTCAGGTCTCCAGTTCCTACTACTTGTAAGGCAGAATTTCCCTCCCACCCAAAGCAGCCTCCAGTGGTTTCGTAGCCTCCCTGAAGTCAATCTCTGTCGCTGTATATGGAGTTCAGAAAGGAAGATGCGATAGTACACGGCATGCAAAAAAGTCAAGAAACAAGATCATTAACATCTTAATATCCTGTCCTGACATCTCACAAATTATTTTTTACTTCATAGCCAATGTAAACAGGTTTGTTTTCAACTCTCCTAATTGCTTGCTAATTGGGAGCAGATGCAGGCCTTAAGTTTCTGCAGATACAGAACAGCCCCTTCTCTAGGGTTTAGCCTGTCGTGAGCTCTGCTGCCTGCCTGCAAGCCCCCCTGCTTCGCGGTGCCGGGGCAGAGCGGGATTGCAGCATCTCCTCTTGAATCACGAGCGAAACCTCAGCGAGACGGAAGGGGAGGCCGAGCTGTGGGACTCATCAGTAACATCATCATCATCATTATTGTTTCATTTCGTACTCCAGCGCGCTCTCTGCAACGGTGCAGGCTTCCCTTTTTGATGGGGGGAGTTCTCCGAATTATAGATGGGTTTCTCATGATGATAGAGATCACTGGGTTTATGAAAAATGCATTGCTGTCATATTCCATTATCTGCTTCCTCCCATGCTGCAATTCTGTAGCTTGCAAGTCATTAGATTCTTTTTCAGAGTTCCTTTGAAATAATCCTTTCAAAAAACACTATTCATTGGGTTTGGCCCCGGAGAGATACTGTCTGTTACTAAAGCTCTCTTTTAGTTCTGTGAGGGAGACCTGTAACAACAAGATAAGTGCACGTATATTCCAAGTAACGTCTGGAGGTTGCTCTCTCCCATTAAATGCAATAGGAGCTCTCACTTCAAATGCTGGAATTTTGCTTTGTAAATGTAGGAGAAAATTTAGTCTAGAAATTTAGGTAAATTTGCATTTGTAGTGATTTAATGTTGCATGGTCTGTTTTAGTTCCAACTTAAATGTTACATTAAAACCAGCAATAAAAAAAAAAAAGAAAAAAAACATTAAAAGAAAGAAAAACTACGCTAACTGCTGGGTTCAGAAAGAGCAGAGATGATTTTGTTCTTGCTGTCAGCGTAGCAGTGAGCTGCCTTTTACGTTCGCCTCTTCATTTAGCAAGTCAGCAGAGGTAGTTAAACGATAGCCCTCCAGTCTTTCTTCAGGACTGTTTCTAGAAATGAAAGCAGTAACTTCAAATCCTTATGTTTTCATATCCCTTACAAGGTGTTTGTGAATTTTTAAATTTTGCATCTGTTTGCAAAAAAAAAAAAAAAAAAAAAAAAAAAAGCTATTTGGTGGGCACTGGTAATCCCTCTCTGTAGGAAATGCCCCTTTTGCAGGGAGTCTGCGTGGATTCATTCCACTGGCTTCAGAAGATCATAAAAAGAAAAAAAAGAATGGTTTGATGGTTTACAAATGATAAATGGATAGAAAAAAAGAATCCGTGTCTAACCCACGTCATTCAGAACTGTGTAAAGCCGCCGGTGTCGGGGTTCCTAGATCCTGCTCGCTCTGAGCCGCGCGATCTGGGGCGCTTGGCCGCGATTCCCGTGCGCCTCCCGAGGCCGCGCTGCGAGCGCCGTCGCCCGCTGACATTCCCGCTCCCTGGAAAGCTGCCAGGAAGCTGCCGGAGAAAGTTCGGAGGGAGCAGTGATGCAAGCAGTTTAATAGCAGGGCAGGGGGGCCTGGAGTCGGTAGCACCAGGCATAACAGACTAAAGCAGCGGTCCATTAAATCAGCGTGCTGGGGCCGAGGCATTTACAGTCACACAGTCAGATGTTTCCAGTAATTATTTCCCCATAGCATTTTTATTAGGTGCTCCATAAATAATATTCACTGCTATGCTCCTCTCATGGTCTTTTTTTTAAAAAAAAAAAAAAAAAAGAGCAAGGAGAGGGAGCAGAAGGAGAGGAAGTGAATGAGCTTTGCCTCCAACTAGATTGAAGGTAATACTGCCTTTCAATCACCCCGAAGCAGCTCTGAGCTCGGAAGATGCTAGCAAATAAGTTCCTCGTAGTGAACGTCGCTCCCTGTATCCGTAACTAGACAGACTTAACACAGGGAGAATTCCTATTTCAGATTCAGATTTGTCTCCTTGTCATGGAAATGTTTCTGGGCAATGGAAGCGCGCCAGGAGCCGCGGGCTCGGCGGAGCCCTGCCGGGCGGCCCGGAGCCCGGGAAGCGCCGGGACCCGCTGCCTCCAAACGTGCCCCTGCTGAAGGCATCGTTTTCAGAAGGAAACTTTGCTCGAGTTTGCTGCCGCAGGATGGGGCCCGTTAGACATCACCTACAACCCAAAGATGGGCAGGAAAGAGCGCGCTGAGATTGCAGTGGGGGGGTTGGTTGGTTGGTTGTTTTTTCCTGTATACCCTTTGTTTCACATTGATTTTTGTTTTCTTGTATAACTCACATCGTTCCAACCCAGGGTTGTCATGTCACCAACCCAGACCTGTCCCCTCCTCTCCGAGGGACCTTCCCAAACCTCGATGCTGTCGCTGTGAGATCTGCTCCGCATGCGCTGCACCTACTGAGCCACGGGGTTGCAGAGGTCATTGTGCAAAGCCTTTTTTTGAGAAAATATGACGCTGTTGCCTGAGTTCTAGTATTGGTTAAGCAGTACAGCCTCTTTCCTGGAATTAGGACCTTGTGTTTTCCTCTAGAATTTGATTTTCAACATGAATTTTCTCGCCAGAGTAAGGCTTCCCAAATGAACTCAAGGATTAGGGGGCTTTTTTTTTTTTTTTTTTTTTTTTTTTTTTTTTTTTTTTTCATATTGCGCTGTAATGTTGTGACCAACCCCAAGCAGAACTCAGGGGAGCAACAAAAAAAATGAGGTGTAGTAAGTAGACACGGTGCAGTTTTGTTACTGTGAGATTTGTGAGCTACCATTTGTGTGTGCGAAACCTTGTAGAAGCAGTGGTGTATATTTACACAGACCTATCTCCAGATGTAATATTTGTGTCCAGCCTTAAAATTTATGCATCAAGTACAGTAGCTGGAGTGAAAATAGAGTTTTAACTCCTACTTCCTCAGAGACTATTTTGTAGGCCTTGAATCTGAAGCTGGTTTGATGCTGGAAGGTACCAGGATCTCATGAGCTGTTCCCTTGTTTCCATCAGTTATTCCTTCTAGTATTTTTTTTTCCTCAGTGCACTTCAGATTCTACCTAGATCATGCAAATAAACTCTTGTTTTGGGGTCTAGTCAGACTTTAAGGTCATGCATGTGTGTTTGTGTCGTAGTGTTCACGTTTGAAATTCCCTGCTGGTGCATTCTCATCAGCTGACAGCCATGGGAGTTGGGCATATTGCTTCTGGTAGCCATCAGCATCTGCTCATGCTTGGTGTCCTTGTTCTTCGGGGTGTGTATGAGGGCACAGTCCCCCGTGACCCTGTTTAAAGGAAATTAAGCATTTTTGTGCAGCTTCTTGTCTCCCAGTGAGCTCGGGCTAACTTGCTAAGCCCAGCACCACTGGCCAAAATCCCCAGTGCACTCAACTGATCCAAGACCTGGTTGGACCCAGTTGAGCCCTTCCATGCCCTCCAGAAGTGGTGTTTGACAGGAAACCCCTATAGCTCTGTCAGCAGCAGGTTCGCACCGCTGAGGGATGGTCCTTTACGGGTACCAAGCTTTAGCAATGCTCAGAACCATCCTGTCAGGAGAAAAAAGCAAATCATCTGTTTCTCAGAAAACATCTTCTCCAAATAACTTCTCAATTTCTTTGTTCTCTCTTTTGTTTCTGGACTAGTCCAGCTGGGGAAGTTGCAGTCTGAAATTAAATATGAACCCATTTGATACAAATGTATGTATTCATTTCATGGTATAGGGAGACTCAGTTCAAAGAACCTAGGCCATGGGCTTTTCTAATTTTCTCTTCCTGCAGCAAGTAATGGATTAACTCCTTGTTATTCCTTTCTAAAGAAGAAGCAGAGAAAATGATACACTCTGCAAAGACCTTGATTTTTTTTTAAAAAGGGGGGTTTTAAAGAAATACTTTATTAGAACCATAAGGTTTCTTTTTTTCCCTTTTTTTGAGAGAAAATTTGAAATCCGGAGTTTATTTTTCCTTTAGTGTCTCTCCTAAGAACCAACAGGAATTGAGATATTTTTTTCTCTCTTGTATTTGTGCCTACTTATTAAACACACATGTGGCCTGGATTCCTTGCGTAGGTGCAAAGATGTTTGAAAAAAGACCAAGAAAAAAAGGTGTAACCCAGTCCATTGACCTGTCTCTTTGCCCTTAGGACTCCTTCGAACAGCTGTGAGAAAAAGAGGGGGGAGAAAAAAAAAAAAAAAAAAAAGAGGGAAGGAGAGAAAAAAGGAGGCAGTTTAACAAGCCAAATCCAGATGTTCATTTCATACACACACCCTGAACAGCTTTTGCATGGTTTATTTCGTTTTCTGAAACCATTTTTCACCAGCCTGTTTTCTCAGCTGGGAAACTTCTGGTGTAGTGTTTTCAAAAAAATATTGCATTTGGCATTACAAGAAAACAGAGCCTTTAAGACATTAAAAGGACAATATCCTTGTTTGACTTGGCCAAGGGAAGCAGGGCTATAGGAATTTTAGATTTTTGTACCACCCAAAGAATAGGTAAAAGAAATTTTCCACTCTTAAATCCAGTTTACATGGGAATTTGAGAGTTGATTTAGCTTGATTTTTTTCCCTTTTAAAGACTTTTCTGAGTACTTTATGTTAACATAGTGAGACTTTATTAGAGTGAAAGAATAAGCAAAGTGATAGGGATCAATTCAAGGCATCTAGATTCTGATAAACCATGGTCCAAAACTAGAACTGAAGCTGAGTGAATCTCATTTTTATTTGGCTAGGAGCAGATCCTGATATGCTTGCTCACACGGACTTCTACAAAGTAAAGATGGACAAATTTGAAGTGATTTAATATTGGTGCAGTATATTTCTACTTAAGGTGAAGGTAAGCTGCGTAACATGAACCACGACTTCTGTGAGCTTTGTGGATAGCACTGATACCAGAGGGGACAGTGATGAGGTGACAGGACGATGCTGGTGCTAGGGTTGCACACCAAGGGCAAACAAGACCTAGTCTGGGATCACTCGACTAACTAAAGGATATATCGCTCTTCAGAGAGCCCAGAGTACTTGGAGGTTTCTCCCTGACTCCATTCAAGCCAGTGGGTCATTTGGCATTTGATGTTACAGGTATCTGCAATTTTTACATAGGAGATCCTACAGGTGGCATTCACTGTTACTGTGTTTTTTAACACACACGGTAACACACATCCAGCTTTAAAAAGGATGGAGTAGTAGTGCTTTGATGCTCCTTTCGTTCGCTTGTTATAAAACAAAAATGTGGCAGCTGTTTGCATCAGAAACTTCACCATCCTGTGTAGTTTTCAGGTCCTATCAGCCAAGAAATAGAAGCAGAGGTTTGGAGTTATTAGTGAGATAAAGTGGAAGTCAGGCAGCTTCACATATAGACTTTGAGGACAGATACATTGCAGTTAAATAGAGGGGAAAACAGATTAAAACATCCTAATTGGAAAAAGTGTGATATAACTTTAGTAAATAATTTTTTCAAGATATTAAATATTCCATGCCGTGTTTTCTTTTCACTCTGCTACTGCTAAAATAAGGGTAAATCATGAGGTACCCTTCCTTTGGCACTGCAGAGCCTTGGCATACCTGGTGTGCACATCTGCCTGTTTGTGCACGTGTGCAGATGAATGTGTGTGTCCTTAGGCCTTGGCAGTACCTGCTAGTGAGAACATGGGCACTTCAGCATCCCAGTGGGCTATAAATACCCGGTCCTTGAGCTAATATTCTTTTCAGGTGGAAAAAAAGGTAAGAAAAATTTAATTAAGGATTAAAATGCATTAGCCAGATTATTTGGCCAGTATAGAACTAGAATGAAAAACTGCCAAGGAGTACTAGGAATTTTTGTTGAGCAAGCTGGTAGTCTTTTTAAAGACACTTACTTGGTACACAGACAAAATAATCTTGAGGAGAGCTTATATTGTCTCTGCATGGGACTGCATATTCCTGATGTAAAGTGAACACTGACACTTTCTTTTCAGATCATGGGAGAGACTTTCCTGACCACAGAAACATTTAACTAGGGCTGTCTATATAGGCAGTGGAGAGACAAGGTTATTCCTACTGTCAAACTGCACTTTATCCTACTGCAGATGTGTAAAATGGGGCCAGTAACCCAACGATCGTTGATCTTATGCCTTAATGTGGCTTCTTCATCTGTCAGCATGTACTGCATATATGTATCTATGTCTTTATATTTGCATGTGTTATTACTTGCACATGAGAAAAAAACATATATTAATTGCCAGAGGATGGTCTGTGTGGTTATAAAAATCTGTAACCCAGGCATTTTCACGAATGACTTTGAGTAATGAGCTCTCCTAATATTAAAACTCAGAGATAGATAAGTCCAGGCTGCTCTACATGGATAGTGTCAAGATTCCATATTTGGAAATTCTGTTCTTTAGGTCTATGAGTACATACAGTGAACATTTATATTTGCCTTGGGAAATGCCACTTTTGGCTTTTCCTAAATTGCTAGTGAATGGGTGATATCAAACTGTCAGTATATACAAGTATCAATATGAGCATCTCTGCTGAACTGAGAGTCTTTAAGTCACCTTGCAGGGTTTCATTCTGCACAGGGCCCAGTGCAGTGCGGCCTTGGCCTGCTGGTGCTGCCGTTATGTGATGCTGTAACACAAAATCAGGTAAATTTACTCAGGCGCTGAGAGGAAAATGGAGTGGGAAGAGTTGGGAAACTTGTAATAATAGTGTTCTTGTGCTGTCAGCCTGGACCCTTCCAGTCCTGTAAGTGGGAAATAGTAAATCTAGTCAAGTGTGAGGGTTCTTAGTTTGTCTTTCAGCAAAGCAGTGACCCATGCCACATGGCCTCCTAAAAATGCATTCTCTGTTTAGCCAAGAGTTGCACCCTGTAAACATTCCTCAGTGCCTGCAGTGAAATGGTTGCATTTATCATCATGGCCTGACTTAAACTTTGGTGGGATGGTCTGTTCTGTGAGGGGTTGATGCTTACTCTGGGAACCACGTTGTCAGTGCTGAGAATTGTGGCAGTCGTCGCTGAGATCTTGGTCACTGCCACGTAGACCAGGAGAAGCTGAATGTCATGCATCTAGCTGCAATGGCAAATCTTTTATCCTCGTTGCTGCACCATTTTCTGGAAACATGTAGGCTAAGATAGCAAAGTGTCCCTGTGCCTGGATTTGCCAGTTTAATGGCCATAGGGCATGAGATTTGTTCACTTCTAGTGATTGCAGATCGTAGGCTGATGCCAAAGTGGTCTCCGTCACCTGTGAATGGTTCTGGGAGGAAGGTGCTGTGGGTTCTTAAGCTCTAAACAAAAAAATTTCAACTTTGCTGCATGTTTCTGTGGCTTCTAGCACAATGGTGTCTTCTGCATTAGAAGATCCTTTAATGTGTCTTCAGATTTGTGGGAGTAAAAGTAAAGGTTTAAAGTTAGAGGGGGACACTGTAGTTGAAATATGAAATGGAGCTTTCTGAAAGTGATTGCCCACATCATTTAAAAATATTAAATATTTTTAGAATTATTAAGGTTGGAAAGGGCTTTGTGGATCATCTGCTCCAACCTCCTGCTTAATACAGGGTCGGCTTCAAAGGCAGGTCAGGGTGCTCAGGCCCTTGTGCAGCCAGCTGTTAAGTTTTGCTAAGGATGGATATTTCACCCTCTCTCTGTGCAACCTTTTCCTTCCTGTGGTCCAAGGTGGTCCAAAACTGAGCATTGTGCTTTGGCTATGCTCTAGATGTAGGTAATATTGTTTATTAACCACTTAAATAATTTAGTGCCAGGTTAATTGTGGGAAGAAGTTGGGGTTTGGCTTCATTAAACCTTCTATACCCAAATGCGTGCTCTGTCAGCACCAGCTCCAGCACTTCATCCTGTCCCCATCACTGTGATGCACTTGAGGAAGGCAGGGAAAGGAAGAAGACGATTATTGTTGTTTTTCTGCATGCATGTGAGCTCTAATAACTTACGGTAGAAAACAAACTAACAAAAACACAGGAATCTGTATGAAAAGAAGGAATAAAGCCTCAAGCAACATCAGCTTTCCAAAATTTACACAGATTTCAGGCAAAGTAGCCGCCCTCTGTTGCCTTCAGGAGCTCTTTGCTGCATTCCAGCCATTTCTCTGGAACAAGTGTTTTAATCAGAGTATTATACTCTCATCCACTAAGCTCCTACCAGCAAGACGAGAGGGACCTCCTGTGCCTGGCAACAGCTTCCATCAGCGATCTGTCTCCTGTAAGTCTTTCCGTGGGAAGGCCTTCCATCTGGTGCTTGGCAAAGAGGGGAACTTTCCTCCCAAATGTTTGCTCTCTCTCGCGCGCGCCCTGTTTAAGGTAAACCCTTTGGAAGTCTACAGCTTTCAAGATTTATTTTTGCACAGGGCACATACTTTGTTTTACGTGGTCTGGATTTCTTTTCTTTTAGTGAAACGCCACCCCCATGCCCTGCTTATCCTGGCAAAGAGAGAAGAATGCTGTTTGCTTTAGCATTACCTTCGGTCTCAGTATGCAACAGGTCAAAAGATGTGACAAGTACACATGCTAATCCCTTTCCCTTTCAGTTAATAGAATAACACAGATGGGAAAGTTTACATTGGGATCTGACACTCACTCCAAGCTAAAGTTAAGAAAGAGACGGGGTTGCACACTGCCTTTCAAATCAGAGCAATTACTGCATAAACTCACCTTCCCAGTGAGCGCTGAGGAGTCCGTCATCCCAAACAGTGTTTGCTGTACTAGAAAATCCCCTTCCCCTCTATTCTTCTTTTAACACTTGTAGGTAGAACTGAAAGTTTTGTAGAATGAGATGTTCTTCAAGAATCAGTGATGTTCGAGTGCCAAAATGTTAACTTTTTCTATCGAGATATCACTACTTGTTTTGAAATGGTGACTTTTAAATATTAGACATTTTTATGTGCTGACATATCAGGTAGGAAAATCCCCACTTAAACCCAACTGTTTTTCCTGCAAATATTAATTTGATTTTATTAGAATCCCCTGCTACCAGTTTCATTTTGCATAATCAGACCATTTACGTTTCATTTAATTCAGTTTTCTTTATAGCCCCAGAACATACTTTCTGATATTCCACTCTCTGATATGTCTGCCTATCTGAAGACTTGCAACTTACTTTATGCCTGCAAGGAACGTGGAGAAGAATACGACCTTTTGAAGATTATGCCTAAAAATATGCCTTCGAATGGAAAACAGAATAACTTAATGGATTGGTCCCATGCTCAGCAAACATCCCTTTCTGTCCGTTGGGTATGTATCTCATACCATGAGAACCTTCTGCCTGCTTCTCCAAGTTAGCATGTTTCTGGTTACTGGGATCTCCTTAATTTAAGCTTTTGAGGCTAGCTCTGCAGGAAAATTGATAGGTAAGACACTAGTCTCAGTATAAATCTAAGCAGGAAGAAAGCATATTTTCTTAAGTAGGTTTTACTGACACACAAGAGCATATGTGTACTGAGCCTACTAACAATGAAACCACTTCAGTTAATTTGCATTAGAAACCATGTCTTTATGGTCTGCATAACCACAGATGTATTCTTTGCAGCAAGCATTCAGTTAGTGACCTGCTTTCCGATTAGAGAAATAACATTCAATTGTGTTTGAGGATCACTGTGTATCTTTTTAATTTAGTTTTTTTACAACATGTGCAGATTCAGAAATACTTTACCACATTGCTTGCAGCCTGCTAGTTACTAGTACCCTTGATAACTCGCTAGTTCTCAATTTAAGTATGTGTTTGGCTTGGCTGTGGATTTGCAGGCTCTAGTAAGTGTTGATCTAAAGAAGAGGAAAAAGATAGTTGAAGTTCTACAAAAAAAAATGTTATAAAAAAGCATGGAATAAAACTTAGCAGTGTGATTTGACTATCAAGATGACTTTGAATCTTCCAGGTCATTTAGGCATGCTTGGAAGTGTGGCACTAGAGTTAACTGTGGTCTGTTGAGTAACTTAGAACCAGGATTCATGCCATCTCAGTTTAGGCAGTTGTCTGAGGTGTTAGAGTTAAGGGTTTCCATGGTTCTTCCTGGTTAACAAATGAGACAAGTACCTCCAAGGGAGGGAGCTGCTCCCAAAGCTCTGATTTGGCTTCTGGAGGTGCCTTGCTCTTTCAAGGGAGACAACAGCATCCAGAAGTAAGCACTGGGGAGACTTACTGTAGGTTAGGTGAAGCCGGGGCTTGATTCCCATTGGTTTCACTGGAAGTTTGGGAGACTTATGTGCTTTTGTCAGGCTGACCTTTATTCCCTGTTGTAATTCCGTTTCTGACTTCTTGGCTAAGAGCTCAGCAGGAAGGGGCAATTAGTGCCAATCACAGGGAAAGCTTTTGCAACATGGGTGACTGTCCACAAGAAACACAGTTGAGACCACCAACTATTTTGTTTGTTTTTGTTCCAAATTCTGCTGATTGAGAAGCTCTTGAGATAGATCCCATGTCCTTGGGAGTTCCCAGGGAAGCAGCAGTGAACGGTCCTTTCCTAGACTGCTTTGGTCACTGCTGGCACTGCACTGAACTTGCTACGCTGGTGGATCTCTTAGCACCCGGAGTGCTTTGGTTCTGTGTGCCCAGATGGAGGCCTGAATCAGTGCAACAGGCAGCTTATTTCAGCCACTGAACTGTTGTCATTAGATGGTAAACACTTTAATTTGTTGTCGCTCCAAGCCTGATTTGAACTAGTGACCTCCCAGTGAAAAGCAGTGTCCAAGCTACCCGCTTGGGATCAATATCACACTCCTAATGGAAATAGCCCTAGAGAGGCTGCATTGAACTGGGTGCCATTTCCCTTGCTTTTCTAAAAATAACCTCCACATCTGCTGAAGGGCCAGATGGAGGTTTTTGTATCTATATTTGCCTGCAGACTTAAACCTTCAGGTATGTTTGTATCTCTAGGTTATGCCCATGGATATCACCCAGTGCAGTAAGTAGTGTGGGAACTGCATCATCTTTTGGTTAATCTGAGCAGGTTTAGGTGCCCTTCACATTTTTCCCTGCTTTCCCTCCACTTCGAGGGAGGCCAGTAATTTGCTGGTGGCCTTTTAACCACAGGAGGCCTTTTCTCCTTCCTGTCTCCTACCCCACACAGGCAGGGAGCCTCTTGCCAGGAAACCAAGCTGAGGCTTGCTTCATTTCCTCTCATCTAATCTCTACCTCTGCTCGAAGGAGAAAGGGGCTGAATAAATTCCACTTAGGCCTTCCTCTGTGGCCAGTCTGTCTGTCATTCCTGGGTCTGGGAATGTCACAATTAGTCTAGTTGTAATTCAGACAGAGACACAGCTTGCACTTCAACTAGGCTTTGCATCTAAGTGTCTCCGAATACTTTAAAAATTGCAGTTCTGCAATGTAAATAAAATAGGCCAACCGATCCATTTCACAAACCATCTTTGCTATCTGTAGGCCTTTTTGTACTGATGTTATTAGGATTGTTTCCATCAAGTTTAGTTGGAGCTAAATAATATTCTTGAAAATATTTTTTGACCGTATCATTTATGGTCTTGGTGTCAATTTATTTTATTCAAAATATTTCGATGAAGGAAGTATCTTTGCTTCCTAATGCGATTGGTACAGTACAGGCCTGATTCTTACATCCTCACAAGCCTGAAACAGCTGCAAGACCATAGTGAGCAGTAAACATTTGATTTTATGAAAATGTCTTGTCTATCCAGAAAATGTATTTTCATAATTGGACTGAAGCAAAGTAGTTTGTCATTTAAAGAATACAATTAAATGTCATGTGTGTAGATTGTAATATTGTTTGAGGAACACAGAAGAGAAATACTGGTGAGTTATTTGTGTGTTAAGATATTGTCTATTTATTCTCGTCCCAGAGATCACGTGGCTGAGCAAAACATACTTATAATATATCATTTGAAATATAGGTTATTTTTGGACATGAAAGCAGTATTTTCTTCAGTGTGATGTCTAGAAGAAGAGCTGACAATGCCAGGGAACTCGGTGTGCTGAGAGTATTGCTTGTCATGGTTGGCTTTTAGAGCTATTTTCCTTGTTTTTTGCCCATCTCTTGTCCTGCATGTAGATATTAGGCTTCTTGGGTAGAGCCTAGATTTAGCATTCACTGTGAGAACAGTCCATCATTATCCCAAAGGAACCTATGATTTAGAACCAAATCAAGATGGTTATAAATACAGTGAATGTAAGTCACAAAGCAAGCTCCACAAGTGAGTTTGAATTTAAAGATACAACTTTATAAAGAGTATATGAGAAAGCACAAACTTTGCACAGTCATCTTTAGTTCCTCTTTCAGTCCCTCCTGCCTGGCAGCCTTGTATTCTAGGAAAGGGGTAGGCACGTGCATTTTGCCACGTTTACTTCCTGATGGGGACATCAAAGAACATTTGGACGCGTGTTTGTATTTCTTATGAATTTCCTGTTTTGAATCTCCTTTTGTTGCAAGAGTATCTTATCACTCCTTTTGCAAGAATTTAGGTGACTCATCGCTGCAGAGTTGCTTTTTCTTAGGTAAACTTCTATTTCACTTCATCTGAATCCAGTCTTGCCTTATTCCTTGGTACCATTCTAAAACATCTGTGCATTTCAGTGCCATTTGCAGAGCTGGACTGTGCCATGTGAACATAATCCTGAAGGAGGGAGCCAGGTAGAGGGGTACCATACCCGTAAGAGCAGCAGGAGATGGAAAACTTCCATCGATTTGAGTCTTTTTTTGGTTACTCTAAATTTACGCTGTGTTCTCATGCCTAAGGTTATCCACAAGATATTCTGAACCTTCAGAGTTGCCAAACCAATATGAAACCAAGGCTGAACTTGGAGAATGAGATGGAATGGAGCTGTTGGAAGCCATGTGAGTTTGTGTCCTTCACAACCAGGGAGCTGTGGATATTTCTGCATGGGATCATGAGCATGCGGGATTGACTGTACAAATACTGTACTCATAGACATGCATGTCCAGTGAGTGTGATGTGTCCTCAGCACACTAGGCCACACATGCCTATCCCTGCATGGCTCTGGAAGACATAACACTCCTTCCTTATATGCTAAATATGTACTGGAAAGCTTAGTAGCCAAACTAAATCCCAATTTTCATAACACTGCTGTCCCCAGGCTCGTATTTGTATAGGGGTGTGTGTATATTTATGTAATTTGTGTAGTGAAGCTCCAGCGTGGGATGGTTGTTCCATCAGTTGCCACCAGAGCCACCTCTTTTGCTTTTCTGCTTTGTGGCAGGCAGTGTTGGTCACTGAACTGTGGGTTTATGCTGTTTTAGGTGCTGTCTGCAGTGATGTGCATTTGTCATAAAAGGGAAAAAGGTGGTTACCAATCCTTTTCCAAAGACAGAAACAATACTCCCTCTCTCCTTTCTGCAGTAAGCGTGTTCATCTCCTGATCACCCTGGCAGACGGAGAAAGGTAGTTAAAGTGATGGAGGCAAGGTTAATATGTGGACCTTTACTTGGAAACAGGCCAATAAAAAAGAACTAAGCGACCAAAAATAATGGAAGATGATCAATTAAAACTCCTTTAGAAGGAGGAGGCTGTTGGTACTTCTCCAAGAACTCGAGGTAAAGTCCTGGTTCATGCTTGCTGTCAGGTTATACTTCACTGTGCAAGTCACACAGTTGTCTGGAGAAGTGATTCAGTGAAGCAGAATTTGCCATTTGCCTCGGATCACCCACAGATGTCCTGGGATGTCCAAAAATGCAAAACTATTTTTAATAAGATGGCAGTGGGATTGAATCAACAAAGATCATGAGAGACGTTTGGTGTGTGTGATTCTTATGTGCAATTCATAAGGTGCTCCTTGAAACCATGAAATCTGGCAGAATTTGATGTATGTATATGAAAAGCAGAAAGTTAATATCTGGCAGGGCTCAACATGAGGAGGCTTAAGTAGAACAAATTAAAAGTGCACCCCAAGGCACAACGCAAGCCTTTTTTGACACTTGACACACTAGCCCAGTGTTTCCTTGACTTCCTTCTCTGGATTGAGAATACGTCTCTTGGAAAGTGATTCAGGGAAAAAGCTTCTTTAACACCTTTTGTATCCCTTCTTTTTACTGCCCAAGAAATTCTACCTTACCTTGGTATCCTCACCAGCCTGAGACTTTGATAGCCTTGTGCTGGGATGGGGCTCAGCATTGGCGCCTGCCTTAGGTACTGCTGCAGTTTTGGGTAAGTACCAAAACCCTGGGCCAGACGGAGCCTTTAGGAGAGCAGGGCTGTCCCTCCCTAATTGTTGTGGTGACAAACATGAACATTTGTACAAAGGGAATACATCAGTCACCAGCTGTTATTATAAGCATTTTACATTATTTAATGATCAGAGCAAGCCTTTGGCAGCCAGGCAGGGATCTGTACGGCCCCTAAGTGCCTCTCTGAGCCTTGTAAAACTGAGGCATGATCTTGCCCTCTCTTATCTCTAATGCTACTTGTGAAACAAAACGTGCAGGTATTTGGCCCGATAACCATAGATGAAAACCGCAGCAGAACTTGAGGGTGTTTCATTAGAACTCCATTAAAAAAGAAAGTCAAGATTTTTTTAAAAAATGAGAATCCTCAGAACAAAACCTCCCATTGAAAAACCTACCCAGTCTCCGCTGTGTTTCCCATGTGTATCTTTCAATTTGCGACTATTGCAACCATTAGGAGTGGCAGAATGCTTTATTTATTTATTTATTTAAGCAGCTTTTTAAAACTCTGCACAAATCTGGGCAGAGGCATGTGAAAACGAGCGAGCAGAGGCTTGGCATGGCGTTGTTTTGTTCTGCTGTGGATGCAATTTTATACATTGCTGCAGCTGGCTGTTCCGCTTTTAACAGCCAGGCTCTTCAAAGCGTGTGCTTAGGATAGCTTATAAATTGCCAGGCTAGATACAGATGATTATGTCTGGCAGAATGTCTTTATGGTGCTGGCCATAGGGAAAAGCATATGTAATTTTATTGAATGCTGATGGAAATATGATACCTGACTGGTGCCTAGTGCTATCTATGATCCAAGTGATGGTGGTTATGAAGTGACAGTCTGCTTGATATTGGTTTTAAACTGTTTTCCCTTATTAGTCTGAAGGGTTAGGCCTGAAGGATATCTAAAACTTAAGAGAATTTAAGACAGATCAACTCCAGGGTTTTGTTTTGACTCAAGATAATTAGGGCCCGGGGTGATTAAATGGGGCACAGCTCTGATCTGCCCTAGCACTGGTGGTTAGTGAGGTGTCTACATAGAGCTGCCAAAGAAAGGTCAACAAAAGGGTGACAAAAGGACTAAGAGACAAGGGCCCCGGGGTATTTGGGAAGATCAACACCAGTTTGTTGTTGTTTTGACAGAGGCCTTGCTGTCATCAGGAACAGGGTGAACTACCTGGTGTCACTCGGGGGTTTTGAGGAAGCAAGTGGTAGGAAACAGCATCCATGTCCAGCACGGATAACCCCGGCCTTGCTCATCCAGCATCCGCAAACAAATAGGAAAGGGATCTGGGCTCAATAACCAGCACTTCCACACACCGCACTGTGTCAGCCACAGAGCAAATCGTTTTGGGTAAAGACACCAAGAGAAGGGGTTGGTCCAACAAACAGACAATTCTGACGCATTTACAATTAGCTCTGTCTGTCCTTTCCAGGCCTTGGAAAAGCAGGTAGATACAAAAGTTCATAGACCTTGGCAGTATTGGGTTTTTGAGAATGGAGTATCTCTCAAGCACAGTTTTCTATTTAACCATTTTTTTTTTTACTTTTTTTTTTTTTTTTTTAAACAGGATGAGTTGAGAGTTCAAGATCTCAAAATACCTGGAAAATTTCAACATCTTTTGGCAAACTTTAACTTCATCATTTTGGGAAAAAAAAAGTTTGAATTTTAATCTCTAAAGTGTTACTTTTATATGCATAAAGAACTTTCATAATGAAAAGTTTCTTGTACTAGAAAATCTTCTATTTTTTTTTTTTTGCAAAACTTCAGTCTATTTCAGCAGTTTTGAAATAGTTCCCCTCTTCCCTTCTTTTTAATCAGCTGGGTAAAGTGTTAGTCTCATCCTTTTCTGCAAATGGTTTTAAAGTTGGCATTTCCCAGTGGAAAAAAGAATTCAAAGGAGAAGATGCTGCATTCTCTTGTCTTTGAGGGCGTGCAGAGCTGTTGTGCAGGGGTTTGTGCGTCCGACGTGGCGAGGCGTGCGCTCCGGCCGTGCTTTTCCCCAGTGCTCAGCGGGGAATAAGCACCCCATTTTCACCATTCCGAAGGGATCATTGCGCCTCGCTCCCATCAGGCCACGTGCAATTCCAGTTTGCCTTTTTTCTCTCGATGCTTCTCTTCATAGGAAGGTGCAGATCGTGCCCGATGCTGTGACCTCTCCAGCAGCGCAGGGACAGGCGCTGCAACCCGGGCGGGCTCATGCGGGTGACCGAGAGCCCCGGCTTTGTACCCCGTGGCTGATGAAGTGCTGGGATCGTGTGCTGCTGGCTCCGAAGTGAAAACAATCACTCTGAAATCTCAGAGCTTCCTTAGAAATGTAAAAAAATGGGGTGGGAGCATAAGTTAATTGTGCTTTTACACACTGTTATACTTGTCACTGTGCCAGACTCTACATTTCTTCCAAGGGTGAAATGAAAACTCCAAATTCATGTGGTTATGAAACAATTTCAGTATGAGCACTCGGTGAAGAATTATAAAGTGGGAAAGACACAGTCCTGTGTCTCAGCTGGTTGAGAAGTCTCTGAACTGATCAAGCTTCTCCCAGCTTAGAGGAACCTTCGGAGCGTATTGAAATAATTCTTCATCTGTTCATCTGTATGTTGAATGTATATAAGGTATTATAGAAAAGCTGATTTGTTATGACATTCCTTTGATTAGGAGACAAGGCAACTGGCAGAAGGCATCACCATCATTCCAAGAAACTTCTTTCCTCTGCAGCTGAAGATTTTAAGAAATGAGTCTGATTTGCCCCTGTCCCCACCAAGGTTGGAAAGTGGATGTAGGAAGAAATTGGTGGCACTGCAGGACACTTCTGGAGTCGTGCAGGTGGGGGGACCCCTGTGCACAGGGACAAAACAGTGTTTTGCAGAGCTGAAGGAGTGGAGCTTCAGGTACACGGGGGTATCTAGAGGCCGAGCATCAGCCCCCCTTTGATTAGTCCAAAGATTGAGGGAGTGCAAAGATATCTTAAAATGAGGCTTAACCTTAGGATCTGATTCTGGACCACGTTTGCTTTCTCAAGATTAGAATCACAAGGCACTCACTTGTGATTTGCACCAAAAATGGGCCCAAATGAGATCAAATGAGATCAGCCTTGTGTTGAACAAATACCCTTCTGTTTATTTTTGTTATTAGAGATGAATCAAGAGGAAAAAAGTGCTGTAGGAGGGGGTCAAAATCCCCTGCAGTTAAATTGAAACTGGATACAATCCACATTAAAAACTTGACCATGCTTAAAGTTAGTGCATTCGTATCTGCTCCGATGGATGCATAAAGCCAGATCCTTTGGGCTGCTTTGGTGCCAGGCCCCTGCCTGGCGCTTCCCTCCCATGGATAGAGCTGTGCACTAATTCAGGCACCCATGTTTTCAACGGCGCGTGTACTGCGAAGAACAGTTGGTCTTGAGGGAAAACTTTTACATAATGACAGCTATTTTCAGGAAAATGAAAAGTACTGGGTGAAGAAGGTTTTGACATTGTGTGAAATATGGGATTTACACACAGTAGTTTTCACCGTGTGTATATAAATGGATGATTTACCATATATTGATTCACATGCCATTTGTAAGTGTCTAATTTATTTATTTGTAGAGATGTATGGAAACCTGGGTTTGAAAAGCAGTTTGCATAACATCTGGTATGTCAACAATGTAACCTTTCAATTTGCTTGTTGGTGAAAATGTCAATATAATGAACCTGAACTCAGCATTGGTTTACACAGATTTCCTGGCAGACAAAGCAGTCATGATTTGCATGTCAGTGTAAGTGACATGTGCCCTCCAGTTTTGAATAGTTTATACAGCAAAGAGGTATAAAAGGCATCCTGCACATTGCTGGTTACATACAGACTTGTGCTGGCAGCATGAACTGCACGTTTCTGGGTAGTGTGAAACACTGTGTCGTTTTGACTTCCAGATTTTCAGAAATGGCCTTTGTTTTTTCACTGAAACAGCTTTTTTTTTTTTTTTTTTTTTTTGATACACTGAAAAAGATAAAATGGTAGCCCTGCAGGTGACTTTAGATGCTGCTGCTATGCAGTCCACGAAGCTCTCCTGGGTACATATTGTTTCAATTACTTTAAAAATGTATATGTTTTCTATAGACAGTGATGTTGTACTTGGATATGGTAGAGGAATCTAGCAGGCTCTTGATTGCTGTTAATAATATGCCAACAGCAGTGACAACAATAACGCATTGTTTTCACCTCTTAGGTTACTGCCCTTAGGAGACAGGTCATGCAAATCACATGGATTTTTTTTTTTTCCTTTTCACTCTGCGATTCAAACTTTTGAAGCAGAGAAATAACCGTTGCTGCTCATACGGAATAGCAACAAATTCACTTTGAGAGCGGAATCGAAGTCCACGGATGTTCCTGGCTTTGCAGGGGTTTAGGCCTCCGAACGACATGTGTAAATAGGCGGCAGACTCGCTCTTACAAACAGGCATCCCTGCCCTTGGGCAGCCTCGTGCTGCAGCACACGAGGGGCTGCCCGGGCTGCCCGGCACCCACCAGCCTCCCCACCGCCGTTCGGGGCCCTCCGTGCGCCTCTCCGGAAGGATCCTGGGTGACAGAGCAGGTAGCGTCTTCCCTGCTTCCCACTTCCTTCCTCTCCAGCCCTTGATCCCCACCCCAGAGATCAAAAAACAAACCCTTCCTTTCCTTTTGCTCTGCTTTAAGGACCAGGTGCTATCTGTTTCCTATTTTGCTGCCCACACTATCCAGGTTGGAACAGATTTGGGTGGTGTATTTACATACGCGTGCTGGTGAGGGTTGCAGCGAAAGCAGTGGGTGGCTCTTATTACCTGATAACTTCAAAAAAAATTAAAGCCCTGTAAGACCCCGCACTTGCAGCTAAGAAAAAAGTAATTTCACAGGACTCTGGAGCTTTCAATCTGGGGGGAGGATACCCAGGCTGAATATGCAGATGGAACCAATGTCCACCTAGCAGAGGTCTCTACCCCTGCAAACCCCTGCTGAAAGGAGATGGTCTCTGACATAGTCTCCCTCATACCCGATTTCTCCATAGGGGAACACAGATCCTGCAAGGTCCAACACACCCTCTGCCCGTGGCCAGCGCTCCAGGATGCAGTGCCCGCAGTGGAGCATGCTTGCTCTTTTCCCAATATACCTTGGCCTTGATTTTTTCACTCAGTTATTCAAAAAAAATCACAGTAACTGTTTTCTTGCAGTTATGCTTGCAGTTATAACACAGTTTAGGCAAAGGTTTTACTGGTAGATGCAACACACAAACAGAACTAACTTGGTTTGCAAATAATCAAGGCGCAAAACAGAAAGCAGCCGAAATACTTGGAAAAAGGAGAACGGAGCAGCAATCTCCTTGCTTCTAAGTTAAGGATCTTTTTACCACGTTACTTCCTGGCCTAGTGAGTGACGGCAGTGAGTCAGGTAAGTGGCAAAGACTAACTGAGCTCCCCACCTGCACCTGAGGGGATGAGATGCGTCTGAGACTGTTTAGGACAGAGCTTTGATAAAGGGAGGAGGAAGGAAGTGATAGTGAGTGTGGAGTTGGGCTGGGCAGGGCAAGGGTGGATGAACCAAATTGAACTAAAATGAGTTTTCTCTTTGTACTTTTTTTGAGAGGTAATATTTAAAGATTGCTAACTGCACAAAGGAAATACAGCTAAGGACTTCATGGGCTGAGGTGAGGGTTTTTAATGCGCCTAAACAATAATGATAAAATCCTATAAATATCTGCACGGTGCTGAAGTTTTTTCTTTATTTATTTGCTGCTTTAGCGTGGGACTCCTGCTGAGTTTTCCCTCCAGCTGTGCCGACTCAGGACCCTGCCTGGCTGGAGCTCTGTGTAATATTACAGCAAACACAGAGCATTATTTAGAATCCTGGGCACACTTCCCACTGCATTAAAATAAAATTGAGTTCTTGTAGGTCATGTTGCTGGCCTAGCTAGCGTAGTCCTTTAAAGGTCTTTCCCCTTTCCTCCTTTTGTTGGGCGTTCATTCCTCTCTCTCCATCTGCGTTTGGAAATGAGGTCACGACTGAGCCCGTGCCCTAATCCCATCGTGTTTCTTTGCTCTGTAGCCAAAATCTGCCAAAGACTCCCTTTCTCTCTACTGTATTTTTTTCTGCAATGCTAACTTTCTCTGCTCCTTGTTTACACAGATGGAGGCAACACGGCTAACCGAGAAAACAAAAGCACATAACTGCATCTACATAACTTTCGCACATACACATGGCCTCTTTTGTGTGACCTCTGGTTCCTCAGCCCTAGACCGAATCTTGGCAGCTTGGTCCGAGGCTCCTGGAGAGCTCTGACGCCCTCGAGTACCCACCTGACCACTTTCTTTCATTTTTATGCTTCTTTGGCTTTGAGGCTCTTTCATGCTGTGGACAGTCAACAAAGGTGCATTTCAGGATCCTTGTTTGTTTTGTTTTGTTTTCTAGAAATGGATAAGGCTGAAATCAGAGCTTCTAAGCTGCATGTGGAGGAAAGGTCTACCAGCCTCCTCCATGCGTGCTGCATTCACTTGTGCTGAAGGGGTGAGTTTGGCCTGACCAGAGGTGAGAAGGGGATGGGACCAAGGGAGAGGGATTAAAAAAAAACGAGGGAGGGTGCTCGTAACGGCTTGAGTTTCATATTAAGGTTCTGATTTATCTGAGTGGAGCATGGCACCAGCTGAAATTCAGAATGAAGCTAGGACACAAACTTAATTGCAAAACCAGCTGAAACCACAGGCCTCTGTCACAGAAAATTCTCCCTCATTTGAGGCTGGCATAGAGTTTCACTCTGAGCTTCAGCAGGAGCTTTGGGGGGCCCCACAGCAGGTTCAGGGAGTTAAAATGCTGTTTTATTTCCAAACCCGAACCTGGGCTGACAGAAGCATTGAGAGGTGTGATTGCAAAGCGTCGACCCGCCGAGCAGCAGTGACGGGGCTGGCGCAGTGCAGCAGCCTCCACCTAGCAGGGAGATTCGCAGCGGATATTTCATAACTGTTGGTGTAAGTAGATACGGTCATCTTAAAATACCTCTGCTCAGGGCCGTGACAGCGAGAAACGCAGAAGAAAACTAAGATCAACATGTGCTGCTGCTGCAAATATGAACCAAGAACCTCCGACCTACTGAAGCTGCCCAACCACGGCGCTTGTGCTATTTTTCTAATTGTCAACTGTTGATGGCTGTGACTCCGATTCCTGGAAATAACTGGGGAGAGAGAGGCCTGTTCCTAACATGAACAGACTTGTGGTTGCGCCGGCAGAGCCAAAACAACAGCTTGAAGCGAGTCGTTCCAGCAGTGTCGCTGCCCGGCCCGTCACTGTCTCCACTCTCCCTCCGAGGGTATCTCCTGCTGCAGACAATTTATCACGCGACGGGATGTCTCTTCTCCTGCCATCTCCTGCCACTAGACTGCCTTTACCCTAAAAGCAGCCAAGATGTGTACCCCAAAGTATCCTGCATCCTCCTCAGCTCATGGGAGCTTCTTGAGGACTCTTCTAATACTGAACGCAGGTGGGAGACATTGCACAGAGGGGCAGGTGAATCCTGCTGCTGGGCCAGGCGAGCAGTGGGAACGTGCAGCTTTCCCGGTGCCTTTGGTGGTTTTCATTTATGGGAGTGAAACTGGGCTTTTCTCTTTTTCTTAGGCAAGCTTTCTGCAACACGTGTGTGGCACGGAGTTTTGCAATCCATAGATTTCCCCATCGGGACTGCTTTGTTTCTCTGATTTTACAAGCGCTGAGCAGGGCATCACTTCTGGGCAAAGAAATACAGTAGGATATTGGCGGGTTGTGTGAGGGGGAATCCAAGTAAAACAATATCTGAATGTTATTTGTCTTATAAGCAAGCACATGTAGGCGTTTATTATTTCTGAAGGCTCTCTTGTCAGCTGGACATTGAACAACCATGACATCTGTTACAAGTTACTGCCCCTAGAGACCTGTCACACAATGTGGAGTTTGCTCTTTCCAACCCCCACAAATGAAGCCCATGATGGGCTCACTGTCCTTGTGCTGGGGAAGCCCTGCAGACTCCAAGGAGGTTTTGCAGAAGAGGATGTTGGCACCATCTCCGCTCTACAAGGGATTGAGCAGTGATGCCCCCAACATGCGCCCTAGGAGCAAAACTGCAGGGGGAACCCCACTGAGGTCCACACAAGATGAGAAAACAGAGATTCCCTTGTAATAAAACCAGACGATTGGGTGTGATTGCTGGTCACGGCAGCAGTGGTTTTCTCCAGGTCACCTGCAGCTCCAGGGGTCTCGAGCTGCTCCCTGGGAGCTGGTGCCAGTGCTTTGGGCTCGTGCATTGCTGGCAGCACCGGCGCTGCTGCCGTAGGTGGCTGAGAGCTCATCTGGCCTCTCCCTACCAACCCCTCCGCCTTTTCCAGGGAAGAAATACTGTCTGTTTGTTTAGGTGAGATATTAGTCTGCCCCTAGAGACCCAGGTCACTGTAAATGTAACACAAGCCCTATTTCCTGGTAGGAAAGGGGGAAAAAATACGCCTGTGAATCGTCTCTGATGTGCTGCCAATTTTCAGGGAAGATGCGATTTGGTGGAGAATTACCGGGCTCTTAAAGAGCTGTGCGAGGGACAGAGATTTAGGGCAGCTATTACTGCCAGAAATGGGACTTTTGCCATTGATTTCCATAAAATCGGGATTGTGACTGGTCCCTCCTGGACTGATCCCTCCGGATCACCTGAGGGATGGTGCCTGGTTTGGAGGAGAGGTGGAAGCATGGAGGCAGCAACGTTTGGACGTGCGAACTGGGCTGACCTGTTTGGTCTGTTATAGGATAGAAAGGTTAAAAAAAATAAATCTGTCAGCAAATATGTTTTTCCTTATTTGTCCTTATGTTTATTGCAAAGAATTTTCAAGATTTAAACTTAGGCCTGGGTACAGTGCTGCTGCACTTGAGAAAAACTGAGCTGTTAGGGGGATGTTAAACAGGCACTTTGCAAGTTGGCATTCTTGGTGCACGCGTGTGCCAGTGGTGAATCTTCCACAAAGGACACCATCTTTTTCATGTTAGTCTTAGAGACAGAGTGGTTGTTAAATAAAAGCTGTATAATCTGTCAAAATAACCCTAAACAGGCTTAATTTTTATTTAGCTTAACAACCGCAACAAACAATAGCTTGCTCAGTGGTTGGAAGGGGAACAGAAGAAATGCAGAAAACCAGTTTTTGAGAAAGCAAAGGATAAAGTGATGGGGCTTTTGTTTGTTTGTTTGTTTGTGGTGTTCTGTTTTTATGCCTGGCGCTCTCTCCTCGGTATCACAAACCCTGGCGGGTGATCAGGGTGATTCACCCAGTGCCCGACACTCTCTGTGTCTCTCCCCAGTGCTCAGTGGGAGAAGACCCGTTTCCAGGGGTTTCTCTCCATCCGTGGGCACTCACCCTGGTAGTGCCTGAGCTCCTCCGAATGAGCTGGGGCACCCCGTGCATCAGCAGGAATTATCCTCCCCACAGCCCCTGCAAGCTGTTCACCTCCTCCTGCCCTACGGTCCAGGTTTCCAGGCAAGGCAGTGGAGACTTAACAAATTCTCTCTGGCCGTTTCTTAAGTTCATCAAGGTTTTGCAG
Source organism: Tinamus guttatus (assembly GCF_059628265.1). Taxonomy (NCBI): domain Eukaryota; kingdom Metazoa; phylum Chordata; class Aves; order Tinamiformes; family Tinamidae; genus Tinamus; species Tinamus guttatus. The sequence goes on along the minus strand of NW_028289684.1, from coordinate 887,056 downwards.
GAGGGCTGGAGCTCGGCAGGATGGGTGGCCCAGGGCCAAGGAGCAGCTTGGCGGTGACAGAGGGCACTGGTGTGAGCTCACATGTGCAGCCCCACGCGATGCTGCTGGCCCTTGGCTTCACCCAGCAGTGCCTCGTGCTGTGCAAAGTGCAGAAAATGCTTCTAGCATAAATGTGGTGGGGTTTTCTCTCCCTTCCTTCCACTGACTCCTGCTTCAGAACAGTGCTGGTGTAGGGGTGGGAAATGCCATAATTTCTTAATGAACATGCAGCATTTTATTTCATCAAACACTGCTTAACAGAGACGTAAGTTATCGGCTGGACAGTTGAACACGGTTGCCCAAAGCCCATGCTGCAGCCCAAAGCAGATGCCTGCAAGCATCATGGCCTTTCTGTTAGCTGCTGTGGCCACCAGCTTGTGTGGAGCAACCCATTGCATTAGTGAGAATCAGTTCCTCGAGTGTTTCCCATCACCATCCCCTGCTTCTGGAAGAGCTGCTGAACTGATGATTTTCCCCTTGTGCCTTCAACCTTTCCCTGGCTGTCTCCTAAACATGCTCCAAGCTTATGTTTTCCCTGACTGCATCCCTGTTGCAATGTAATCTCTTCAGGTATGTGAGCAAGTGTTTGGGCCTCCAATTTGCCCTTAATCAGGTGGGAGGGTAATAACAAGAAGGAAAAATGTGGGGAAAGGTCCTTCTTTCAGCCTCTATTTCCTTATATTCTATAATCTCCTTTACAGAAGGCTCCTTCTTTCCAAGCACCCTAAATCCTATTAATCTCTTTTGTTGTTTTAGTACACTGAAAACTATGCTATGATTTCTCAAGGAGGTCTGAGATCCAGTTTGAGAGGGTAAAATGGACTTTATCTGTTTTTTGTGTGATAAATCCATTTTAAGCTTCTTGGTCTGCTTTCACCAAAAATGTCAAAAATTTAATGCTTTATAATCAATGTAGATGATAGACCTTTTAACATTCTTTCCAGACCGAAAGTTTAAAATGCTTTCTACCTTTACAAACTATATTCACACAAGACCAATACTGTTCAGAATGTGGGTGGGCATATATGAAATACCTAGGGAAAAAGTATCTTATGCAACAGTGTAATGGACTGCTGGGGAAAATAACTCTTACTCACTGAATCTAGCATCCTGAGGAAAAGATAATTCCTTCTGAAAACACCTGCAGGGTAAAGCTTATTCCTCTTCTGGCAGTATGAGTAACAAAATAAGGATGCTCTGATAAGTGATGGCAGAGGCTGAAAAAGATGTAGGAGTGCAGAAAAGAAATCACTAGTCTACCTCATCTCTGCTGGATCTGATAATCACTAGCAGATATGGGCTGCCCGCACATCACTGCTGTCTGCAGGGTTATCTGGGCATGTTTGTTTTGTATTTTTTTCCCTCAGCAGCTCAAAATCTTGTCCCGACTGTGGTGTGACACAGGCACCCGCCGCAGGCGGACGGACAGATCCAGCTTGGCTCGTCATCTCCTGCCAGAGTGAGTGTTTCCTAAAAATCTCTCTCTGTGCCTCCCCCTACTGCTGTCTTCTGCAGCTTATAGGTAGCCGGTGGAAAACATCTTAACAAGGTTAGCACTGTTTCATGCTGAAAGTAGCCAGCAACTCTCTTTAGTTTATTATTCATGCTGTTAAGTAAGACCTGGAAATTTGTATCATTGTATAACCAGATGTGAGTTCCTTCAGTTCCTCCAAAGCAACTCTTTTTCTCCTTTTTTTTAAATTTTTTTCCCTTCCCCTGGCTGCGCAGTAAAATGAAAATCCCACAACGTAAGTTCATGCTCCCAGCAAGATGAGTATAGTCAGGAATACACAAGCTGTGGTTTTTCCTTTCTGCATCCTGAAAGAGAAGGAAAGAAAGCCCTTTGATGTATCCAAAGCTGTTATTCTTTTTTCTTCATTGAGCTAATAAAAGGTATCATTATATTATCACACTTGTGTCGCTTCCATGTTTTTTCTGGCCCATAAGCTGTTTTGGAACAACAAGAACATAAACCATCCCATGAGAAACCCTAGGTTAAGTTTATTTGACTTTTTTTTTTTAAACCTATGTTGTAATCAGGATTGTTTTGCTAACTTGGTTCACTGAGGTAGTTTTTGGTAAAAGCAAAGATTTGCTTAAGTGGCCAGAAAGAAAATACATATGACTGGTTTGTGCCTTGCCACCCTGAATTGTAGTGTGTTCTTTATTATGACTTTGGACATGTTTTATTGGTGAGTGGAGAGGTCACAGCCTTGCACTGAGAACCTGTGTTTGTGCTTTATGGGTTCTGGGATTTGAAACCACAAGCAGACGCTGAACTTTTGGCTGCCCTAGGTAATACCGTGTTGTGACTGGATGGGTAGCACAGGTCTGCTCCCTGCGCAGCCCACGGGGCTGCTGCGTGTCACCTGCCTGTGACATGGAGCATCCCAAAGGGCAGATAAGAAAAAAGGCTCAAATAGCCCCCTGGTTTATTCTCTTCTTTCCTCTCTCCCAGTTTTTTTACCCTTTTACTCCTTGTCAATCTTGGTTTTTGAAGACGAATGCTCTAACAGGACTTCATGTGCCTATATCTAGAAAACATGTCCACGTTATGCCCAAATTCTGCAGTGATGGGTCCCAATGTAAACACCCAAGAGAAAAGCATCTCCAATCTACAGGTGGGAATGTGGCCTTGGGATTTGCTCAAGGTTTGTTTTTTTCAAAGATAGGAGCAGCAGAACCGAGGTACCTTCACTTCCAGAGGATTTTCTTAATCTTAGACAGAAGTGCCATGTTAGCGAGGGAAGTAGCATTGCCAAGGAGTACTTGAAGTTGTACTAAACCTGAAAATACTTGAGGCAATTCTGCCTTATCTCTGTTCAAACAAAGGAGTAAAAATTTATCATGTAAATGATAAAATGTGCATTAAGTGATGGATGTTAAAGTAGATGAAGATCAGCCATGTGCTCCTTGCTGTGCTGTTTAGTTTAAAGGATGAGCAATTATGATATAACACAAACATATATTTACTGCAATCAGTGAAATCACAAATTCCGCCCTGGATGCTAGATGTTTAGGTGGTTTGCTGCCGCGTGTGCCATGTAAAGCCTGAACCTGGGATACTCAAATGGAGCCCATACCAAAGGCCTTTTATTTCATATTCATTGTCAGTCCATGGCAGATGCCCTGTTCAAGGCACCTGCGGATTAGTCAGTTCTCACTAAAGTAATGGCTCGTTCCTATTTGATGGAGGGGGAGATTGAGGCCTAGAGAGTTAATCTTATTGCATTAGCATCCCAGACTGATGATTTCCTGCCTGCTGCTCTCAGGTTTTGTTCATCCAATGATGATTTATGTCACGTACTGATAGCAACAGTGATGATGCACCCATGCCTTCCCAAAACAGTCATCGTGGCATTCTGAGTGTGGGCGATGACAGTGAAGCTACTACAACAGTCACTGTTGGCCAACCTAAACTCATAAACCTCCTTAAAACAGTCCCAAATTCAGCACGTTCAGCTCGATCACTCTTTGTCAAAAGACTCCTTCTGTCAAATACTGTTTTTCTTCAGGTCTCAGTGGAATAAACAAGATAACCATACTATCTGGTAAATTTACCTAGAGCAGAGAGCCCGATTCACTTTTCACCTCCACTTATTTGGTTTTAGGTTAGTATGGAATGAGTTACTGATGACCGGCTGATGACCAGCTCTTTAACCTCCATATTTTTTTCCTTAAAAACAATAAATGTGATGAAGTTGTCCTGCATAAACCAAATGATCCCTTCAAACACAGAATTAATATATTATAAATATAATAAAAATACACAATCTTCTTGCCAGGATGTATATTTTTTCTTCCATCCTCCATGTGTTCTGATGTTATTTTTTCATGGCCATTTACTAAATATATATACATTCTACTTATTTACTTCAGTATCCAGCTTCAAGACTTTTTGTGGTTTCCCCAGAATTGCACAAGTCATTTATAGCTCAGTCCTTGGAGAAACGATACTGCTGGAAGTCACTGAGGAAAGGGATCTCCCTGCTGGCTCCTCGGGGCAGATATTGATGGGTTTTGGTGCAGGACCCACTGCTGGGTCGTGGGGGTTGCTGAGGAGAAAAAGGAGTCTCTCCAAAAGCATTTTAAAGATTTTCTATGCTCATTCTTTCGCTGCTGTTTTCAGGACAGTATATATAAAAAAAGAAAACAGAGCATTGCAAATTCACACAGAAGAGCAAGCAGCTCTATATTAAATAGTAGCGCAAGCATGGGCAAATCCACTGGGCTGGTTTACTATGGATAAGGGAACACTGGATAAGGGAGAAGGAAAGATACATAAAAGCTGTTGTCTCCTAAGAAAGGCAGGAGTGTTGGGATCCTGGGATGCAAGGGAAATGTGCAACTGGGAGCTGTGGCGCTGTGTAGCAGAGAAAGCTGTTTTTGCACTGATTGGAATCCTTTTACATTTGTCCCAGTTCTCTGCCTGATAACGGTCATTTGCCCATCAGCCCACAGTGGGAAAACTCTTTTCCACCAGGCAGTGTACATTGGCAGAGATTCGCCTTTCCACTTTGAGAGCAACCCGCTCCGCTACCAGCAGGAGCTGTGAGAGTTTTGCCTTGTTTGTTGTTCTTACCCCCTAGGAGGAGGTCGTTCCCGAAAACGATCACAACTGCTTCTCGCCTCAGGTAGACGTTCCTCCCGTGGGTTTGCTAGCTGTGGTCTGTGGAGTAGGAATAGCACATGAATTCATTCCTGCTCATACCCACAATGAAACATAAGAAAATCGTACAACGATTTGGAGGTTGGTGCAAAAGGGCAAATTACCACATTACCCTTCCTTTATCAAGCCATGCTGCACAGTTCAGCTCTAGCAATTGGATATTTTCAGATCAATCACCAGAGATTTTTTATTTGCCTTTTTTTTTTTTTGCATATATTTTTTTTAACCTTTTCCCATTCTACTTTGGGACAGGCCCTGCAAGCTTTAGCTTGCGTGGTTGTGCAATGAGCTCTTCAGTATCTAAAGCAAAGGTGCCTCATGACAAAGTCACAACTAAGTCCAGCCTCAGCTGAACTCCCTGGTTTCTCACTGCTACAGGGCACTGCGCTCAGGCCTGTGTGTGTATGTACGTGTCTGTCTACGGAGTGCAACGGATGACAATTTACTGGCCTGGAAAGGAACCAGCTTCTTGTCTCCTGGGTAAGCTGCGCTGCACGTTAAGTGGAGACTTTCATTATTCACCAACCAGTCAAAATGATTTTGCTATTGACAGAGGCTTCATTAAGTCAGCCATTCCCTTCTCTGAAAACATGGACCAAACAGAGAAAGAGTGGTGGCAGGCAGGGGGGAAATTCCATTTCTTCCTAAATTGAGTGGAAACATCTTCAGGAAAATTAAAGAAAAACCTGAGAGGAGGAGAAGAGCAAAAGAAATAACTGTAGCCAAAGCCACTTTCCTTTTTCTTTTTCAATCTTCCTTCCAACATGCTCCTGGTAAAATCATTACAAAGGCCGTTTATTTTTAAAATTGAAAGATTGGGGAGAGTCATAATGAGATATTATGTGTAAAAGTTGCACATAAATTTCCTTCTGTCATATTTTGGGCTCGCCTAACGCATCCCCTTGGCAGGCCTGAGGGAAGCTGATCGCTTTAGTATAGATTGTGTGTGCTTCAATAATATTGCCCAAGGGCAGAGCTACTGGGTGGCTGAGTTGGCTACATGCTGATTTAAAAATTAGCTGGGCTTTTGTTAGCCACAAAAAAAATGTTCTTAAAGAGAAAAAAAAAATACACTTATATATATACCAGAATGAGCAAAGGAGGAAGCGTGATCAGAACAAGACTCTTCTCTCCATTGTCTTTCTGGGAGTTTCTACTTGCTGGAGATCTTTTTGTTCCTTCATACCCTAATGGGGAGCTGTGGAAGGCAGGAGATGTGACTGTCATGTGTAATGAAGAGAGAACTTCTTAGGCCGAGTTTTGGTCCCTGCAGGGTGGCTCCGTGCAGGTCCCAAGGATCTGGACATCTTCAAAACCCGCTTGGACACAGTCCTGTGCCACGTGCTCTAGGTGACCCTGCATGTGCAGGGGGGTTGGACTAGATGATCTCTAGAGGTTCCTTCCATCCTTAATGATTCTATGATTCTGTGATTCTATGATTCTGTGTGGAGTTTGACAGCACAGCGGTAGACACCACCTTGCTCTCAGTATCAAGATGACAAGCTTTGTTTTCCTGTTTTAAGCTGAAGGAAAGGAGATGTGATGATTTATTACAGAAGGTTGCTAAATTTTTTTTTGTTACAGTGTTTATGATTAGGACAGTTTGAAATTTACTGTAATAGATGCAACCTGGGATCAGTTTCCCTTCTCTGAGTCCTGGGCCTGTTCCAAAGGCCACGGGAAGTCATTGGTGGTTTTGTCTGCTGAAAAGAAGAAGGAGCGTAGCCAACAGACCATGGGAAGTTCTTACCGTTTTTGCTTTGCACTTATGAGGCTTCCTTGCAAATATGGTGTCCACGTATAATACCAGTACAGTGTTTTAGCCCACAAAGGAGATGTGGAGAAACTGGACAGGGTTCAGTGGAGGGTGATCAGCGTGGTCAGGTGCTGAGAGTACATGACTGACAAGGCTAGGTCAAGGCTGAGCTTTTTTAGTCTGGCAAAGAGGAGGCTCTGGTAGAGTAAAACTGGTTCAAATTGTGAATGCCAACTCCCTGTGCCCGGATTAAGATTTTCTTTGTACACTGTATTTTGTCTTCATTGTCATCATCTCTGTATTTCTGACATTCTAGTGCTTCCCAGATCTCATCTCAATGGGAGATCATCACAGTTGCCAGGAGCTGGGACATTTCCTTTCCCTTTTTATTCTTGGTCATCCAGGAGGTCAAAGACCATTGAAGTACATAAGAATGAAAGTAATTCATAGCAGTGTTTGCTAATATGCTTAATTTAGAGCTCTGGAATCCAAGTCCTACCCACATCTCCTCTGCTCTTCATTATAAGCCACTTGACCTATTTACTTGCTTTTTGACCTAGAATATGAAAAAAGAAATGTAAGTTGGAAAAGACATGACCAAAATGAGAGGTTTAAATAAATAACTTTTTGTGTGGGAGGAGGCCACATTCACTGTAACTGTAAACATGTTTTTTTTTTAGATGAGCCATATCTGAATACCCTTCTACTTCAGGCAAATTTGAGTGGATCTGAGCTTTGCATCTAGGCTGTGCCTCAGTCCCGTGCCAAATGAAAACTTGAATAGGAACTTGGAAAGCCAATAATTTAGCTCAATTGGTTCAGATAATCATCCTCTGAACCAAGCCTCCCAAGCTTGTCCTATTGGGAGTTATATTTAATTAAATTAACTTTTCACTCTTCTTCACCGATAGCTTCATCTCTGGGTAGCAGCCCTGGGCGAGGTTGAAAGTGAAACTCGCTTCCTTTGCTTCAAGGCAGCTTTGTCTAAAATTGACTGCAGAATCAAAAGCACCATGTGCAGCTATTAAAACACTCTCACCACAAGCTGCTCTGCCAGCATTTCTGAATACCCAGTTCCTACAGGTAACCCAGTGTGCTTTCATCTTGGGCGAATTGTAAAAGAAGGCATCAGGGTTTATTAAAGAGTTTGTGTTGCTAACGTGTCATACATCATGCCATTAATTAAGAGAAATTCCTTTTTCCCCAGTTGGGTGGCTACATCATGCTGCCAGCATGTATATATTATCCCTGTCTCCCCACCCTGGCCTAACCCAAGCGCTGCATGACTGATTGTACCCGAGGGAACCTCCAGCCTCTTCAGGTAATTCGATTGCTGAGTCTCCAAAACCGAGGAATTAAAGAAGCCTCCGCGCTGGGCCCTGCTCCCTCTGTAATTAGTGCCGGAGCGCGCGGAGCAACGCAGGGCCCACGCAAAGCAAACGCTTTCCTTGTGGGGCTGGGGCTTTTATATATATGCAGATGTAGTAATAATAATTTTCCTCATTAGAAAGTGAGCTACAAAGCTCTGTGACGTGCTTTAAAATTGGTGCAAGAGGCGGCTGATGCTCTGGATGATAAGAGCCCGCATCTGTCCTTGCGTGTGGCTCCATATGTGGGAGCAGGGGAGCGACAAGGCCCCGGGGGCAGCAGGTTTCTGGTGGATCCTGGTTGTGTCCAGGGTGGTTTTGTACAAGGTGAGAGGCTGAATCTGCCTGGTTTCAGCTGGGGACAGATGTTTAAGTAGAGAAACTCCTGTGTCCTTCCCTCTTCCCGCTGAATGTGGCACATAGGAGTCAGTTGCTTTTATAACTCTTATGTACCCTGCTTGCATCATACAGTCATGCAGGATTTGGGGAAAATTTCTTCTAAGCTAAAATCAAAAATGAGTGAACTGTGCAACTCCTTTGGCCTGACTTCGTAAACTTCTCTGAGATAAAATTGGATTCATTCTAACGACCTTTTCTTTCTGTGTTTCATTTGCAGGTACTGTGTCTGATCTGTTGCCAGGTCATCAGCTCACTAGTGTGCGAGCTTCCTTATCATGTTTAAGAAGCAAAGGACAGGCCTGAAATGACATACATTGCCTACATTTTCCCCTTTTAGGAAGCTCTTCATGCTAAGCCTGTTTTGATGCATGTGTATATGTTATGTGCTTTAGATTTCAATCACAAACACAACTCAGTAACTTGAATTTACTTGAACCGAACAGGTTCTGAGTCTTCGTTTAGTGTTGATATTTGCAAGTGTGTCCCTTGCACTGCTTCAAGACCAAATTGTAATTCATACCTGAAAACCCCCTTAGTGTGCACAGTGCTAGCTAGGAAGTCTTTGCAATAAAGCCTGAATGCTTGGATTACTTTGACATTTTTAAACTTGGAAACAAAATCCTCTGAATTGCACTTTCAAGGACATAAAAAAATGAGGCATTTCATACACGCAACTATATTTTCAAAAGTGTATGTGCATTTGACTGCCCCATTTTGTGCGGACTTTTGTGGGAAGAACTGTACAGATGGCCAGATCTGCAGTGGATAGACACTTTGGGAACATATTAACTGCTTTTGAGCATGTGGATTAGGTGCACTTTTTGTGTGTGCAATTAACCACTCCAGGAATTTGACGACAAAGGAACCATTATGTTCCTGAAAATGTTTATTATATAAATATTGTCCTTTCTGGTTCAGTAGTGTATTATTCTCATTCCTTTTGTATGGCCATAAAACTATCCCTGTTCTTGCTTTTCCGAACTGGTGTAACTGGCATGTGGAATGCAACAGCTGGTTAACTCTGCAATGATCCAAGAGCAGCAGAAGACAAGGAGTGTGGAGAGGCCTGGCTTCTTTTGCCAAGTGTGGAACTAAACAGCTGCTCTGTATTTGCAGATGAACCAAAATGTTTTGTTAACTGCTTCGGTGCCAGGGATGGTTCAAGGTATATATAGTGGGATATGGTTGTGGGACTTCAGGGTTACTTGGCTTCAAGAAGTTAGTGAGTCTCCCTTCTCTATGACTTTGAGCATACACATATGTACAAAAATCTCCCTCTAAACAAGAATGTAAAGTAAAAATACTCAAAAGTTGGGAAATGCCACTGGAGGAATGTGCTTTCTGATAGTCTTTAATTATATAAAAAAAATACTCATAAAAGTGTGGGGTGGAAGAGACCTTAACATGTCAACATGTCATCTACTTTTTGCTGCCCCAAGGCTAGATCAGCTCCACCATTTTACAATCGTCTAACCTGTTTGGTACTATCTCGAGTCCTCAAGATCACACACTGACTTTTTTTTCTTTTTTTCAAAGGAAGTGTGGCTTTTTGGGATCCTAGGAAGATTGCATTAAACTTGTCCAGAACTGCAGATCTGCATCTTATTATAAAGATAGAATAGGGGATTAAGAAACTAATGTTAATTAAAAGAAAACTGAGCTTTCTATATTTAGAATGACAGTATCAAAAGTGTTGCTGAGAAGAGAGCATTACATTCTTCAAAGAAAATCCAGTGGTGCCTGCCTGCAGCAATTGTGTCCAGAGATACGAGCAGCAAGGGGAGCTCTGAACCTCTTGCTACAAGAACAACGTGTTTGCACCTAACACTCATCCTGCTTCGCCGGTAAGTGGATGCTGTGGCCGGGCTAGAAAGAGTGTAACAAGTCCTCAAATGTTGTGTGCTCGTGCAGATAAAAGAGGAGATGTGGAGAAACTGCAATTGTAATCTGGAAAGGAGATTATTTAGGAAGTGAAAAAAAATGCCCTGCAAGTATTCATGCCGCAGCCTCTCCCTAGGAGAGGAACGTGGTCTTTAGGCTGTGAAGTGCCAGAAGCAAGCCCACAGATCTAGTGCTGGAGAGCCAACCTGTGCCGTGTTGTGGAAAGCCTGTGAACATGGGATAAATGATGACCTCTTGGTGACTCTGCTTCTCAACAGGTAGAAAATCTGGGGCAGGAGTCCACGGTGGGACACAGCACTGACACTTTGTATAGTGTGAAGCATAAGCCTGCGCAGTGCCTGGACTCAAGAACTGCAGCAGGACATTAGGTGGGTCTTGCAAGGTCTGTTTGGGCTGTGAGACGCGTTGTGCATGGGATGGCTGTGGGGTTGGGTGCTGACAGCAAGCTCTGCCGAGCTCGGAGATAGCAGCTGGGACCGAAACATTTGCTTGCAATGAGGCGAGGAAATGCGACAGCTTTCACCCCCATGGGCATGAGCAGGGAATTCACCTTCTAAGAGCAAGAAGTGCCTGGTTTCAAGCAGAGTATTTGCATTCATCAACCAACCTTAGCTGTGCATACTGTGATGTGCAGGGCAAGGCCAGATGCATGCCAGATAAAGCCAAGGCATCTGGAGAGTAACCTAATTGTAATGTTAAGTGCCTGTGCTTTATGTTTGCTCTATTCATAACCCGCTCTTCAAACTCAGCTTTGAGTTTAACTTGCCAAATGAATCTTTCTTACTGATAAGTTTCTGTGGTTTAAGGTGTGGAGAGGGAATTAATCAGGGTGAGACTAACAGAGAGTGTGAATTTCTTCCGGTCGGGCAGTGAATCTCATTGCAGAGATACCTCTGTCCTGAGGAATATGCACGCTGGAATATGTCTAGGGAAACCAGGGGATGGAGAGCATTTGCAGCCAGGTTGGCATGGGTTACTGTGGGGGTCACTGTGAAATGTTAGCTCTGAAAACAGCATGTTCCTGTTATCTCGTTGGGCATGCAAAGCTCATGGACAGCAATGTCTTATTCTAGTCTTTGTGTCTCTGGACCTCATCTTTACATAGCCTCATCAGAGTGCTCTGAAGAGACATCTGTAGATGTTTCTGAAGTACTTGGATGCTATAGTGATGAGCACTATTGAAAAATCCCTGAGGAAATGAATAATTCTGTACTTGAAGAAGAGTTTGAAAGGTGTGCTGTATAAAATGCATGAAGCGCTGTGTTTAGGCACAAGAACATAGAATATGGAGTAGCTGCTCATTCTCAGAGCATCATCTAGTCTGTATCCTGAAAAAGTTGAGAGGGCTTTGGAGAAAAATAGTGTATGATCAGTTAATGAAAGGCTGTGTCAGTGCACATAGGCGCCAGTGGCCCAGAGTGCTGCTCTTCCCTTTTCGCTCCCTCCTTGTGAGCCCAGCTGGGACATCTCATCTGCTGCCACTCCTCCCATAAACTCCTCTTGGGGGGGCAACCTGAACTTCCCTCTCTTCCCCCCCAGTCTCTAAGCGAAAATCGAAGCAGTGGCTGCAGAGGTTGGGAAAAGCCCAGGGGCTGGAAAGGTGCAGGCGCTGGCAGAGGAGCTTTGCGCTGCCCCGGGAGGGACAGGCCGATCTCCCCCTGCAGCGGAGGGTGACCTGGGCAAAAACACCCAGTGTTAGATACTGTGCAAACACAGGGCAGCCTGAAACCTGTGTTCAGAAATAGATTCAGATGAAAAAGGTAGTGGTACAGCTCAAAGATAGGGGTATTTCTCTGGCAACCCTCCCAGTTTCCAGTAGCCTGCAGTTCAGAAGCTTTCTGAGGTGGATGTTGAGTGCACATCCTTGTGTTGAATGATAGGCCTTTATTTCTTGACCTTTGTATAATCACTCAGTTATGGATACTTTCAGCATCCAAAACAGCCTTTGCAATTATTTTATGAATTTGTCAAAGTGTAGTACACAAGTGCATCCTTTTGTTTGTTTTCTATCTTCTTCCTTCTCATTTTTATGCCACCTATTTCTTTTGCAGGTGGAAACAGCAGGGCTGTTCCAGGACATGCTTCCTGGGCAAAATGGACGTGTAGCTGGGGAGTGTAGGGCAGGAACATGATTGTCGAGAACGCTTGGAGGGCAGGAATTGGCAAATTTTGCTTTGTCAAAGAGCCAGTTTCATCTTTCCAGTGAGGAGGGAGAGCTAATAACACCACAGCACCCAGACAGCACACTGCAGCAATGCAGGAAGCAGAAACCAGAGACGAAACAAGCCAAAGAACAGCTCAAAACCCCAAAATACATGCACTATTCTCTCTCATGCCCTCTTTAATTCATGATTTGGGATCTCATTTCTCACTTTTTGCTCTGTTGAAGATGGCTGTTCTAAGATCCACATTGTACCTTCCTGTTTGGTCTGTTGTAATGTTTTACTAATTAGTGGTCTTGGGGCAAAAATTCAGGCCCAAGACTGTCTGAAAGCTGTGTTGAGTAGTGGAACGTTTTGGGGTGCTTCAGAAAAGGGGCATCAGATTTTGCCATTGTTTCCTTGCAACACTCAGGACTTAACTGACTGGAGAAGCTTGTGCCTAGTCAAAGGAATTCACAGCAGAGACAATATATTATAGACATAATTATGAAAAGGAAATTCAAAAAAAGGGTTATTTTCTGTCCATAATATTACCTAAGAAGGCTTAGTGGAGGACCTACTTAATCTCCTATGTTCTGCTCTTACTTTGTGCTAGATCAGGAGATATGACTCTAACAGAAGCCTGGTCTTACAAACATTTGAATATCTTGGGAATTTCCAAAAGTAGATGTCGGGTCTATGTTGATAGTATTCAAACACACCAGTTCTACATCGCTCAAGTCTCACATCTCCATAATACTTTGAGGAACAAAAGTCTTTTTTTATATCCCCTGAGAATCTGAACTCCTTTCTCATCTCCTGCCACATCAAAATTTACTATCTTAAGTAGCTCTTGGTGTAACAGTTTCAAGAAAAAAAGTAGTTAAGTATGTGTTTAGCTTTATTCATGCTGAGAATCTTCTCTGAGTATTTACCTACCATATACTTAAGGTTAAGTATCAACTGAGTATTGACAAACTAGGGGAGTATAGATTTGAATAAAATTGAATAATCAGCTTCAAAGTTTTGGTGAATATTCAGATAGAACTTGAGCCTCTGAGCTGAAAAGCAGTTCCAACATCCCCCAATGCAGGGAGGGTTGCTGCATGCAGATCATGTCCTGATTCTGAAGATGATATATCACTTATATTTTGAAAATCTGATGGGTAGATGTGCTAATATTTTATACAGCCCAAGTTTTGAATTCGGTGCAAATGTGGCTATGTTACATATCAGGAGTGTTGAAATGACACTTGAAACGTACTTTAAAAAAAAAAATTGGTTTTAAGAAAACCCAGATAAATTATGGGTCGATTCTCCTCCAGCCATTATTTACTGGACATTTTTAGAGATTATCTATTTATTTATTGCCCTCTGAGACTACTAGAGAGGAAGGAAAATGCAGTTAGTCCATCACTTCCCTGGATAAAGAGAGGGATGCAAACTCTTAATAAAGTATCGATGGCACCCCAAGGGGACAAAAAGAGATTTGCACCCCAGTGGCCCCGCTGCCAGACCAGGAAAGTTACTGCAGCAGCAGCCGGGTCCTGTCAGTGAAAAAGGAGCACGATGAGAGGAGAAGGAGCAAAACATGATTTGTGCTAGCATGCAGTGAACAAGCTAAGCTGCGTAAAAAGGAATACATGAAATTAAAAGGATTAATGGGGCAAGTTAGTGCAGGGTAGCAGGGAAAGTCCCCTGTCTAGGCCATTCTGCCAGGTTCCACCCAGACAGGTTATTTTTTTAAACCTTTCTATTGTAAATGAAGTTGCATATGGAGATGAAAATTCGATTTCTCTCCCCCATCTCCACTTGGATAAGCTCTTAAAATTTGGATTTTATTTTTAAAAAATCATAGCTGTTTCTGCTAAAGCCTGAAATGTTGGCTTGGTACAAGGAAGGCTAATGTCATGTTAGCAATCAAAAATAATGCAGTGAGTTCATTTGCATTGAATATTCCTCTTAACCTCATGTTCTAAATCACTGCTAAATAGCTGTGCTGCTTCTTGCCAGAGCTGGCTGCATTTCAGGAGTGAGCAGAGTAGTTTCAACTTATACCACGAAGGCCTTGGAAATCACTTGTGATAAAGATGTATAGATGTAAGGTTTTTATGATTTAAATCAGAAAGTAGGCCCTAAATATTTTTTGCAATATTTTTTGCCATGCTGTACAGACCATTCTTTGCAAACCTATCCACTCAGTCCCACCTCTGATGTTAAAGAAAGCTAGGTATAAATATGCAACATTTACCCACTTGGTGTTTGGGTGCCCTTTTTTTTTTTTTTTTTTTTTTTTTTAACTACCGTACCTGGTTTTCATCTTGGAAAAGGCAATTCCATTATTCACAAGATGACAGCTGTTTCATGCAACAGAAGATGGCTAATTGAGGAAAAGGGATGATATTTGGGAATGAAAAACAAAGCTATGACATGTAAAATTACATATAAAATGGAGCTTTTTTCCTCATAAAATTCTCAACAAGTGAACTCCAGATGTCAGCATTTTAACACTGTCAGGTATTACTTGTATTACTGTAACATCTACAGGCCCATTGGGAAATGAGTGTTGTGCTCCCAACTTGAGGGGTACGTTATGCATGGAAGAGCTTATGGCTTTCAGTGGGCAAGAGAGAAGTGAAGGAAAGGAGACAAAAGTACTATTTCTTTTTGGTTTATTTCTCCCTTTAAAAATAACTGCAACAAGCTATTCCTGAAATAGATTAATCAGCATTTAAGATGATGTAGTGATTGGCTGTGTGGGGGGAAAAAAAATCCCAAACCCAAAGAAACTCAGAAGTCCTCTACAAATGCAGTAACAATCCACTCATATCAACCTAAACTTTCATCTGAGTGTGTAATTGGAGTCAAGGATAGTTTCTGGGCAGGTTCTATGGTCGGCTGTGCTGTTTCTTGGTAGATGTGAGCTGTGTAGCTCACATCTGAGCTGGGTCTGTGCCTTGGCACTGCTGTGGTCACACAGTTGGCTTCTAGGCAGGAGAAACACCACAGTATGGTGGGTCCGCCAACCCCTCGTATTCAGCCTTGAATTATTTTTGCTTGTCTGCAGCCGTATGCATTCAAGGTGCATCACCCTTAAAGGTGAAATGGTTTCTCTGGCTGAGGCAGAAGTGGGAAGAGGCAGTTCAAGAGAGTTGCCACCACACCAGCTCTGGCAAATGTGTTCTGATTTTCTCACCGAAGTTTTTGCATGCATCTCTCCTGGTTTGTTGTTTTTCTTGGTTTAGAAGGAAACTCAAGTCAGTTTTGGAGGTCATACTGCTCTTTAGGTATTTGAAACAGGCCAGTTTGCATCTACTAATGGAGATTTATAGATCATACCTAACAACTTGAGAGTTGACAAGTCATTCCGTATATTCCTGGAGTCATGTCCCAGTAGACATTAGCATGAAATCTTGGATGGATTCACTGGGAAAGTCACCTGTTTTTCTAGTTGATCTGACAAGATTTTATTCAGTAACACAAGGTCTTTCTCCCCTCCTCACCACTGTCTTGCTCCATGGTCATGCTGCCAAGAGGGGCACGTGCAACCCAAGCCCTACATGTGGCCACTGGAAAACAGGACAATCAGCAGTAATTCCTCACCTTCCTCAGAAGAGACTGCTCTGTCTGAATGTACAAATGTATCTACAAATCCATCAAATTATCAAATGTAGCAAATGCTAACACAAGGGCATCTCCTCTAAGGAGAGTTATGCCCAAGTGGACCTTGACCAAAAGGGTCAGAGATGAAAGAAAAAAAAATAATAATAATTTTACCCCCAAATAATGTTTTGCTTAGACTATTGAATTGTGGCCAAGGGAATGAAAGAGGGCACAGGGCTGTTGCTGGGAGCTTCACTGTGACAGGGCATGTGTGTGTAGGAACATCTGGTATGCTTGGTCCTAACACTCCAGGTCTTTTACCATATCCTGCCCAGCACTGCTGAAGTAAACCAGGTGTAAGTGGTTTCGACAGAACAGCCAAAACCACATCTTACTCTGAGAAACGGTGTCTTGAACATGAAGGCTTTGTTCTCTAGGGCCAGAGCTCCTCTTTCCGCACTGGTAGTCCGTGAACGTGTTTACAGAGGCCAGCAGCCCAAAGGAATTGAATTCGGGATCTTGAAAGCTTCAGCCTTTGCAAAATAAACCTTCAAAGGAGATTCAGAACTATCAGCAACAAAATACTTTCTATTCTCATCCATAGCAGCCCCCTCCATTCCTGTCTCATGTTTATTTAGCAATTTAAAAAATAAATCCATTGCTTTGAGCTCAGGGGATTTATATTTTTAAGGTCTGTGGGTTGTTTTTTTCCATGTACACTTCCCATAATGTTCTATATTTTCTTTTTCTTTTTGTTATTTTACTTTAACCATCATTTGCTCTTGCTGGCAATTACAATTCTTGCTTTTTCCTTATGTTGGTTATACGATAGGTAAGGTGAGGTAATGTTGATGACAAAAGGTCCAGTACTCCCCTTCTTACACTCCTCTTCTTTACCTGAGTAGTCCAAACTGATGTCTCTTTTCCACATGGGATATCTGGCCTAAAATAGATTTAAAGGCCATATTTTCAAATATTGGTATTTACACTGTTTCTACAGTGTGTTTCCTGTGCTGTTAACGCTGAAAGTGCTGTGAGACTTCTGAAGAGCAGAGTCAGGAGGCTGTTTGAGTTGTGTTAAAAATAAATAACACCCAAGTTCCTGGGATCGACTTAATTTTTCCCCAAACTGGACAAAAACAAGAGCTGTTAATATCATGTCCTGTTAGTGCTCCTGTAGTACCTGAGTAAATGCAGCAGATTTTACAGGGAGACAAGGTAATGTGAAAAGACCACGTCCTACCAACTATCTTACTGCTAAATCCACTCCCTCTCAACAGCCAGAGGCAGATAACCTATTTTAAGGAGATGATACCTATAGGGTCAGTTAATGTGGGGTTAGTAACGCTTCAAGCACTAGTGTGCAAGGACATGTGAGACCTCATCAAAGGACTAACCCATGTGCCTGTCCTGCAGGCACAGGCAGTGCTGCAGGGTGAACGCGTGCCCGGCAGACACCCATTCCTGGTGTCTGCTCACACCAGGAGCGAGCCCTGCACACCTGCACGGTGACAATCGTCAGCCCTGAGATCGCCCATGCTGGGGGGTTTTTCTGATCTGTTCTTCAGCACTCCCTCCAGTTTTGATGGTCAGACAGGAACACCACTCACACACACAAAAGAAGAAAATGCAGCTTCACTTTGTTTTTCTCACCGCAACTTCTTTATCAGGACTGCAAGACAAGACAAGACTACCTGACAGGGCAAAACAAACATATTAGAAACATGTGAGGGAAAAAAAGAGAAAAAACCTCTACTCATCAATGTCGTTCTTGCTGTTTATGTTCTCCTTGAGAAGAACCTCACGCAGACAGCGTGCAAGCCTGCCCGGAGCGGAGGGCAGCGGGCACCTCGCGGCCAAACGTGCGGCCCGGCCGCGGGTCTCCACGGGGCTGAACGGATCACGCAGGGTTCAACGCGCCATCGCTTGTGCAAAACACGTGTCCAGCCACCAGGCTCGCATGAATCGGCTGTAAATAGTTAATTAAATGCATTTGTACCCCACCACCTGATTTGCATGCAGAAATTGTCAAAACAGCGGGCTAAGATTAGACACAATGTACTCCCAGAACACAATTGTGCGACTGAAACAGTCTGAAAATCTGGCGCATTGAGTTAAATTTTCACATTGTGCCTTCTTGTGTAATAACAATAATCTCCTCTGCCTTGGAGTATAATCGCAATAAAGAGCTTTTTGTGATTCATTCAGTGTTTATTCACTCAGTAAACAGTCCTTTATTGCTTTTTATACTACAAAGCAAATGAGATTATTGCTTAAATTGTCCGGTAGCGACTAGCTTCTGTCCTCTGGCTTGCTTGTTCAGTTTGTTTTTCTGTTGTGGTTTTGGAAAAGAAAACTTGTTTAAAATTAGCTCCCCAATAAATCACAGTAACAATGAAGTGAGAGTTTCTGCAGTGTGACAGATTTGTAGCTTTTTATGTTTCTAATGATGATGATATGTTTTCTTGCTTATTTATTCCCTTCTGCCTTTATTCTCCCAAATTCTGAAGTCTGCTGCAGTCAAGAAAGTCCTGAGTTGCTGGAGTCAGGGGTGAGGGGCCTTGGATGTCTTGTCCTTAGCTTGCACAACTGCCTCTATGCTTTTCCTCAGGCTGGAGAGGTGCAGGAGACGAGCAAGGAAAGGCGAAGGGCAGCAGTCCAATGCTCCCAGTTGAGAGGCCTCACCTATAGTTCCAGTTCTACCCTTCTCCTGAAAACTTGAGCAATTTCCTTTGCTTGTCCATGCCCATACAGTAAAGCTGGTGATGTTCCCTCCCTCAGAAAGTGCCCCAAGCTCTTTGGATTGAAAGAAATTGTTTTCAGTAATCAGTGAAAGTTCCCAGGAGCAGCTCTTCTTATAACATTTCCCCAAGAAGGTGCTTGCTAAAGAATATCCCCAGGCCCCAAAATACCGGGATCATCGACACCATTGTGTTCATCACATGGAGAGCAGCAAACCAGCCATAGCCAACATTTATTCGTTCACCCCTTTCCCAAGCATGCAAACAGGACAGTCCATAATTATTCCATGCCACAAGCCTATGTAGTGTATTCCCCAAAAGAATGGGAAAAAAAAATCTATTTTGGGCAGTAATGTATAAATGGCATTTCTTATTACAGTGTTGCCAACTTTCAAATGTTAGCAAAGCATTTCACTGATAATTATTGATCTTCTGTATTTATAGAATGCTAGTACCTAGTACAATTCAATATTCAGGAGATGCCAGTTTTCTATGAATACCTGAAAATGACTTGGTCATTCTCCATTTCATAATTGCCTTCATATTCTTAGCACATGGACTGCCTTCTTTAAAATCCACTTAGACACAGAATACAGATAACAAACTATGCCTAAATTTATTTCTTCTTGCTAAAGCTGGGTGTGTTGTTTCCAATTTGGGCATCTCAGGTATTGCTTAATCTCTGACTTCCTTTATTTACTAGTCTAGTATCAGCTTCCACACTCAAATAAATACCTTAAATTAATTGAACAGAAATTGCAAATTGGGACTCTTCAGTCTGTTACGTATGCAATTTGTTGTGCATTTTCTCTAATGGCAAATATATTATCTCCAGGAATCTTTGCACTTAGCTAGTCTTAGCAGCTTTTCAGAGACTCAATTTCTCCTTTGGGAAGAAGAACCCGATCTACTTGTGTCTGGTCTAGTGCCAAGCGGTAATCTCACACGTGAGCTTCTGCCTGCCACGTGCTCATCATTCTGCACTGTGGTGTCCAGACAGCCTGCTTGCTTCAGAGGGTCATCTCACCCCAGGGTGGTCATCTGGTATCTCCTAGCACTTGAAAGCAGGAGCAAGCCCTGGATTGCCATGATAGCATGGTTTCCTCTTTGAGATACTACCATATAAAAGCTTTTCTAATCTTCGGGAAAAAACATCATTAAACAACCAATATTCCTGTGGTTCTGAAATGATTGTTTTTCATCATTAGCTAAACGTACCTTAAAAGGGAGACTTTCAGATCCAGTATTGACAATTAATCTCTTTCCTTTGCAAGGGAAAGGAAGACAGATAGCAAATTGTCAGGGAGGCCTTCGAACATCTCTCCTTAGTCCCCTTGCTGCAAGTCCGCGTGGGAGAACCATCCTGCTCGCTTTCCTCTGCAGACCCTCGGCCCGTTTCGTCTCTTCGTATTGCAGACCCTGCCCTGGAGGTGCCCATGCTCACAGGGGGCTTGCTGGGCACGAGGAGGCCGTGCAGACTTGAGTCACAAGAAATATTAATTAATCCCTGCTTCAGAAAAGAGACCTCTGCAGACGGGCTCTGTTTGGCCTCAGTACAGTCCTGCCTCCTCAAACGCAACCCATGGACACGATTAAACGAACTGCCTCAAATCATCCCAACTTTCTCACTACTAAACAGCAGCCAGAGCTCCTTCTCTTTTTGATTTTCTTTTCTTATTCTGCCTTTTTATTTTTTTTAACCTGGCAGCCTTAGTCAATAAGCCATAAGCGCCTAGCTAAGAAGAACTGCTGTCATCAGACAAAAAGGCCTCCAAGTCCACATCCCTAACAACCTATTTTAATAACAAGAGCAATAACGGGATTTATTATGCATGCGGCTTTCTGCAATCATTTCTGAAGAGAAAATTAGTTCGAAGCCTCGGGCGACAGTTGAACTCTCAGAGGCGCCTAAAATAAAGTAAGAAGGGGGGAGCGATGCGGGGGGAGGGCTGAAAAAATAATAACTGGGGGAGAGTAAAAAGAAAAATGTGCAGTGGGAAAAGTTATTGGAGGAAGCGTGGTGGTAAACTTTGTGTCTTGTCCTCTGGAGGGAGGGCGCGTCGGTGCTCGGCCCCGGTGGCCGCTGCGGCCAGCACCGGCCATCGGATTCCCCGGAGCAGCTGCGGGTGGCAGCGGGCCCCACGCTGGCGAGCGAACCGCAGCGCTGCGGAGAGGGGTAAACACAGAAGTGGAGGAGGGGGAAGAGGTCCAGGGATGGGCGCTGCTGGAGGCAACAACCAGCGCCTGTGCAGCATCATGTCCGCATCATGGCTTGTGCTCCCGCTTGGAGCCAGAACGGGATGCGGGATGGTTGGAGATGCCGTGCGGCCTCAGGGAGCCTGTAAGTGCCCGGGAAGGTCCGGAGGGTTGTGTTGGGGCCAGGGTGCCTGGCTGTCCCCCAACAGCATCCCTACAAGCCAAATCAAGGGAAAGGTGTGTGCATGGAGGGGGCCTCCGCGCAGGCATGTGCGACCCATTGCAGAGAGACAAAGTCAGCTGCTCTCATGCAGGAAGGGCTGCATGCTGGCTCTTTATTATTTTTTGAGAATTTATTTTTCCTGAGGCATTGCATGAATTTAATTGCTGGAAATTCTGCGGGCCCAGCTGACTGAGACCAAGAATCTCAAACCTGCTATTAGATGCTCCCTGCTTTCTGGGCTCTGGTTTGAGGACACGTTACTTAACTCCAAATCTGATGTCTGAGGCCGCCCCTTTTGAGATGCGAGGGGCGGCCAAAGAAAATAACTTGTGGTTATTGTTCAAAAAGTCATGGTACCATAAAAGTATATGATCACTTAAAGGCAGCATCAGAGAACAGGGTCTTCTGCGGGCTTCGTCCAGGCCCTTGGCTAACCAAGTAATTCCATAGTGATATTTATGGCTTGTATATAAAAAAGAAAATGGTCTGGAATCCTGTGGCTGTTTGGGACCCGTGTCTTTAATGTCTAACTGCTTATTCATTCTAAAAAGTGGGATTTAATAAGACAGTTATTGTATGTTATTTAAATACCAATTGATTATTAAAAACATTTATTTATAACTACAAATTATAAAGTACTTGGGGAAGTGCAGCCAATCAAATCAGTGGACTGGCTGATGAACATCCTTTTCTACCCTTTTATTTTATATATAGAAGTGGGGTTGACTTATGCAGCGGGAATAAAACTAACTTAACTGCATTTATGGATCATTTCTTTCTTTGATGAATCTTTGTAACTCCCTTTAATGGTAATAGGCCTTTTTCTTTCCAACTGAGCTGAAAGCAAACAAACCTCACTGTCAGGGTCCTATTGCCTTTTGGGGAGCTCTGAGCAAGGTCAAGCAGAGGCAGATGAAGTGTTCTCTGCTTTAATACAGCATGTCTAAAATATTTCTGAACAGGATCCTCTTTCCCTGCTCCCTAACGAATACTACCCAGAGGCTCTTTCCAGTTGTGCTGATGCCTACCACAGAGACGGTCTCTCTTTGGACTGATGGCAAAACAAAATAATGAACTAGCACCTTTGTTACTTGTCAAGGTCCTGCTTCTTGGTAGGCAGCCCCGAAGGGCTGGCTGAGAATGAGTATAGCTTCTTGAGATTATTTGCACAACAGTCCTTGAAGATTTTTGTCTTTCTTTCATACACACATTCCTGGCCTTCTTTGGTGGCTTTCCCATCTGAGAGAATAAGGACATGTTGAAAGCTGTATGTAATGAGGAACGTTCATCCTGTTCCTCTATTCTTTCCTTTCCTTTTTTTTTTTTTTTTTTTTTTTTATGGTTCTCTCTCTTCTTCTTTTCTCTTTTTTTTTTTTCCTCTGGGTAAAATTATGTGATTAATGAAGGCTTGAAAAAAGTAGCTCTTTCCTGACTCCTTTTCCACATGCAAAGTGCAGCTGCTGCTGCTGATAGGAGTTCTGCTGCTCAAACCAGCTTTCACAGCACAGTGGACCTGATGCGCACCCAAAAAAAAAAAAAAGAAAATCTGATATTGTATTTATCTATCTGTTTAGGGAAATTAACCCAAATCGAAGTGATAGCCTGAAAAAGAAGACAGTAGGAGTGGAGAGGAAATTTATTATTTAAGAAAAAAGATGAATCATACTAAGATATAATCACAAATAAATGAAAAGCACTTTAAAATCCTGTAACCTGGTAGCTTTATGACCTGACTGCACAGAAGAAACTGACTTGCTTTCCCTTCACAATTCTTAATGTTTAAGGGTTGCACTCCAAGGCATTGTATCGCCAGTAGGTATCAATCAGCAAAGCTCCCTTCAGATCCATGTTGCTACATGAATTTGTGCAAGATTCAGGTTCAGAAAAACAGAAATATCCCAGGGTGACGTGTTAAAGCCAGGGAAAGCACTAGACCTTACTGCACCAAAGTGCTTTTTTTCTTCTGCGAGTCTACCATTTTTGAGGTATTCCTTTAACTTAGTGAATTTACTTTCTAAAATGTATTTTGATTCAATATTGAGAAATACTTGTAGTTAACATGTGTTGATTCCATCAGTGTGTTATTGTATTTTTTCCCTTAGTGTAATGAAGAAAAATCTATTCTTAAATGCAACAAGATATTTGGTAAGATGTTTATTATATTTCAATAGGAAACTTAGTTGAAGGAAAAGACTTTTGTTTATTAATTGACAGGAACTTGCTGAAGTTAGATCCACTGCACAAAAAAATAGGTTAGCCACACAGGGCCAAATACGTTGAAATTTCATTTGCTGTGCAGTGAAGCCCTGCTATTACTGAATCAAATGCTATAAAGCTGACTTAGAGCAAAAACAACACTAGGCCAAGCCTTGTAGGTTTTATAGAGACCTCTGTATCCCACCAAGATTCTCTAAAATACCGATTTGCACTGGCACCTGAGCTCCAGATGAATCATTTATTATGAATACATTGCCTGATAGATCTCCTCTTCTGTGTCCACAACCAGCTAATGAAATAAATCTGTTATTTTCTTGCTGTGTTCAAGAGTTCATGCTAACAAATTTCAATCTTGCAAACAATTTTCTACCAGGTGTTGCTGTTTATAAAGCATAATACGAGGTTAGTAATATAAGTCATTAATATCATTTCCCACCTGTTTCTCTGCACAGAGCTAGTAACGTGTTGGAAAGAAGGACCTGAAGGGCCTGAGGAAGAGGCAAGGAGGGCAGAATAGGAGCACACAGCTCCCTCAGGCCACAGGGTTATGCTGGCCATCCCTGAGGTTTTTCCTTAGGTCTGTGTTTTCTTGGAGTGAAATGAGTATCTTGGTGCAAAAACTAGTCCTGTTTGTCAGCTCAGGACTTGCCCTTGTAGTGAACTGTGCTTGCTGTCTCAGTCCAGCAAGCACAGTTGGTTGTTTTGGCCTCACTTGGTGAGAAAGGACAGTGTAAGAACATGCTGGAGAAGGGCCTGGCTGGTCATCGTGCTGCTCTTGGGGCAGCCCTGACAGGTGCCCAGAGAGGCCTGGTTCCCATCTTGCTGGAAATCAGAGCCCTCATCTCAGAGAAGTTGTTGCTTCTGAAAGATGAGGCCCAAGGCCCAGCGTGGACATCATCTGGGTACAGGTTTGGAACAGGAAGGCCATTTGGTTCTTCCCTCTGCTTCGCATGTTCTCTTCCCCTGCATCCACTCAGGCTGAACTTCAGTAGGGCAAAATTTAGAGCAACAAGTGAATTTTCTAATTTGGTCTCATTTGAGACTTGGGCGAGAAAAATGATCTAAAATGATTTATTTTGTACCTCCATGAGTGTTAAGACTGTATTGTGCGGGGTACAGGCACAGCATGCAGGGAGACATTCAACCAGTTCACAAGCTAGCCCAGACCACCTGACTAGTGGAGTAGACATTCAGATGTGCACTTTTGGGCAGCTAACTTGCTCTTCAGTGCTGTTGTTTGCACTTATTAATGGCATCAAAGAGACATCCAGTACAGTAACTGTGGAGGATTATGTGAAGTGAAGGATGAAATAACCTCACCAAGAGGCAAACACGGAGGCATTCCCTTTTGTGTATTGAACATTCCTGCAGGCTCTGAGCTTGCTCTTTTCAGACACTGCTTTCTTGGCTGGCTGGATTATTGTATATCACCTCTCTAACCTGCTGTATTAATTTCCATTGACTGTGAAAAGAACTTGTCAAATAAAGAGGGAAAAAGAGGTAGGGGGAAGTCTTTTAATCCATAAGGCGCAGTTCTTAAAAGCACCTTGTTGCGTAGTAGCTGTGCACGAGTGAAGAACTTGTCAAGAACACAGGGCTGCTGCTAATTGTCTGAATTAATTATGGCATTGGACCCAGGAAGCCACAAATCATGTCATTGTAGCACCAAGACATTCCTTTATGGAACTAGTCTTTTACAACCTGGAAAAAAGACTTTTGAGAGGACTGCCTTGCAGGAAAAATTAGAAAATGTGTGTGTATGTATGTGAGCAAACAGGGCTCCTCTGTAGTCTCCAAGCAGCTGTCCCTGAGATGAGGGCTCCCAATCTGGTTGAGTTTTGTGCTGATACCAGCCAGTCACATAAAGCAGCAGGACCACAGGTGAAGTCCTTTAATGGACAGGAGAAGCGGGCAAGATGAAGGGAAATTTTTCAGCTGCGTAAGGGTGGCTGGTGGTCATTTCTATGGACTGGCTCCAGGTCATTCCTTTTTGGACTACTAGAGCAAGCTGGCACCAAGATAAAATACTGACTGTATCACGAAGCACAGCACAGATTTATGTGACATTCATTTTGCTGCAGAGGACTGGCACAAAGCACTACTGATTATTTTATCCTTTAAGATGTCATTTTTCACAAGCATCCAGCAACAGGTACTCATTACCCCTGTCATGCAGGTATTTGTCCACTCTGATTTTTACCACTGATTTTAAACACTGTACAAGGAAGAGGAATACAGAATTTTTTGCATATTTTTCTGTAGTTTTTGATTCTAGACTGTGGGCTGAGTCCTGTGCTCACTGCTGTCGTTTGAAAGACTCCTACTGAGTTTACCCCTCTTTGGACAGAGGAGAGTTCATATGTAGTAATCTAGCATGGCACACTCTTTAAAGGGGAGTTTAGCCCTGTGTAGAGCAAGACTCTTCAAGATAATTCCCACTTCATACTGTGAACTAGGCAATGAAGTGGAAAGAGCTCACTGGTATTTCCTTAAGGCAACCTGAAGCTGTGCTCCGACTCTTTCCCAGTTTATTAGCAGTATTTGGCAAAGTACTTCAGGCTTCTTTGCAGACCACGGTAATTGGTTAGCAGACACCAGAGGACAAGCTGCCTGATAAAATTCAGAGTCTGCAATGAGGCAGACAGGCATGATAACACAGCAATAAATCACAGCCGTTAGGGTATATTCCCGGGACGGCTGGCAGAGAGGTTTCAGTCAGAAGTCAGGAGGAACCTGTAGCTCTGTGTCATGCTCCCCTTCACGTCTGCATCTCAGGCTGGATCCTCTCCAGCTGTCAGGACAAATGCAGCGTTGAGGCCTGCTCTAAGGGGAAGGTAACCACAGGTAAGATGCCAGGTGGGAGATATGCTCAGACTTGTTCTTCTGAGGCTGCACTGGAAAATGTATTAATTATTATTGTACACGTCAGGAGGTTTAGTTCCTAGACCAACTGTCTGTCAGTATCTTACATGATTAATTAGTTGCAGGTCCTAGTACAGGTCCTGGTAACTGCCTTGGATCATTTTCTGCACAACCGAAAAGTAACGCAGCATAAACACAAACCAGTGAGTCATTTGACTAACCGCAGACACCAGCGCAGATTAGGGGTTGACCTGCTGGAAAGTAGCTCTGCGAAGAAGGATTTGGGAGTCCTGGTTACCAATAAGATAACCATGAGGCAGCAATGGGCCCTCGTGACCAAGAAGACCAAGGGGATCCTGGCTGCAGCCTGAGGAGCGTTGCCAGCGGGCGAGGGAGGGGATCCTGCCCCTCTGCTCAGCTCTGGAGGGGCCGCACCTGGAGTATTGGGTGCAGTTCTGGGTTCCCCAGTACAGGAGAAATGTGGAGCTTCTAGAGAGGGTCCAGTGGAGAGCCACGAAGATGATTAAGGGACTGGAGCATGTGTTGTATCAGGAAAGACTAAGCGAGCTGGGCCTGTTTAGCTTGGAGAAGAGAACACTGAGAGGAGACTTGATCAATATCTACAAGTACTTTAGGGGTGAATGTAGAGAGGATGGGCCCAAACCCTTCTCGGTGGTGGCCAGTGACAGGACAAGGGGTAATGGGTGCAAACTGAAACACAGGAAGTTCCACCTCCATGTGAGGAAGAACTTCTTTCCTGTGAGGGTGCCAGAGCCCTGGCACCGGTTGCCCAGAGAGGTTGTGGAATCTCCTTCTCTGGAGATCCTCCAAACCCGCCTGGATGCCACCCTGTGCCACGTGCTCTAGGTGTTACTGCTGGAGCAGGGGGGGGTTGGACTAGATGATTTCTAAAGGTTCGTTCTAATCTTAGCTATTCTGTGATTCTGTAAACCTGACAAAAAGGTCAGGAAAACTGAGGAAAAAAGTGTCAGTGTCCAGCAACATCTGCTTGGGGCAAACAGCCTGGGGACAACCATGTTTTGCACCCACTGGGAATCAACATCTGCTCTTTATTTTCCTCTCTCTTCCCATTTCTAGCAGTCTCTGTGGGCTGGCTAGACCATGTGCAGAAGATAGTTAATGAGAACAAAGCCTTTCTTCCACCGGCAGTATTGCAAATCTTTAGCTTTAATGCACGGCCACTTGTTTGATCTTTTATCTTTTAACTTAGGCATGCATTGTTCTTTTTCTCTGTACAAAGCTTCCACAAACCACCATGAAATCACAATGGAATATTTGGACTTCTGAAGTGTTCTATGGTTATTTAGCTCCAGACCTGCATTTTGCTGCACACTATTATGCCAGCAGCTCTGCTGCTCCTGTCTTAGCTTCCTGTGCACCCAAATCTGGGAGGCAGTTGAACCACTGCATTTTGGCTCTAGGGGAATACAGTCTGATGTGGGATATTTGCACGGAGGATTTGCACCTCCTGGAGTTTTGAGGTCCCTATCCAGCTCTCTGTGCGCACCAGAATGGGTTGCCCTGATGGTACAAGTGAAGGTTGCTGCAGCATTGAGCCCTCACAACCCGCTTACACCTCAGTTTATCTTGGATCCCATTTGAAGGCCTCTCTCGTGCGAGGTCATGCCAACTGGACCAGGCCCTCCTTTGCAGTTTGGCTAAGTGACCATGTCTCCATCTTTCTGAATTCCTGAAACACCACTGGAAGCTTGACTTGTTTTTTTTTTTCCACATGGAGTTTTTGTAATGGAATGTTGTCATATCTTTAGATCTGGTTTCAGTTTGGTGCAAAGCAAATTAATTCTTCTGGCAGATTTTTCCACTATCAGTGGGGGTTCCTGTGGTATATTATCAATGCTCCTCACCCTGATGATGCATAGCACTAATCCATCATTAGAGCAAGAGTGTGCTCTGATGATGAATTAAAATAATTCATCATAAGAACAAGGGACTATAATGTAACACCGTCAAAAGATGGCACCATGCAGAGCTGAACAGATCAACGAGGAAATTCAGTAATGCTTGTTGAATCAAGTGGATCTGCTGCCAAGAGGCTCTTCTGCAGCAAAAGTTTGGCAACCTGCAAAAACATCATTATTCTCCTTGCTGAACCAACTGTTTGCAGTAATGGCAGAGATTTAAGCAATTTTTTTGAACAACAAAGGGATCCTCCCATTGCTAGTCACCCCCTTTTTGAGAATAAATGTTCCAGCTACAATTAAAAATCTTAAATGAGTCTTAATTTTTAAAGCCATTCACATAATGAAATGCAAATATAACAGCTATTTAAGCCATCAGTCCGAAGTAGGTTTGTTGCGGCATGGTTAAATGACTGAGAGAGAGGATTTAAAACTCTGGAGACATGGTTATAGTCTTAGCTTTCTTCTGGAAGCACTACATCTGTAATTCAGCACTTCATTCCTGTCTAGTGCACATTTGCTTAACTGTAGCCATATGTTTGTGTAGATTCTTCAGAACTGTGTTAAAAGAGGGATTAACTGAAACACCTATTTAAATGCCTTCCTGGACATAAGTTTATGAAATCTGGAGTAAAAGCAAATATTGTACAAAAGGCTTAGCAAAAGGCAAAAGTTTCTATTTGGCTGCCTGTGGACAATGAGATTTTGAGTTGCATCCAGTAAGTGGATCGTCAAAGGTCCCCTGTCAGGTGAAATGCAAGAGAAAGTGCCTCTGCTGAAAGAACAGATTGGATTTTTCATAGAATCACAGACTAAGGCAGGGTGGAAGGGAGCTCAGTGAGAATTCACTATGTTTCTGTCAGGGAACCAAATAATCTGTGGATAAATGTTAAAAAAAGAAAAAAGAGAGAACCAGAGCGATGTGAAATGTTCCTGTGACTCCCAAGTACGTGCATCTAACGAAGGAGGCACTCCATAGGATGAATAAAAGTACTTCTGTGCAGCATTGATTTTCCACAGTCTGAATGACAGTGGTTGCCAGTCTTCCTATTACTGTAATTGCTGGCTAAATGAACTATAATTGTATTAAGTGGTAACTTTGAAATATGTATGTACTGTAGGAAGGAGTGGGAGCATTGCAGCTAGAAAAAATTGATTTGCAGTATTTGGATGAAGTGCTGGGGGGACTTGGTTGCATGGAATCTGGTGCAAAAAAAAACCTGTTGCAATGCAGAGGGGTGCAGTTTTCAAGGGGGAAATGCAGAGGAGGAGTGTGTATGAGGAAGGCCCCTTGCAGCAGGGTCTGCAGTGGTTCAGGGTGAGCAGTGCTGTGCTCAGGGAGAGCGAGGCTGTCACCAGTCTGTCTCTCCTGCATTACTGCTATGGTCATAGAGGTCTCAACAGGCACCAATTTGAGGGAGCCCCCACCTCGTAGTTTGTTTAACAAGGAGAAGGACAAATTAACCTAAAATTCCAACCTTGAAGGCTCTGCTAAATGGTTTCATCTGCACATACTGTAGCATGGGGCCAGAGCCCAGTGACGTGCAACCTGCCCTGAATTTTTTAAGAAGAAATTTCTCGCAGTGCACTTTTACTAAAATAGTCCATTAGCAAAAAGTCACTGGTGGTTTATGTTACAGAAGTCCATCTTGGTGCCTGTAAGGAGCTGTCTGTGGACACTAAAAGAAGACACCATGAACAAGACTTTTTCTGTAGGAAGTTCTTTGGGTCAATGCTGTTGTCACATACGGTTTGTGCAGCGCTCTTGCTTCCTGGCCCTAGTTGGCAGTTTCACTCCTAAAATTTGTTCTTTCCTTAGGTAATATTGAACATAAATAACGGAGCATTACATGGTGCTTTTTACTGCTTTTTTCTGTTGCCTTTGACTGTTAGTTGTCACTCTTTTTTATAATGAAAGAATTACAGAGGTTTCAATATGACTTTTCATCTTGATATGAAAACTAATGATAGTAATTTTTGAACAGTCAAATTGAACTGTTTTGACTTATCCAAACCTATTTTTGCAACATTTTGGTTTGCTAAAATTTGACATTTCAGAATGATATTTTATTCTAATTTCAGATAGGAAAATTGTTTCCTTCCTGGGCAATTTAGGATATGTTTGGGAATATTTGTGGATGTTGTGCTTTGGAATGTGACCGAAGAGAGTATTGGTGAGAGCATAACAGAAAATGATCAAAATGCCGCCCATGAAAATTATGTTGTGAAACCCCATAAAATGGAAATAATTTTCTCATGAAACGTTTTCTCAGAGAAAAACCCCATAAAATGCCCTTTCTCCCTCCTGCTCGCCTGATGCAATAGTGGGTAACCACATTCCTCCCCAGGAGAACTTGGTGCCAGTTTTTGCAACAAGACTGCAACAATACATTTTATTTCCAGGGTGGAAAGACAAATGGGCCTTTGTGGAGAAATGCAATAGAAAGCCTAACAAGCCAGTGAAACTAGAGGCAGCCTTTCCATTGCTGCCTGTGCCTTTGGCCAAGTCCTTAACACAGTTGCTGAAAATGCTATGGCAATGCTATTGGAAGCAGCAGGGATATAATCTGCCCTCAAGGATTTGTGTGCAGTTCTATTTAACCAGAAGCAAATTTGTTCCTAGGAAAGTGACCCCCCCTTGCCCCTCCACAGTCCTCAGGGAGCCCTTTCCTTGCCTGGCAAGCGTCAGGCCAGCACCAGGAGCTCCTGGATGGATGGAGGCCAAAATGGTTCAGCCCATCAGCACCGTCAGGAGTTGCACCTGCAACTGGAGGGGAACGTGGTCTGCAGAAGTTGACGTTATGCCCAGAGACAGCTTTAATGAAGATATTTCAGCATTGCCTTAAGGACTCTGCTTTACCTGAAGGTGGGGGAAAAGTTGTTTCACCATATTTGTCTGCACTGGGTTGCTTGGGGATGTCCAAACGACTTCTTTGCAAATCTACTGAGGATTAATGCACAGCACACTAATGCTGCTCAATGTCTCAACTGGACATGTTTTTCCATTTGTAAATGAATACAACGCTCATTTATCCAGAATTCCCATGCAGGCAATACTACGTGTGCAACTTGCTGGGATGGGTGCATAGGTAAAGGCCTGGATGGATGGGTGGAGGGCAGGATTTTCAAGAACAAAATTCCTGAGATGAGCTATAGGCAAGGATTTAAAATGTTGTCCCTCCCTCCCTCTCTTCCCCCTACCTCCTCTTAGTGTTTAATTGAGTCATCTGTAAGCATTTTGGTAGGTCAGGAATGCAATTAAATAGCCTGTCTATCGTAAAATATTTGAACAGTAATACCTGATAAAATCATCATTATCTTGGAGTAATTGACCACATCAGATAATTAAGGTTCCTGAGGCAAAGCTTCACCCTCAAAGGAAGTTCAGTGATATTAGAGCAGAGCTCTGGTAGTCAAGACTGTGTTAGTGTTTCCATTATAAGCCCTATATTTTAGAGCTGTGTAATTCTATCAGTAAAATGGCTGTAGTCGGAGATTGTGTTCATGATTTCATCTCTCTTCTTTTTCATAGCACAGTGAGGAAAATACAAGGTATCTTGATCCTCGAGATTGAAAAGATACAGATGAAAAATAAAGTTCAAATAAGGCACCACTTAAAGAACGAGGTAGAAAAAAGAAAGAAAAAGAATGACAAGATTGCATCCCATCTGCAACCTGGTGAATTTTCAGCGTGAGAAGGGGATAAGAATGAGCTTATCATCGCTCCAGTTTTGTGAATGCTTTCACAGCCTGAGAGCAAAGAGCACTCACGGTTTTTTCACCTACAATGGGCTGAATTCTGCCTTCAGTTTCTTTGTAATCTTAAGTATATAAATTTAAGATATGTTTTCGCAAGTATAAAATAGAATAAGTTGTTACAGAGTATAAATGAGCTCAGATGTTTGGGTATCTTGAGAAGATAGTTCACATTCAGACATTCCTGGACTCAACTTAGTCACACTGAGCTTAGAGAAGTAAATCATAACAAAACATGAAACTTAGTTCTCAGCTGTAAAATTGAGATAAGTATTTCTCTATCTCTCAGACATGATGTAAGCAAAAGATTTGTCACAGGATTAGTGGCAGATGAGACATATTCTTCATCTCTTTAAATACAGGAGCGCCACATAGGATCAAAGTAGGGTGCCTGGCTGCATTTGAGCCACTTGGGCCAGACTGTGCCCCTTGCCTTGAGGGGCCCTTTTCAATCAAACAGAAAGAACAGCTATTACCCTGCTGCTGTAATATCCGAGTTCTTCACGTTTTCTGCTTCATCTCTTCTTTGAATCTGTATTTCAAGGCAAGGAAGAAATTTGCACTCATTTTTATAGAGACAGATATGAGTTCCAGAGACAAAGTTTTTTATTGCGTCATTGAGGGATTTATTGCCGTTTTTTGTTGTCAAACTTGGCCAACCTTAGGAGACCAGGTAACTTTTGAAGATGAAATTTAAAGTTCTAAGAACAGGACTAAGAATGACAGTGCTCAACTATATGGAAAAGATGAAGGATAAGAGTAAGCAGCATTCTCAGAACATGCCAAAAGTGTGCTCAAGCAAAGTACAGAAGAAAAATGCCATTGGGCATTGCACATTTTTCCTTTCCTGAGACTCATCTCTTTTGGCCCAAAGAGAGGATCAGGCAACTCCTCTGCAATTTAGGCATTTTTGAGCAAGGTGTTGTGTATATTGAGGCCCTTATACTTTGGGAGAATCTTTGCTATTGTTTTGGAGGGGAGGGTTGTTGCTATATTTTTCTTTAAACTTATTTTTTTCTGGATTAACTCTCAAACTGCTTTACTTTTTGCTGCATTTGCATTTTGATTTTTTTTTTCTGAAAAGTGCCTTAATGAAAAATACATACTAGAATGAGCCATGTGAATAGCCTCCAATGCTGAAGATCAATAACAGTTTATTTGATCACTGACAGCAAATGCTCTTTCAATTAAGCAGGTCACATAAATAACTTTCTGGTTTCAACATTATTTGGAAAGGTTGAGTGTGAAATAGATGTGATTGAGTTGGTGGTGCAGGTGCCTCAGAAGGATTGGAGTGAAGGCCACCAAAGTACTTGGATGCTAATCCTTGCTTCATCAGGCTGGCCCTAGCCTGCCAAACTGAGTCTGGAAATCTCAGCAGAGTATCCTTTTCTGCAGGTTTATAGCATTTTGCTAATTTTAAGATGCTTGGAGGTTTCTTAAGAACCATTCTTCTTATAGTTCTTGGCATTTTTGTTTCTTTACTGGCTAGAAAAAGCCCAATAACACTACTAAGAATTAAGCTGTGTGGGGTGATGCCTTTAATACCAATTATTTATGTAATCCCCGCAAAATATATGGTCCTGCAGGGGTCCAGCTGATCATTGTTTCATCCATACAGGACCCTCTGTCTTATATGTCCTCTGTATTTCTCTGTGTCTCTGAACCTGGGAAGGGGTTTGTGCCCACAGCAACATAGGGACCCTGCATGAAGCTCTAGATGTGTTCTGGCATTAAAAATGTTGCACCAAGTGCAGGCATGTTATAAATCCTTAAAGTTCATTGAAAGCAAACTGTCTTGTAATGGGGAGGATAGGATCCTAACAGCAAAAAGATACAGGATAATACACAGAATATATCCTGAAATTACTCAGTGCGTGGAAAAATACAGGCTTCACACGAGAAGTAACTAATCTGTATTTTACAGGCAGGGACCTGAACCAGACAGTGGGTGCTAATAATCTTTAGGAAGGTCCAATATTCAAATCAAAATCCAGAGCAAACAGCAATCCAGAGCAGATCAAGTTATTCTTAATCCACAATATTATAAGCCCCAAACTGGATCAAAGCCCTTTTGGTTATTTGATTGTTCACAAAGCAACAGGAATGTTCCTTGTTTTATTTCAGGTTGGCTGTGCACATGGTGCTCCTGTCCTTTCCCCTTTAATTTTTCCAATGCTTGGTCTGTGTAGAACAAGTTGTGGGGGGGAAAACTGATTTTGCAGCTGCTGAGAAAAAGATCAGAGGCGCCAACCCTGTTTAAAAATTCCACAATCAATTTAGGAAAAAAAAAAAAAGTAAAACCCTAGGAAACTCCTCAACTTCTCTAAGAAGTCCTCAGTTCAAAGATAGCTGTACTAGGAGGAATCCACAGGATCTGCCTGTCAATAGGGTTCTTGGAGGAAGGAATGCTGGTTTTCTTTTGTTTTTGGGTTTTTTCCTCTCTCTCTCTGCCACTGAGAGACAACTTTATAACTGCAGAACAAGGTGAATTTACTAACCAGGGCTGCCGGGAGAGGAGGCCTGGGGAGGAAAGGAGCTCGTGTCCTGAGGATGAGTTGCCTTTGTGAGCTGCTGCTGTTGAGCTCTAAGCTGCTAAAGGCTGGATGAAAATCACAGTCTTCCATGTCTCATATCAGAGTCTGAGCAGAACCCAGCTGCACAAAGCAGCCTGCAGTGTTCTGGACCCTCTATTCTTGGTTGTTGTAATGTAATTTAGATGTCACCCTGAGAGCTGTTAAACAGGCTTAACTCTGCAATGTTAATGCACCTGTAGGTTCCAAAGCAGTCTTGGAAAGATCTCCATATCCTAGTGGTGCATTCCCATGAAGGGAAGGCCGGCATGCCCTCATTGCCCTGCACACTGCTGAGAAGAGGCTGCGAAGAAGCCGTCAACCAGCACTTCTCTCCTCAGCATCATCTGCAGGTAGGGATGCCCAATAACCTCGCTATACTTGTCCTCTAGGATTTATTTAGTTGCTTTTTTGAACCACCTCATACTTTTGATCTTTGCAAGGTCCTGTGGCTGCGACTTCCACTGTTCAGTAATCCGCTGTATGAACCAAAACCCTTTTATCATGCATTTTAACTCTGGCATTATGAGTAGCAGTGAGTAAGCTAGCTCTGACTACATTTCGTTACTATCTCAGAATTGCTTGGAATAGGAGAAAACCAGCTTCAAATCTTCATTGAGTGCCACTTATCCTAAAAGGCTGTTACACTTCGTGCAACATCAGCGCTGAATAGCAATGCACGGAGAAAACGGGACTGTGAGTGTCTGCAGAAATGCCTATGGGATCAGTGCTGAAGGGAAGCAAAATGAGCAAGCAAATACCCCATGCACCAAGGTGTGCCTTGATGCCTGCAGAGCTGTCCAGTCACAGGATCCTGGTTGCATGCTTCTCTCAGGTAGCCTGAATGCTGAACCTGGCTGTGCACCAAAGCACATACTCACTTTTGCATGTGTATTTTAAAAAATCCTGCCTTGCGGAGGATCAACCTGATGTGTTGAATGGTGCATCTGGCTGCAAGTCAAGAGGCCTGAAACTGATTTCAACCATAGCTATTTATTTGCCTCCATTTCCCCTCTTCCTCTGCTCAATTTTCCTACTTGAACTGGGAATTGTCTGGACTGTGCACATTCTGTCCAGCACTATAGGCTTGAGATTTCTGGGGGAAAACATACATACTGCCCTCATCCAAATCATAATAATGACATTTGTATGAAGCTGATGGACTCTTTTGAAATTTTCCTATTACTGGCTTTTATACCGCCCATTATAGCTGCAAATTCCTAAAGTGACAGCACCTATTGGCCTGCCATTATTATGCATAATAATAATTTAACTAAAATAGCAACAGAAAATGTGCATTACACAAAATGAATTTAAATTGATTTTTCTTCTTTCTCAAAGCTTATTACTAATTGGTATTTTTAGAGCAGAGATTCATTTTCATACACTAAAATTAATGGGCCATATCAGGGGGTGTGAATCAGGATAGCTCCATTGAATTCAGTGGGTCTTATATCATTTACTCCAGCGGAGAATCTCACCTGCTATTCCAAAGAGCATTTCCTTTTTCAACTCACAAAGTAATTGCATTTCTAGTCTAGTCTGATCGTGCAAATAATTGTGCAAGACATTAACTTTATGTAGATGAGCAGCACTGCTGATGCCATTGCAGGTACCCACACGAGGGAGGTTAAGGTTTTGCAGGATCAGATCTTAAAATGTAAATCAAAGCATTGCAAAAGCTAATGTGTCCACAGTAATATTTCACAAGCGGCATCACCTAATAGGTAGTCTGTCCTAAAACTTAAGATTTCTGCAAATTATATTGTTTAGTGAAATGGTAAAAATGGGATAATTTAGGTTGCTTACTGCTTTTCATTTATCATAAAAGAACCTGCAAATTTCCCCCCTGGAAGCTCTGTCTCCTGCATTGTTTGCAGCCAGTCTTTGAAATTCAGTAGGGGGATAACCTTCGGATTAAAGATCTGCTTTTTTTTTCTTAGCCTCCAAGAAATTCTAAGTGCAGTTTTGCTGAGATAAAGTGTTTTGAAATAGCTAATTCACTTTCTTCTAGAAAATTTGGAAATAAATACTGATTGAAATAGGAGTGTAGAAGACTTGCCCTTTTCTCTCCCCCATCCCCACACCTTCCAAGAAAAGACACCTTTGCCTCGATCTCACATGATAGACGGATGTGCTAACAGTGCAAGGTTAAATGCTGCTGATGGTGCACAAAGGACAGAGTTACCACAAGTTCTTTACACCACAGGAAAGCAACCTTTTTAAGAAAGGGAGAAGGTTGAGATTGAAAAATTAAGCACTTGAAAATGTAAGAATTCTTCAGGATTCTAGAACATCTGGTCATCTTAATATCCTAAACACAGTCCTTCATATCAGGATCATACCCCCTGCTTACTTTTTTTTTTCCTTCTTTCTGCTACTGAAACATTCAGTGCACTAGATGGGCACAATTAACATTGTATGGGCTTGACTTAATCATGGAGATAACACTCCCCCCCTTAGTTTTTGTATGTAATATATATAATACCATGTACTTTGTTTTTTTTCTGCTTTGAGGCAAATTGAGTTTGACATTTATACAAGAAGCAATAAAACTGATGCAGTCAAAGTATATTCCTAAAACAAGTTCAGTAATGTCTCTTCCAAACTATGTTTGAGTTAGTGGAATAAATGCCTTTTCATGTTTGCAGTTGAAGTACCGGCCAATTCTGCCAAATGGTTTTTGGAAAATTGCCTTCAGAATTGACTTTCCCTGGGGAAGATTTGCTTCTATGGAAAGCAGAGATACTGGGAGAATTTGAAAGAGAGAGAAGGCAAGAGGGAAGGCAGAGGGAATAGGTTAAAGGCTAACTTTAAACAGGTGGCTTTCATTTCTCGTTGCCCAAATTGTTCTGTAATTTCTTACC
Source organism: Tinamus guttatus (assembly GCF_059628265.1). NCBI lineage: Eukaryota > Metazoa > Chordata > Aves > Tinamiformes > Tinamidae > Tinamus > Tinamus guttatus. Next base: position 849,805 of record NW_028289684.1, on the reverse strand, counting down.
CTAAAACTTTCTGGTTAACTACAGCAAATTTTGTTTTAGGGAGAACAGTTGTATGCTAATCTAGCTTTGTTTATTACCTCGGCTCTGACTGGGTATTTCTTTCTCCTCTGGGCTTCCCGTCTCCCAAGACCAAATGAAAATTTGGGAGTCTTTTACTTCTAATTCAGCTTTCAGCTTATCCCTCTGGGAGTCCTGAGTAATTTTGGATCCCATGGATTTGCTTCAGCTCAACTCAGGAAGAGAATGGTGTGGGCCTTTTCACCAGGCCGTTAGCAATAGCTGACTTGAATAGAGATGCCAGTTTGACTCCCATTAGTCATACTTCCTCCACAATGTAAAATTGTCCAAAATTAGTGCCATTTATCCAGTTTGCTTGATTTATTTTGGTATTTGGAGTAAGAATGTCTATGCAGGACACTGGAATAGCTATTGAAATGGTTTAGTCCATGTATAGCCCTTCTGGCCTACTATACAAGTGGACAGGCTTTGGCAATTAGCAGGAATTCACCACACAGAGAAAGGATCCATGTTGTTTCTTATATGTTAAATTATATTTTCTAGTCAATCTGTGGATGACCTGGCAGAATGAAGCATATTACAAATATATGTGCCATATTTGAGCCAGCCCATCTTGTGTTTTCAAGATGACATGCAAGAAGAATAATTTTGCACATACTGCCACTTTTTGTGATTCCAGTCTAGCTCTCCGAGGTACAGATCATCTACAGTAATACGTGCTGAACTCTGTGGGCAGAGTGATAGCAAAAATAAAGGTTTTGTTTGTGGCAGAAGCTGATGAGCATTCCTCATGTCACTGAGTTCACTGCTGTTTCTCTAAGCTGCTTCCTGCTCCGGTTGTGCAGGCCGCCTCTGACCATGCATGTTAATGCTTTTCTGAGGTTTTTCTCCCCATCACTTCCCCCTTGCAGTTCCCAAATTTCCAGAGGCCACTGTGGCTTCAGCCTAAAACTCTAATATTCCCTGCTTCTTGCAGGACAGCTCCCTTTTGCCCTGAGGTTTTGTGAAGGGGACACTGTCCATCCTGGAAACTCTGGCCCATTGCACTCCCCATCTTTGATTTGCAATGGCACCCATGAAACTGATACGAGCATCTGAGAGAGGAGGAGGGCATTTATTTTTAGGCTGCACCAGGGAAACAGCTGCAGCAGTTTCTCAACTACGGAACGTCGCTTGCAGGACAGAGGGAGGCCTGTCTTGTTGCCTTCAAATTTTCATCTAAAGAGTTTCAACCTTCCAAGACTCCCCCTGTGCAAACCTTCGTCTCATGTGCACTGATGAACGTAATTCTAGAGCTTCATGGAGGAAACCAGAACTATTTTTATTTTTGCTTGAGTAAACCTTTAACATTGAACAGTCAGGTGTTTATTTCACTTCCCAAACTGCCTCCGGCTTCAGTAATGCTTAGTATGATCCTTTTCTCAGGGAGGGGGAAAAAAAAAAAGGGTTGAATTAAATACTCTCAAAATGGAGAAGTGTAAGGAATCACCAACTTGCACCTACTGCCACACATCCTACATCGACCCCCCTCCTCCCTCACTTTGGCCCTCCTTGGAAGGATCTTGACAGGAAATATTTGAGAGGTAGAGAATTTTCAATGAAAATATTATTTCTCCATCTGCCCACTTTTCCGCCCTCGCAGGTTGTATGGCTAAGTGACGTTTAGGAATGTGCATCCTGCAGGCCACTCGACAGCCCGTCTTCTCACATGTTGCTTTCCCATCAGAAGTGCATCAGGGCACTGGGTCCTCCTGCATGTCACAGGAGACACTTGACCTCTCTGAGTATATCCAGGCTTTCCAGAGCCATTTCCAGCCTCAGCCATTCCTGCAGAAGGGGGAGGCTGTCCCGTTTCCATGTGCTTCCTGGGAGGCATGATGCGGGTGGGGTCCGCCAGCGCTCCAGAGCTCTGGGATAAAAAAAACCAACAACCGTGAAACCTACAGAAAGTTGGCTGATACTGCATGCACGAAGCTATTCAAACCAGATGCTTGCATGCCTTCCTGCCCACGCTACCTTACCCACACTTATCCGTTCCTAGCCTAACAGGATGTTTCAGTTTTTTTGTACCTTGAGCCATTTTCAACAAAAGCCACAACAGGAGAGGGACACACATTCTCTGCGATGACCTACAAGGGGCCACAGTCAGCAAGAGAAATGCTTGCTCCTTCATCCAAAACCTGCCATGTTGCCTCTTTTTCCTTGGGCAGGCTAAATTTATTCCAGGTGGCTAGGAAGTGTTAAGGCAACATGGCTTGACAAATAGTGTGTGTCTAAGAGAGCGAAGAGGAAAATGACTGAGGTTAATTTGTGTTGGAGATTAACACTGGGTGGGGGGAATGAGTAATAGCTGGAAGCTTTTCAACCTACCCACCACTCCTTTTTGCTGATAAAGAGAAAAAAAGAAAAAGCTCCCAAGTCTCTAGTCTGCACCCAAATCTGTCTTCCTGCTCTGCCATGTTTCTCAGGTCAGAGGGATTCCAGGTTATGCACCTGAGTTCTCTGTGTCACCGAGCCCCTCATTTCTGAATCTGTGTTACAAAACTGAATTCTGGACCTCATTTCTAAAGTCCTCCCAATCAAATCTTACCAATGGTTGAATGGTTGTCTGTAACTGAAGGGCAGTCATTATAACTTGCCCTACCCATGACAACACAGGCTTCTTTGAGTAATATGCACCAAAACCAAAAAACAAACCAAAAAAGCTATAGTCTATCTAGAAGAAAACCATTGACAAGAACTAAACTAAATCCATCTAGTCTTGGCAAGATGAAATACAGGTACAGAGAGCAAATTTTGCTTGGCTATGAATAAGGATGAAAGTTAGTGTCAGAGGAAGATACAGCTTTAGAGATCAGATTTTTTGAAGCTGACCATCTCAACCCATACATTATACATCAGCAAGGTTGATTTTGGAAACATTCTGAACAGGCCCTGAAATTAGTGAAATCTGCAACACTTAGCTATTGACTATGAATCCAGTTCAGGGCTCAGCAAGCTGAGCGTGCCAAGGGGTGCTAATGAGGCAGAGAATGAGGGCTACCATTTTGACAGGCTTCAGGAAAGCAGGAATATTCAGCACAGGATTGCTAAATAGTAACCAGTCTGCCAATGTGTCTGTTTATTTTTACTTGAACTACTGATTGCTCTTTTAGGCACTCATTCCTATTTCTCTGCTGTTGTCCCCCAAGCCCATTGGCACTTGCTGTCTTTCAGTTAGAATCTGGTCATATTAGCATTTCATTTGGCAAAAATAGAGGCATGTTAAAACTTCCAATAATTAAAAAAATATGTTTTTCCCCCATATGATTAATGAATTATATATATGAGGTCTAAATATACAGCCTTAAAGCAGCATAATTCTATGGGATCTCATGGTCAGATAGGATAGGTCAATGTTTCATACTGAAAATGTGTGTTTCCCTGATAGTGTTTCATCAGTGAAGCCAATGCTTCTTGTTCCTATCCGAGAGTGCAGCGAGTGCTGCAGATGCTGTGCTCTCTGCTGGCTCGCTGAAATGATTTTGGCTAGGAAAAAAACACATGGAAAGGTTGGCATTTTGTAACTGGCATCGTTTCTATCTGGTTCACAGACTGATGCAGCAGCACAACAAGTCAGAGCAAGCTGTGGCACAGTGGTGGGACTAAGCGGAGCTTTCACAGGGGATTTCGTGGAGGATCTTGACCCAACAACACTTGCCTCTGTGCAGTGGCACTTTTCCATTGTGCATGGCTCTTTCATGCCCCAAACACATTAGCCAGGGCAATTAAACATCTTGGTGAAACATGAAAGACACATGGTAACAATTTTCTTATTGCAAACTTATCATTATTTTATTTATTATTTTTTATTCCCTGTGAAATGTAATTATTCACTGGTGAGCGTCTGAAACTTGATGGCTTTTTATAGTGAGTAGGAAGGAAAAAAAAATCCCTTTATTTTGGTACACAAGTTCATCGGAAAGGTGATCGGACATATAAACTCCACCTTCCTCTGCTTTAACTCACAGCTGTGTAGATATAGGCTTTGAGAGCTGAATAACCCATTAATCTCCATGTGGAAAATCTATAAATTGAAAATAATTAGCTGGATATGAGATGAAGCAAAGAATGAGACAGCTGTTATATAAAGCATGATTTAGGCATGTAGAAACAAGGTATAACAAGACATGCAGGGAGGGGAGAAGGAAGGGAGGATATGAAAGAAAGTACAGAGCGGTGAATCCAAGGGAGCAGAAATGTGTGTGTATATATAACCTAGGTTAAGTAACTGCATCCAAGAGGTGTTTTTCAGTGAGTACTGCAGAAGGATCAGAAGAGCCCTTGGAAAGTGCAGCTCAATGATTGCAATTGCTCGCTACTGAGGCTGCGATTGAAAAAGGAAAAAAAAAAAAAAAAGAAACCCTCCAACCACTGTCAACCCTGTCAACATCTTATTCCTTTCCAAATAGTCAGACACCAGGCTCTGCAAGGACGATAGGAGAAGAGGCAGCAGGATCAAGGTCAAGCTACAGCTGTCCCATACGGTCCTGTGCAGCACTGAAGCCCCAGAGCAGGCCAGCCAGAATATGTCCCTGTCCCAAAAACAGTCCTGTTTCACTTCACGTTGTCTTGGTGACAACTGTTGAATAAAAACATTCTCTGAAACAAATTAAGTGAATGAGAACAGTGGATGTGTGAATGAGAATGTCACATGAGTAGGGAGACAAAAACTTGCACGCTGAGGCAGTGCTAAACCAAACTTGAACTGAACTGTGACAGGTTCTCTCGTGAGAGGATATTTGGGCTGAGCTCTTGCATGCCTTATTTTTTAAGCTAAGTTTTAAAATCCATGCTTTTGTCCAAACCAAAGACATTTTGGTCAGTTTTGGTGTTCTAGAGAACTATTTAACAAGGTTCCAGTCCCCCAAGGTTGACTAGCCCTGTGCTGATTGATGGTGGAAATTTCGTGGAAATCTAGTATCATCCCAAATATGCAGAACCTGAACTAGAAAACTGCTTGAGAGTGCAGTTGCAATTAATGTAGAAACACAATTAATATGGAAAGAATTCCACAGGAGAGATCAAAGCTGAAGCACTACACAATTGGTCATACCCAGAATTGTAGTCCTGAGAATGGTGCATGTAGATTAGAGCACTAAATTTCAGTTATTCAGAAGCAATAGCTTCCCTTTTGTGCAAGTTGCAAATCAGAGATTGAACCTTAGGCTTAGGCATGTGCTTGAGTCTGCAAAGAACCACAAACAAGATCTGTGTGGGGCATGAAGTGGTAGAAGAAGTGACTAGTTATAAAGCTGCTCTAGACCCAGGGTACCTCTGTCTAGGTGTTGGATGTAGATGGGTCTGAAGGCTCTTCTCGCTTCTGGAGCTTCTTGCACAGATTAGCAAGGGCTACCATATTCAGTCTTGTTAACGTGTCCTAGGTTAAAGTCAGAAGAGGATAAATTAAGTTCTGGGCTGACCTCTGGACCTGTGCTTGGAGAGGGATTCTGAAAGAAGTTATTCAAAAGCCAGTGGCTTTGGGTGAAGGGAAGCCAGATTTCAGGTATGGGTATTGGTGTGTCCCCAAGGTTTAGAAGAGCTTAGACTCAAGGGCAAATTTTCTTGCTGGATGATATATGGATATATCTATATCTATATCTATATGTATAAATTCACCTGAATGCCCAGCTTTCTCAAGGTAAAACTGCCTTTATCCTCTCTTACTCTCAGTTTTGTCAGCAGTCCCTACCCTTGGGGTCCTGCTTCCCGTCAAGTTCTTGAAGACCCCTACGGGCTTCATATTATCTGGAGATAATCTGAAGAGCTTAATGCTCCCTATTCAATCTAATCAAGAGCTTTCTAAATACAATTACTAACTCCTTATTCTATTTTATCAGCCTCTTTTTCAAGATTTAATGAGAGATCTATGCCATTTTTTCTGATTCATGGGAATATTTTTGAGGTCTTATCAAAATGTTTACACTACTTGGCAAAAGTCAGATTTAGGTTTAATCAAGTGCAATTTTTCCTTTTTTTAATTAGGTGTGGTCTTATGATGAAGGGAAGAGGCTAAAATGGCGAAGTTATGCTCCAAACTGAAAATTCAGAAGTGTTGGGAGGTTTGTTTTCAGCCACTGCAGCCACCTGGACAAGACAAGGAATTAAATACCAAGTTGTGAGTTAATGCTTATTCTGGGGGTGTTCGGGGTGTTTTGGATAGATAGAAAGAAAGAAAGATATTAAGTTAATCATCTTGGCCGCTTTTTATCTAACATGCTTTTCCAGGATTTTTCATGTTGTTAGGAAGGATGGTAAGTTCTTCTGACTTTCTTTTGAGATCCAAAAGTAATGTATTTGGCCTTTTCACTTATTCAGAACTCTATATGTGTATTAAACACACTCAGAAAAGCTACTTTTAATAGCCTGGGTGGATCTATTTGATTGTATTGTACAATGAGACTAAAAAACAGGTGACAATAGGAAAGAAAGTAAAATCAAGGAAGAAGGAAATAAAGAGTCTAGATGAATTAAATGGATGAAGACTCGGTTCTGAATTGTTGACAGTACAGAGAGACCCTGTGCTGAATGAAATGATGAAAATGCTAAAAGAGACCCAGAGAGTAAGAAGTAAAGCTAACTGTGATATGCGAACCTCGTCAAACTTAGGAAGCAAGGACTTAGAAGGAACAGAATGACTCAGGCATGAATAAAAACTTCCGCAAAGGCCATATGAGTTTGAGGAGGAATTTGGGCCGACTGGTGTGTGCTAAACAATTCTCATTCAGACCTCATGCCCTCTTGAAGAGAGGATTCTCAGGGGGCCAAAGAAAGTTTGAGGTTGGGAAGGCTGCAACATTTTGAGTTGAAAAAATAACTAGACTCAGGTTTATTCTTCTATAATGTTTCTACCACGCTGTCACTTCAAGCCATTGTGCAAATATAAGAGACAATAAATTCAATGAAAAAAAAAATAGGTAGGAACAAACCTCCAGACTTGTGCTTGTGAAATGCAGAAAACTCGCCGATAAAGTTCTGCCTGCATGACAAAGCCCGGGATGCGCCGAAAAGAGTGTGAGTGCAAGTCTGGGCAGTTTTGCCAAGCCTCAGAAGCATCAACCGCTCTCCTCGAGCAAGCCAAAGCCCAGCCGTTCCTCAAACACCAGCCAGTGTCAGGCGAGACTGTAACTGAGCGTACCCTGCTCCCTGTGCACAGCCCTCCGGCGCCGTGGGATCGCTGCGTGTGGAGTCTTGTGTGGAGGGAAGGGAGAGACAAGAGAGCTCCCAGACTGACAAGCAGGTTTTGCGGTTTTGTTTAAGGTGCTGAATCAGAGTTTCACCTGGAGGGGAGGCAGAGGAGGATGGATCCCAGCTGGCAGGTGTCTGCAGGAGCGCGGCGATTCCTGTATCTCGGAGGCTGGCAGACGGCACCGCTTGGCTGGGGCGGGTGTTTCTGCTGCTCCAAGGGCGGTTAACGTCACTGTCAGACACGGACGTGCTGCTGCTTGTCGTGTGGCCCGACCAACAAGAGAAAACTCCTTTGAACAAATCAGCAGCAATTTGAAGGGATAATGAAATTCAGCATCCACCCAGGCTTCTGAACACACGGAATTACACAAGATTCAGAGCTTGGATTTGTCCTACCTGGTCTCTTTGCCCCCGAGACAAGCGTCTTTGCACTGTCTGCCTTAGAGTAGCTTTTACAGCAAGGACTGAACACATACGGATTAGCCTTTTTAGTTCATATGCCTCCTTCTATTTACTCCACACGACTAGAATGAAACTCTTCTCCATCTTGCACATAGTGCACCAAACCAAAAGAAAATTTTAGAAACAGAGGTCAGGCTTTCTCATCAGCTAGCTCAGTGCCATGGCACAGCGCTCAGGGAGATTCTCACTGCTAAAACGTGCTAAGTGGGCAAAGTGCAAGAACAATTTTGGACAGGACATACGTCCCCTTGGCTGAGGCAGCCTGTGGTTGAATTCATTTGCAGAGCTGCCCTTTGAAGCTGTGAGCACTGTACTTTGCATCCCATCTTCAGAAAGTCTTTCCAGCATAGTATGGTGGTATTGATAAGAAATAGTTGATCATAGAATAATAATACTGAACATATTTACATGGCAAAATGTATGTGTACTCTTATTTCACAGGCTCTAGCAATCACTTTGGTGGTGAACAGCTCCTTTCTATAATCACAAATAGCTTGAATATAAGCAGAAGTTATTGAGCTTTGAACACACATTGGATGATCATGGTACGAGTTCAGAAACAGCTGTGCCACGTTCACAGAAAGTACGTAACATCCAAAATGTTGATGGGTCAGATTTCCATCAGTAGTAAATTAAGGTTCTCCCCATGCAGTAAGCAGTGCGAAACTCAGTAGATGACAGAATTGGTGACTCCAGTGAGCTGTTTTGTAATTTTATGTCTTCCCAATGATTAGTCTCATCTGCCTTGTCTTGCAGGGATCTTCCTTTGCGTACTAAGCTGCATTGCTTTACCAGGTCACTAGATGGTGATCCACTGTGAAAATGCAGAGGAAGTTAAAGCAGGAAAAGGCTGCTAGGAGGAAGTGGAAATAACGTGTTAACTCCCATGGAAGAAGGGTAAAGCATTATCTTTGCCTTCAGGTCAAGATTAGGCACATAAGCAGAGCTGTTCAGAAAAAGCTTTCATAGCCAGTGACCATATTATACCAAATTTAAACCAATTGCCCTCACTTCTACATGTATTAAAATTCGTCAAGAAGATAAATAGTTCCTTCATTGCCATCTGTTTTTATTCTGCTAGGTAATGTAATCAAGATTATTCTGCACACATAAGAAGTATCGCTTAGCTAAATATTATCCAAAACACAACCTACAGCTTTTTGAAAGTCACCAGTGTTTGTTGATATTCAAGACTGAAGTAGCTGCATCAAGACAAGGCAGGTTATGCATCAGGCATTTTTTTGCTGCTTCTGTATTGCTTGAAAACTTCCATGGAAGGCTTTCTCATAAATAATTAAATAAATACAAAATTGTATTTGCTGAAATAGAAATTTCGTCTCTAGCTTTTCTTTGAGAAACTGTAGTTCTTGGTGAAAGGACAATTTATTTTCAGCATTTGGTTTCAGGAAACTAAAAAAAGAGGAAGAAAAGAAAAGAAATACTTGCGTGTCGGAGAAGGCATTATTTTTTTTATGTAATCTCTCCTCCCCTGGAAAAAAAAATATTGCTGCAGATGGCTTTTCTATTGGCTGAAATTTTCATTAGAAACAAACAAGCACATAAATGAACACCCTATCAATCAAGCCCAGTGACTTGCCCAAAGCCGCAAGGACAAAACAACAAAGCAAAGAGCCGAGTAGTTAGATCTTCTCATCCCACAGTCTGCTCTGACCACTTGGCCTTGCAGATTCCAATTAGCAACAACAAGAAGAGATCCACCAAAGATAAGTGGGCTCAGCTCAGTCTCTGACTTTACTAAGTTTGCCTGAAAGTGGTTATGTGGGTGGTGCAGAATTTGTCAAACAAGATGTTCACAAAGATCTCCCTAAGCACAGCTGAGAAAAAAATGAAGACAACTCTACCATAAAGTGACACATAATTCAGCTAAAGTGAAACATACTGATGCAACAGCTGAGAATAACTCGTTCCCCTTAGGCAAAACTCATCCAAAAAGCTAATAATGAAAACTGGAGGACTCCAAACCATTATTTTTACTTTCTAGGCCAGGAGCAGGGATAGCTTATGTGGTTTGCAGCTGACTCTTGAATTTTATTCTTGTTTCCACCACTAACCCGTTGTATGATCTTGCAGCTACGCTGTTCTGGGACTTGGTTTATCTATCTTTAAAATGTGGATATAAGTTGATTGTGCATCTTATGTTATCTTTACCTCATATGCACAGAAGATTCTGAATGGAGAAGGCTAGTTGTTGGCAGATGCAAGCATCCTTTTGAGGCCTTTTTTTTTTGGTCTATGATTTAGAAGAAGATAAAAGAGAGAGCCTTCCAACATGCATGTGCTCATGGAGATTAGGAGGAAAGGAAATGACAAAAAGGAAGGAAGAAACGGAAAAAAAGGAAAGAAAGAGGAGTGATTTATGCTGCTAATCCTATTCTGGTTGTTTGGAGAGCTGTCTGGGGACCCGGTGCCTGGGCCTTGCAGCAAGCTGGCCAGGAGCCCGCTCGGCGCTTGCCCGGTGGCGGGTGGCTGCAGAGGACGGCTCGCGGCCGCGGCGTCGCCTCCGGCAGCGTGCGCAGCGCTGCATTAACACCGGTGAGGGATCGGGGTAGGCCTGGGGTGGAGGCTGTTTAAACTTGCACTGCTGCCAGAAAAATAATGCTTAAACTACAAACATAATGTCATTACATTCTCTGGCCTCTGCGCACGTAAATCACTCGATGCCGGGAAGTTAGGGCAGCTTACACCCAGTGGGAGCACGTCCCTGGATCACATGGAGCTACCTGCCCTTCAAGGCACTTCCTCAAGGACTGCGTCTATGCACCTATTTGTTCTCTGCTGGTGGCTTCCAGTTCAGATTTCTTGATCAGTAAAAAAACAAAAAAGCACCTCTTCTACTTAGGATATGGCAATTGAAAGTGGGATGAACCTGTTGATCAGAAAGACTCTTGAGATTTCAGCATGTGTAAGGTAACACGTTTTTTCTTGCAAAAGCTTGAAAGATAAGATAACTTGAGCCCCACAAGCTATATGGGAGATAGGGCTCAAAATTCCTCATGCTGGGAAAGAGGTCAATGCTTTAAGATAGCCCATTTTTACATACACTCTGATCCGCAGTTTGGGAAAGGAATACTAGTGCAACTCTTTCTTGGAAGGTCATTGAATTCAGATGAACTGCCCAAACCGGTTACCATTGGCTTGTAGAAACATTGTGGACAGCAATATTTATGATTAGCCTGACAGGCTGAGTAATTGCTTTGCAGCTAAAATGCTAAAAGCAATGGAGCTAGGTTTTCAAAAGAGGTATTTCATCAGAGCTTCCTAAATAAAATAACTGTGGGAAGTATACTAGAAAATGAAGCTGATGGCTGGACTTGTCTTAATATGCCTGCGTATAAATAAATATACACATATATATGTGTGTGTGTATGCATGTACACTTATATATTAGTGCAGCCCAGGAAAATGAAGAAAGCAATCCATTCAGATTTAAGCCTGCATTTCACAAATCTTGCACATGTTCATTGCTACTGATACAGTTAGGTCGATAATTTAATTGCTAGTACTCATATGCAGAAACATATTTTAGGGGATCTGATATACAAAGATCAGAAGGGTTATACATGGAACATTCAGTGTGGTCCATATCAGGAGCCTACCACTTTGAATATTTACTTTTGGAGGTAGGTTAGATTACTAGTGAAAATAACGCAAGTTTGTTTCATCAGACATTGGAGTCTCCCACAAATATTGATGATTTTTCACTCAGATATCTTACTGGCAATACCACACTCACTATTACTGGACTTTTGTAGTCTCAAAGAAGTCTCACATCCAGTCTGCTTCCACCAGTAACTAAAGTCTCCATTGTGGAATTAAACAGATGAACTATCAAAGGGGCTCATCTCCCAATTTCTAAACACTTACCATGTTAGGAGAAGGCTTTGAAAGTACAGTCAAATAAGCTTGTGCTATATACAAATCCCTGCTTAGGAGACGCAAGGTTATATTTGTTTATATCAGCTACTAGGTGAGATGCAGCTCAGCCTGCTTTTTAAATGAGCTGCAACTTTAAAAAATCAGAGAAAGTAAGGCAAGTGTTGATTTGAATCTGGTTCATGAAGCTGAATTCTTTGTTTGATAAATCTTGAAGATGTTTAGATATGGAAGTTTCTAATTGATGAATTGATGAACTGATGATCAGATGGTCACCACAACTGCCTGGGCAACAGTGGTCAATGTATATGCAATGCTCAGCCATGGGAATTTCCTTCAGGATCCAGGTGTGTGGTCCCGCTAGATTAACAGCTCACATGTGTGTTGACGTGAAGGCTTTCATGGAATTGTAACCTAAGGCCCAGACTGTATGAATAATCAATAACCTTCTCATTCAGGTACGCCTTTCATGAAATCCTTAGGAATTTACCGTAGGCTCTTATTAATGGAAACACACAGTTAAATCCTGTCCAATCATCCTACTCTGGAAATGGTTCTCCAAGGAGTACTTCTTTTTCATAAAGGGATTTCCTTCACTGTTGGTTCACAGACTGCTCTTTGTTGAGTTTTATGGATACCATCCACGCTTCTCAGCTGCCACAGCAGCAAATATATAATTACTACACAGGAAATAAGCTATTGTCTAAGTTTTGGGACAAGAACTGCTTTTGTATATTCATGACTATTGCAAAACCACTAAGTAGTCAAGTTAAACACAGATGCTTTGGCCATCCAAATGTGAGCTGTTTCTGGGTTATTTTGGCAGGTTTTGAACTAAGGAGTAACCGAGGCTGCCTAAAGTCTGCCTGTGCCTAACTCTGGTCCACTCTATGGCTTTCAATGTCAAGCCAATCTCACTGGGCACTTAAAAGACACGGAGAAGAAACACTCCTGCTATAGATTTGGCAAGCACTATTTTCATTAAAGCCAGCAGATGTGAGGATAACATAGTGCTGTCCAGATTTGGTCTTGAGAGGTCTGGCAAATCTGCTCCAATCTCAGAGATGACAATGTAGTTAATATCGAAACATTCATGGCTGGTGAGTAAATGGGACAAGAACTTAGGATGACTTCATCCTTTTTCCTATTATTACCAGGTATTCTGTAATAGCACTTACAGGCTCTAACCAAGACTGGGACCTGCTATGCTAGCACTTGTATGGACAAGTAAAAGCGAAGTAATTTTGGCCTTAAGGTTAGGGGTGACATAACAGGCAAAGAACAGTAGGAGAAAAGGGAGGTGAAGTGACTTGTTCCATGTCAGGAATAGTCTGAAAGTCTTCTGACTCCTGTTATGCCAGTTCAGTCACCCCTGGATTATCCATTACCACAAAGTGGAAGTAACTTAGTAGAATTAGAAGTTGCTGTAGTCGTTATAGCCCACAAAGTTCTTAGATATTCCCAGAATTTCTTACCATTCAAAATTCCAGCTTTTTGAGGATTGTGTTTATTTTGTATCTCTCCTTCTTCTCATCACACTCTTGTGGAGAATTAAGATACTTGGAGAAGTGTACTCTTAAGTAACAGAAGTCGCTTCATAACCTGAAAGCGATTTTTGATTTTGAGTGCATTTTTCAGTTTCTCACTCTATCTCCAGCACAGTATCTAGGAGCACTTACAAATCAGTTAAAAACATTATACCATATCAACAACAAAAAAATTCTTCTCATTCATCCCCATCCATGCTCCAAGTCTCAACTTCCCTAGGCAGATTTGTCAGGAAAACTCTGAATAAATAGCTGGACTTGCTGGATGCTTTGAAGGGTAATACAGTTTGACTTTGCCAAATCATAGGGCAAGCAAGTTGTTGCATTAGCTGAAGATCCTGATTAGGAAATATCTTCATCTATAAAGATATGTGTCAACCCCACCCTCACACATATAAGTTCATATCAATTAGATGCAAGATGGAAGTTGATCTGAATGTCTTTAGAGATGAAAGGAGGGAGAGAGGCAGCATCCAAACCATGTTGGATTTGAGAGAGCTCCAAATTGTGATTTGGGTTTCTTTGCAACTGGAAACACACTGGCAACCAGTTAAGCCTGCTAAGCAATAGGGCAATTAATGACTGTTTCCATAATCTCCCCATGAGGTTCTGTTTACAGCCCAGTTTGATCTAGATTGTTTCACTTGAAGTACACCGCAGTCTAATTCCATGTTATATTTGTTCAACTTCTTAAAACTTAGTCTTTTCTCAAAGGAACTGGCTGTTTGGCTACTACATAATGAGTAGACTTCTCATGCCTTCACAACCCTTCAAATTTCCTATAACATATAGTTCACATACATACGCTTTACTTACAGATTTTAGAACCCTATTTTCTCTCTAATGTCATGAAATTCTTGACCTGGTAGAGGCTCAAGTTGTTAGTATCTAATTCTGTTTTTTCCCATTTGTGAGGGACACCAAAAAATGAGAAGCTGGAATACTGCGTGCCCAGTTGCCATGGACCACGAGGACTGGGAGATTCCCAGCTGAAAATTGGTTAACAAATGTCTGTTGCTCCAGTTAGGGCATCAGGGAAAAAAAAAAATCTCTTTTCATCCCAGCACTTCTATGAAGGGGTTTGATTTTTTTTTCTTTTTTTTTTTAGGTCCTGAAGAAGTTAGAAACTTTTTTCTCTGTTACAGTTTTGGTGTTGAGAATTTTCCCTGATGTCACTATTTGTTTTAAAAGAGTTCTTCCTGTTTACATAAATTAAGGGTCTGGATTTTGGTTTCCAGCTCAGCCAAGGAGGACTTCAATACCATGAAGGAGTTGGTCCTGTCATAATTTCCAGCTGAACAGAGAAACCAAAGTGACAAAAATCTTGTCTGAATCACTGTTTTCAGGGAAATTTCAGCATGTATTTTTGATATGTGTCATAAAAGTAGTCAACACCAACTGTAAATCTTCTAAAATCCTTCTACTGCACTCAACACTTTCGGCAATAAATTATTTTTCTTTAAACTATCGCACTTAAAATGAAACTGTGACACCAGTATTTCTCATTCCCTCTCAGGAAGTGTGTAAAGATAGGGTTCACCTGGAGGGTTTCATCTGTAGCTGGTGGAGAAAAGTGCCACTGAAATTGGTGGTAGCTGGGCTGTGTGGCTGGAGGTATGGACAAGTGACATTAGGTGCTCAGGGTATATCCTCTGAAGCTAAAGCTCTGACAAGGTAACTGGTGGAGGCTGAAGGCTAAGTGTCATTTCTGAATGTGTCCTGTCTGCAGAGTCTCAGCAGCCAGTGGTACTTTTGATCAGATGAATTCCTCCTACTGGGAAGAAAGGCAACATACGCAGGAGCTTTAATTTCATTTCAATTTGCTTTAACAGGGATTTATAATTATTATAAGAAACGATTTTATAATGCAATTCTGTGTTGTCAGAGTAGGTTAGCTTTATGACCTGCTTTAAAAAAATAAATGCTGCTTTAATTAAAACAAAACCAAAGAGAAAAGTAGAGTCTTGTACCAACATGTTGCTGTCAGCACCCTGCTAACTGTCTGAATTGAACTGTAAGGCTCTGCTCAAAGATACCAGTGCCAAAGCAAAAGCTCATGGCACATTTAAAGCTACCAGTGGCTTATTTTTAATTTATATCTGAACTTAGTATTGCTGGAGGTTTTCTAATAAAAATTATGATGGCTGTTGAAAATCGGACACTAATGAACAGCAATCCTTAGTAGGCTGTCAAGTTTTACAGAAGCATAGTTGGATGCATTAATAAACCTGACTTTCTTCTTGCTTAACAGCAGTGCATTTCCATTACCTGAAATGGAGTCACTTTTGGTTTAACCTAGTACGAGATCAGAATCAGACTCATTAAATTTAGCCTTCAAGCTGCCGTCTTTCATGAGGTAAGATGATTTTACTTCTACATAATGGATGTCACAGAGCTCATCTTCAGTGCATGCTCACACTGCTCGTAATTTTCTATATTTGCATTACCTGACATGTGAGACAATATTAATGCTGTATCACCCTGAAGTCTCTTTGACATCAGCAAATAGAACCACCATGAAAACCAGAGACTTCCTAGTGTGCAGGCACCACACATAGCCCAGTTTTCACCCTTCTATCTCCTTTACAAGGTCATTGGTATTAAACTGACATCTTAACCATGTTAGTATTACTTTATCAGAATTCTTTTTGTCTTAGCATTCATCACACATCAAGATCTGAAGAGCTGTTGCATGTCCAAAACTGGCTTGTCTGGGTCAACATATAATACATCCACAAAACTGGATATAATTCCTGGCTGGTATCCAACTGGGATTTTGATTTTAACATTAACCATCCTATTAATTTATTTCTGATTATACTTCAGAGTAAGAGAATTATCTAAGCTAAACTTTGGGATAGGTATTTATTTTTGATCTAATTTTATTATTTTTATTAAAATGTTTCAGTAAGGTCCCTCTCTGCTATTGGATCCTGTATAAAAATGCAATGGTAAAACTAACTCTGGGTCACTAGTAAATGATAAGTACCCAGGACAACAGATGATAGTTTCTTGGTGAAGAGCAAGATCCAGGAACAAAACCATGAGATGCAGACTGCTTCCTTGGTGCCATCCCTCCTTGTGATATACTTGCTTGGACCCATGCAGAAGCCCAGTAGCTGTAATAGGACTCAAGAAAGTTTTCTGCAGTAGCTATTAATATTAAAAGATCAAGGCTACACGATGATGTAAAGCCACATATTTGAAGGATGATTTATAGAGCCACATATTTGAAAGATGATTTATAGAAAATTAAACCTTTTCTTTAACAAATTCCTTTAAAAATCTACAGAATGCTTACGTAGAAATAGGAAAAAATATTTAGGATTTAGTTCCTAAGTTAGCTGTCTTTGGGGGAAAAAAGGAATTTTTTAGAAAAGGTATTTCTTCAGAAATCTACAGATTTCTTCTTTCTAATCTAACATCACAAGGAAGCAGATTCAGAAATCATAAAACCTCTTTTAGGATTGCTACACTAAAAACTGAATTTCTTTCTTCCAAGGTGGATGCCACTAAAATCTTATACTCTGCCTGGTATGAGATGGGCAGCACTCGTTTCTGTGCCATATCAGAGTTTGATGCAAAAAAATGTCCTAAATAATATGTTCCATTAAAGAACTCGTAAATCATTCCTCCGAAACATATTTTGAGTCTTTGAAAGTTATGAGACATCAACAGTCATAATCTCCTAAGAACTTTTCCAGAAAACTGGTAGTGGTTTATAAAATGTATTTATTACTGTTCTGTCTCACATTAGTACGTGTCTGGTCATAAGGCCAGATTTTGAAAAGCATTCTTCTTTAAAAAGAGGAAAGATCAGCCTACAATGTCTTAATCTCTCACTTGTGTTGCTTGTGGCTTTGGACGCCTCTTGGCTAGGGGCCATCGTTCTGCTCTGTGTTATTCTGGTGAGCACAGATTCACAACTATATTTCATAGACTCTATCACACAGTGAATACTAATGATAATCGTCGTAACTCTACATTTCACCTGAGGCATTAAAACAAGTCAAGAGGGATGCAAAAGTTGGTTCAAATAACTTCTGAAACATTTCTCAAATACTTTTTCAAAAGCTACATGCGTGTGATAGGATTATAATTGTAAAATCCTATCGGCGTCCATTTGGGATGGCTTTGTACGCCCATTAGAGTACACGCTGTGAGTACATGCTGTCACGGAGCACATCACATCTGCTGCAGGAATGTGCCTGGTATTCCTCTCACTCTTATTAGCTTATTAAAACACACACACGCACAAAAAATCTTCTGTGTATCACAGAAGTTCATTGCTTGTCAGTCGACTTTACTCTGGAAGACAGGGCAGGTGTCCAAGTACAAAAAACAGTTGACTTTTAAGATGTAACACGTTTGATAATGCTGTCTGTGGCTATACACTTATATACTGTATAGCTGTGAATGGGGAAAGGGTCTCAATGCTGCTGCTGTTTGACTAAGGGTTGAACTACAGCTCCCCAGTTAAAATTATATTCTTTTTTCATACCTTTTGCATGTAAACACAAAATTTACCTTCCTTTTGATATAAGTGTATGTAAGAACTTAATGGAAGTATGATACTTGATGCTGGATTGGCCCAAACATACCACTATGTTTGATGCAGGAATAGCTATTTTCTCACTTGTTTCCTTTAGAAAAGTAGATCAGTAGTAACCTTAGCAGGTTAGTTTGGGTCTTACCTGATTCTGTGGAAACAGTAAACAGGTGGTTGAGGTTCAAGAGCATCTGGAGCTTCAACAGATGCTTTTATTCTTGGGCCACAAACCTGTTTTTAATGTCTATGGAAATATCTCTGAGAAGTGTATGCTAAATGAGAATACATAGACCCTAAATAAGAATCTCATGCTGAATTCAGTTTCTTGTAAATATGTGAAAAAATTACAGATATATTTTCAAGGGTGTAGGGTGTATTCCTCTCATAGCAGTCAATCTGAGCTATACTGCTTGGCAGTGAACAGGATTGTAGAAAGTGTAGGAGAAAGGAGGAGGAAAAGCCTTTTTGTGTCATGTAAACATTGTTCCTCCATTTTGCCTTAAAATGTTAACAGAAAAAGCATTTGAAATGCTCAGATTTAAAAATCTCAGACAGCTGAACTAATTTCCATTACATAAAATCACTTAACCATCTCTTTGCAATTAGAAAGATATAAGGAACGAAAAGGAAGTACTTTTTCTTTCCTGATCAAATTTAAACAAATCAAAATGTCTCCCCATTATCGCTTTGGATAAATCCAACATGCGTCATCAAAGAAATTCCCCCATAGAGCTCAATGCCTCTGTCTATAATGAAGTACAAAGGAAAACAACTGCTAACACATGTAGACTTTGTACTGCGTGAACGACTTTTCCTGTATTAGCAAAGCAGACTGCTAATATGACATGATGGGACATTACTAATGCAACAGAGTGTAGCTAATGCAAACAAAATACATTGGAGTGCCTAGTTGAACAGAATAGAGAATTTGTTTGTCTGGGACCCCGATCCAGAAAATCAAATCCCACAGAAATAAATCTTATGGATAATTCAATACACAAACCCCAGAGATGCACCAATGCATCTTTACACTGGTATGCAGCTTGTGGACACTGGAGGAAAGCACAGGTCCAGGCACCTAAATCCCACACTGGTCTTCTTTGAAGGGAGTTACGTGCTTGGCTGTCCTTGATACTCTGGGAAATCTCCTCTTGTATAAATAATGAATGATGCTATTTTGCATTGACATAATAACTAAGTATATGTTGTTATCAATTAAGCCTGTAAAACTGCTACTCAAGTAGCTGGGAGCTTTGCTGTCATTGAATCCAAAGCTATATGTTCATAGTAAGTTCATCTTTGAGAAAGAGGTGGTTATAATTTCTCTTAAAAAAGAAGTAGCAGTGATTTTTTTTTTTTTTGCTTTCCTTCCCTCTCCTCCCTCCTCATAGCTCTTAATGACGATACTGTCAGCGGTAAATGGATAGGCTTGAGCAAATTAGAGAATCCTATTCCTATTTTCATCTGAAGGTACCATCTCCCACGGCAAAGGGTCTGCTTAGACTTTGATGCATCCCACTCAAAAGACGGTCTATTAAATTGAATACTTGTGTGCTCTTGTGCAACCTCAAGGGCTGTGTGCTTCACTGGGAGCTGCTTTGCAGCCAGTAGCAACGTCGCAATTTGTTATTAAAACTGCAGCTCCCCACTGCTTGCTGCTGCTGACTACCAGGAGGCTGGATTCTGCTCAAGAAACGCAGAGAAAGCAGAATCTGAGAATATTCCCAAGCTCACCTTTTAATGAAGGCATATGGCATTCAGGATATTGTTATTCATGTAGTAATTGGCAACAGGATGCACATATTTATGGTATGGCTCATCATGCTTAGGAAATTTTGGAATTGCTCCATTTTTATGGGCCATAAACATGCACCTAAGGTAAAAGTACATAGCAGACACAAAGAAACATGAATAAGTCTTTATAATTATACCTATATATTTATGTACACACACATAAAGCCATCAGGCAAGGGGAATATATATATTGTCATTGTAATTACTGAACTAGAGAGTAAACTGTGCTCTAAATAGTTTCAAATAAGTCTAAATGGGTAAATTTAACTTGTAATTGTCAAATGAAAAAACAAATATGAGCTTACGACACTTTTCCTAGGTATTTTGGGCTGTATATGACCATAAAGAGGATGGTCTGGAATATTTGCAACTAGCTATTGAACTTGATCCAACATTTGCAGTAAAACTGGGGCTTGGCAAAAAGTATAGATTCAGAGCAGAAAGAAAAGGACATCATTTTATGTGCCTCTTTCTGTTGGAAAGTTACAAAGTGTTTTTTTTCATTTTATTTTGTACTGGTGGAAAGCAGGGAATTTTCTCTATCCACTCATCTTTCCAGCAAGATGTGAACATTTAAGTAGTCTCCTTACTAGGGAAATCTGCAATAGCAGAATTAAACTCTTGCTGCTGTAGTTATCCATATGGATATTCCTATTCCATTTTTATTCCAGAACAAAAACATTTTTTTCAGTACAATTATATGGGCTAACCCAGAAATAAGAGCTCTTATGGCAGAGTAAGAGTTCCACATGGAAAGATATTCAACAACAGTAGCTTAAGTCCATAGACTTAAAATTTCTGCTGCCGAGAAGATTTTGTCTCTCTCAGAGAAGGCTCACTAAATGCAAAATACTGCTTTAGAGGAGTGGTATCAAACAAAATTGCTTCTGCCAGTGCTTGTGTTTATTGGTACTGAAAAGGTAGCTATCTTGAGCCAATAAATGAACATATATTTATATAAGTTTCTCTTTGTTCCAAAACTCACCTGTTTATTTAAGCAGAGACATTTAGAATGCTTCTCAGTTCCACAGCAGGGTTCTCTGCTGAGTTCTAAGCAATACCCACATTCTCTATATGCCAGTTAAAGATGGAAATACTGATTTTGCTAATGATCTGCAGATGCTGACCTTGTAATTTTTGTACTCTGTGTTTTGAAGCTGGTATCTGAGAGCCTTCCCTGTCTTGCTCCAAAACCCAAAATTGTAGTACTTTTGCCCCATCTCAATAGCTGAAATATAATTCTTGCAAAGACCACCCTAGTGAGTCAGGATTTTGTACTTTTTTATTAGAACCACAATTCCCCTTTATCTTTCTGCTTAGACATCTGGTGTTGCAGGTAGGGTACTTTGGCACACAGCATCTGGGCTGAGAAATGTTTTCGCTCCTTGGAGTCCCAGCTACTTCAGAAAAATCCTTCAGAAACCATTTATCAGAGCACACTGAAGAGTTCAGTGAAATTTACTGTGAACCTCCCCCTTTCCTATGAACACACTTGCCCCAGCCTCATTCCAGCAGAGCAGTTGTTAACAAATTGGTTAATTAGCAGTGCTTTGCTGAGGTTTGCTATTCTAAAACAGGGATAGTCAACTCCATTCATACATGATTGGAAATGACCTTAACCACTGTTCAAAATTAAGATGGGATTTGTCCTGAAATTTAAAAATCTCTCAGGCAATTATTTCTTCTAGTTACTGGCTCTCAGCATCTGTACTCATGCTTCTGGGTTACTGGACATATTTTGCTGGCAGAAAGAGAAAATGAAGAATTTTATCAATAATGCATTAGCTTGCAGCTCAGAAGGTCTGCTTCAATCCCTGACTCTGTCATGAATTTTACTCATAATCTTAGGACAGTTCTGTCATCTCCCTATAAAACCGGAGCAATGTTACTTCATTTCCTGTATTTTAAGATGTCTCATTCACTTAGCTGTAAGGACTTTTTGTTTTGTTTTGTGAAGGACCATTTTTATAATACTGGGCAGGACTGCAGCCTTATTAGCATCTAGGAAGTCTAAGATAACATGATAATATTCACAAAAGCAAATCAGGGATGTAAGGAAGACATACCAAACAGAAGAGGCTTTTGCAACATTTCTGTCATCAAACGGAGACCAGAAGTTTCATAAATCCTGTGAAGCCACTTGTTCTCCTCATTTTTCTAGCTGAATTTTTTCACACTAGTGACATTTCAATTGTTTGCATAAAGCTGGAGAAGTATCCAGACTTTTGACTGCTGACTGGAAACATCCAAACTTTCTGAGGTTTCTCTGTCATTGACATAAACCATGGTCTGTGGCTTTCAACAATAACATTTGCACTGATTTTAGCAATTCAAATCCAGATGCAGCAACTGAGCTTGGAAAAACATACGAGCCACAGACCACTTCTGTCTATCAGAATGTGGAATCATTTATGGTAAATAACTCTCTACCAGCATGGACAACCGATTTTTCTTATGGCTTCTCTGATGTACACAAAAAAGTCAGTACAGTGAATGACCATATGTACGTACAGTCCAGAATATTTTCTTTGAAATAATGCACTTACATATCTAGTTGGGTGGAACTTGAGCATGAACCTAAGTGCACTTTTGCAGAAAAAGAAAACCTCACTTAAGCATTAAAGCTGCAATGGGTGAAACACTCAGAGAATGGACTTGCAAAAATGTGTGTAAGAGAACAATTCATAGGGGCATGGTGAATGCAATATTTTAAAGGTATGTAAACTCACCTGGATGTAATGACATGCGTGTCCCCGGGATGTGGGACAGGTCCTACAGCCATCGTGACTGTGCAGACCACTGTCAGCCTCTACTGGCAGGTGTCAGAGTTGCCCAGCTAAGCCTCAAAGGCCTAATCCTCCCTCTGTTCCAGCGTCAGGAATCAGCAGACTCCCGTTTGGAAGAGCAGAATAGTCAGTAGGCCTCATCGGTGCATCCATGATTGCCGACAGTCTCTGGATGTGAGGTACGACTGAGGACCGCAAGGGAAAGGATAATCATAATAGACTTAACTGAAGCTTTGATCCAACTTTGTGAAAAGAGACAGACAATTCATACTGCTTCACCAGAAGCAACTTGTGCCGGGGAGCTGAAGGCAGATATTCAATTAGAAGCATTACTTCCCAAGGGAATATTCTGCACGGAGTGAGATTCCAAATGTAAAAATTCAGTGGGAGCTGGATTTTCTTTGGGGGAGTTCTGTAGGGAGTTTGTTTTGGTAGGCAGTTTCCTAATGGAAAGATAGCTTCATCCTTAAATCTCAAGTGATTTCTGCCAATTCATAGCAATTTGCACCTACAGGGCATCAGCAAATTAATCCGTCTGCATCACTGTCATGCCAGGAAGTATTGGGTACAGTGGAGCATGGAGAGACTGGCTTACAGAATGACATATTTTAAGGAGCAGATATAAAATGTAAGAGTCCCAACTCCCAGTCGCCTGCTGTAATCACTGTACCTTGTTTTTTAATACTCTTCCAGTGCTGGAAATAAATGAATTATTTAGGTTCTGCCTGACCATTTTTCTCTCTCCTTTTTTAGCATTTCATGTCTCAGCTTTAATTCATTCCCAGTATTTTTTTTCCATTTTAGTTTCTAGCAATAACATTATTAAATTTCATGTCTGCTTCCCTTTTTATTTCCATCTTTCACCAAAAAGATATAAAGTGAAATGAATCCAAATGAGAGAGCTTTTCTCTTCAAACCGCTCTCGGTATCATCGTTTCCTTAATTAAGTAATTGAAGCTCTCCCAACACACACGACGTCATTCAATCTACTGCGGTCTCTCGTATATGCTGGCACTTAGATTTGTTCCTATAGGGGACTGTTTTTCCAGTTCACTGGTCTCTTCTGCATTTCTTCCAATAAATTCTCAGGCCTGGCCCTCCTGGTACCCCATGTCATACATGCAGCGTGGATTTAGAACATAAAGAGAAAATTACTTTCGTATTACTCATAAGACTCTTTATCCTGGGGACTATACTGGGACCAGTCTCTATAGTTCTTGCTTCCTTACTTACATTTCTGGCTGAGCAGTTATATTCCTTGCTTCAGTTTTGTATCTGTGCCCATGTTTTCTTCTTTTGAAATGAAGGATTTTATCCTATTAGTAACAAAGTTCCTCCTTTGACATTCTGGGCTGTCCAGTCCTATTCTGCTGTCTCTTTCTTGAGCAGTTCGTGTCTCCCCTGGCTTCTGGAATGGCATTTTTTTTTTCCTGGAAATCCTGGCCAAAAAAATTTCCAGAATAGAAACGCATCTTCAGAGGATGAACAACAGATATCCAACGCTAAGATTTAGCAAATGTCAATCCTCATGAAAAAATCTCCAGAAGAACCTCATGGCCCAGCTACTTTTTCAGAACAGTTAGTGACCCATGGATCTAGTTCTTGTTGAGAGCTATGATCCCCCTAATTTAGTTATATGCTCAATGCATCCAATATAATATAGTGATGGCTGTAGCTATTGGAGGTTGCAGTATAAATTTTCTGCTGAAAGTTTTTTCAGTGGATAACTGAGATTCTGTTTCACTAAATTGTTCAGGGAAAGGATCCCCTCAGGAACCTAGAAGATATTTGGATGAGGGTGGATGTGTGGGAAGAGAGGCCAATGCTCCACATTCCTTCTCCTCTTCTATGGAGCGTGGGTTGGTCTCTTCCCTTCTCCCTCCAATACCACCCTTGCAATGCCAGATCTGCCAAGGCTTGAGGGAGTTCATTCAGGAATTGTCCTCTCCTCTGAGAACATAAGATGATAAGGAAAGAGATCTTCAAGCTCGAGAAGAGGATTAAAGAAGTCTGAGAGCTGCAGAGAGAGAACAGAAGGTAGGGAATAGGACTGAACCATGATATGGGCAAAGTGGGGCAGCTGGTGGTGGAGCTAAGCAATGGCTGGAACTGATTTGAGGCTTACTGAGTTAGAATTTGCTAGTTCAAACTGTAATTAATGAGTGATGGCTTTGTGACTTCCGCAGGAACTCACTCCAGTCTTGTTTCTTGCCTAGAGTTTTGCTGCACGGATCTGCATGGCATATCCTTTGTATGCAGGGCATCTGCATTCCAACCTGTGGCAGCTCGGCTCATCAGGCAGCAGGAGAGCAAGTGGCCTGGCGACTTACAGCCACTAAAGTGGAGGAATTTCACCATCGATCGAGAGAAGCACTTGAGAGAATGGGAATAACAGGGCAATAAAGATTGCAATATATCATCAGAGTCAGCTGCTGGCCTGTATAGAACAGAGCTGCATTAGGATCATTACAGCCTGCCTGAAACTTATACGAAGAGAGTAAGCCAGCTTTAGGAAGAGGAGGAGCTGCTGATAAAGAAACAAATCCAAACTAGTTGGAGAGAGAAGAAAAACAACAACAACAAAAAAAACAGCGTGACAAAATTTCCTTTGCCAGCCAAGACAAATGCCTTTGAATCCCCACAGCAAGCTGCTGTCAGTGAAATGCGAACACTGCTTAAAGCAAACTGTTTCACTATTGCATCCCTCCCCTCATTCCCCCAAGCACACACACCCAGTTCCTGGAACGAGTTACACGAAAAGAAAGGGAAAGACAACCAGAAAACAGAGAAGAACCAACCAAACAAAAAAAACCCAGGAATCTACTTCCTGCAGAAATCTGTTTCTACCGACTGAGATTTGGCCCAGCAGATATTCAGCTTTTCAGGACACATATTAGTCCCCGGGCATTTTTTTCTTTCTATGTCCCAGATCATCACTGGGATGATCTGAAACCTTTCCTATGCAGCAGATCTGCCAATAGTCTGTAAAGGAGCCAAACTCAAAGCAAGAGTGATTGCAAAAAACTGATTACAGATGGTAACTCCTTGTCACTACAGATAGATCTAAGAAGACATTCCCCTTTCTGGCCATGCGATTTCATCCCCTGCAAAGAAAATCACCATAATTGTCACCTCCTCATGGAAGAGACAGGTTAACTTTGATACTTTGTCAAGAATGAAATAACTCTTCATTATTAGGGAAGGAAGAAGAGGGCCGCCCATTCACGTGTCCCATGCTTCCCCAGTATGCTGTTGGTTCCAGTTGTTCCTGGCTTGCCAACACCCATAGGATGGTGTCGGATGCTTTTAACACACTGCCTAGTTAAGAAGCTACCTACCGTGCGCTGATCCAGGTGTAGCTCCAAAATGCATTTTTATCACCAGGCAAGGCCTTCTAGTCAAATTGGAGCCTTAATCCTCCTAAATAGAGTGAAACCTCCCTGCAGATAAAAGACTCGTCTGGCTTG
The DNA here is from genome assembly GCF_059628265.1 of Tinamus guttatus. NCBI lineage: Eukaryota > Metazoa > Chordata > Aves > Tinamiformes > Tinamidae > Tinamus > Tinamus guttatus. The sequence continues at coordinate 824,061 of NW_028289684.1, read as the reverse complement.
TTCCAAAGCGAGTCAGTGACAGGGCTGCTCCCTCGCCCCCTTCTCCCTCGGGAAAGCAGGGCCCTGAGGGGAGAGGGCAGAGGGAAGATCAAAGGGAGCTGCAGTGGAGCTGCCTCCTTCCAGCAGCAGCGAGGTGAACCCGGCATTGCGGGATTTGCGGAAGGGATGCGCGCGTGGGATCGCTGGCAGGCAGCACGCGCTGAGGCTCTGCCGCAGCGTAGGAGAGATCTGGGCTTGGGAGGGGACCGTGTTTCTTCCCACTCCTTTGGCAACATAACGTCCAGGTGTGTCCCTGGGAATCCCTCGCTTTTCAAGTTGTTTAGGAGTATTAATAAGTGGATGCTGGTTTCCACCTGCGCGACTCGCAGGTAATTCTGGACTGAATTTCCTGCTGCACTCCGTCTCTGCAAAACCACTCTCTCTCTCTGTGTGTCTTCTCTCTCTTTCTCCATGTTGTCCTTTTCCCTAGAAAGGGAAAAAAAAAAAAGTGCTCTTTGAGAGTTTCCCTCTGTAATTCTTTCCTCTGGCTTTGGGGTATGGAGAGGAAGAAGGGCAAAAGGGTAAACTTCCTCAAAGGTTTAAAGCAAGGCTAGCTAGAAAGTAAAATGATGCTCCAGAAAACATGTGAACTGATGCCAAAGTGGAAACTGGCTGGGCAAATTCTTCACTTTCTCCTCTGAGTAAGCGTTGGCCACCCTGGGACAGAGTTCAGCTAATTATCAACACGCACAAGATTTGGTGATTGGATAAATAATCATAGCAAGACATGTTGGTAAAAGTGCATTTTCCAGCTAGTTTTTTAACAGCAGCTGAATGGAGCAGCTTTATCTGTTCAACAGCTTGCCTGCATGCTCTTAAAGCTTCATCTTTCCAACAATTGCATCTTACCTGCTCTCTTCCTGCTAAGTTGGCAGCTTACACGTTTCCAGCACGGTCCTCCATTCCAGGTATGAGGAATGAGGAGCCATGGATGAGATTCCGAGCAGCTCCGTGGGGTAGAAGTGCCCCTGCCTTCTGCTGTGACAGGCTGTTCATGGATTTCCCGTGGGGGAATGCAGCTCTTCTAGTTGCGATGGAGCAGGACATGGGGCCATGGTTGCTCTGACTCCTGTGGGTAGCCTTAACATTCCTGCTGCATCCACCCGGGATGCCAGCCTTGCCTATTAACACTAGGACTGGAGTTGAGTAATGGCCTTTTGGGAAAATTTCTGGTGTCTTTAGCTTTCCAGATCACTGTTAGAAGCACCCAGACCCTGGCTCTGTGAAAATTCATCGTCAGCCCATTAGTGTTTTGTGCATCCCGTGGTTCGACTGACTATTATCCACCTTGCTGCAGAGGAAACTGTATAATTTCTGATTTTTAAACCCTCAGACTGGAAGCTCCAAACAGGGGATTTCCATCTAGCAGGCAAGTGGTTATTAATAATAAATAAAAAACAACCTCTTACATGGATGGAGCACCTCTCATTGAAAGAAATAGACCCCAACGTGTTACATAGACATATTTCTACTTTCAGGAATCATTCTCATATGGATTTACAGCACAGATACATTTTGTCCTGTAGCAAAGCAAAAATCCCTATCCATCACTAAAAGCAGCAGTCTCAGGAGCTGAATGAAAGCTATAGCTGCTAATACTGGCAAATAATAATGACTGTGACTTGTTTTGCATATTTCTATGAATACGCTTTAATCTTATCTAATGCTTAGGGACGCTGAGGCTTTGTTTGTCATGATGAGCTCTATGTCTAAAACTTGGTTTAGTCCCAAATCCCACTTTTATTGAAACACTCTGATACGGACAGCCTTTTAGCCTTCCCCAGTGAGAATAATATTTGCTTTCTGATAGGCCAGATTTACATACTTTTCCTTTTTATGTGTGTGCGTGTGTGTTATGATGAGAAGTTTTAAAACAAACGGAGTTATCCCCAGCTGCTAAGTTCTGACATGCACTTTAAACAAGTAAACCCAGGGATGCGGAGGGGGTATGAAGGAGGAGACAGCAAAATTGGCTTATGCCTTGCACTGATCACAGAATTATCATCTGCTATCAGACAGTTTGCCATTAGACCCAGCTGCTGCCAACCTGACCAGTGCATTTCTTCAAGCTAAGCTAACAAAGCACTTATTTGTTATCCAGGGAACTACCTCTAATAGACTTCCAGTGAAATAATATTTGCTTTCCAACCCTACTTTGAATCCCACTCACTTTGTTAAAAAGATTGCCTCTGGCTGTCTCCGCTGGTCTAATCTAATAGTTTCTAGTTTGTACAAGCAAAGCGCTTTCAGCCAACTATATAAATAACTTAAAGAGAAGAAGACACTTTTACAGCGCTCTGTGCCGGGTGCTATAGAACATGACAGATTAGCAAATGACGCCTCAGTGGAGCTCATCTGGGAACCTCTGTCAGTTGAATATGAGCAATTACAATATTGTATTTGGGCTGAAAGGGTTGTCTGTCTTCTTACAAAAAGGCTAACAAGAAAAATAATTCCTGTCTTATTTCTCCTGTGCACGAAACTGATCTAAGTGGCTCTTGCCCCTTTTTGCTTCCCCTCCCATCTCCAGCACAGCAGCAGCGGGAGGGGAGAGGGGGGAAAGCAAGCAAGAAAAGAAAAGAGAGTTATTTTCTTTCTGTTTTCACTTTTGGTTTGAATTGAAAATGAAGAAAGAATAATATTAGGAGACGGGACTCCCTGAGGTTCGAGAGGGGACGTTATATCATTATATCAAAGAGCACTTTCTGCCACCCGCCTCTCCTATGTGAACAGTCCAGTGGCTTCTTAAGGAGCGGGTGCCCCATGCCTGGTGGAGCAGCTCGATTTATCTCAGCTCACCTGCTAAGATCACCAAGGGCCTAGAGGTTCAAAGAGTTGTACAAGGTTTAGCTGTGCTATTCCCACTGTTTTTCCTTTTAAATAGAAATGCCGAGACTGAGCATCATGTGACAAAAGATACAGCATATGAGCTGGGATTTCCAGAGGAGAAAAGAAAAATCACATCCCCTTGAAATTCTCTTAGGTTTCTTTGAAACTGCCTGTAGGACTAAAGAGCTGGTACTGCATGTGCTCCTCAATGATCACTCAGGTTACGCCATAGTCTACCACGGCAAGAGTTTGACATTAGATTTTGCACATCTCTAACAAAAGCCATTTCTTTGTTTTCTTTTTATCTTTTTTTCTTTCTGAAGAACCATCTCTGTAGAAAGATCTTTTATTTTCATCTCTCTTTTTCTCACCATAGCCAGTTGTGCCTCTTTTTCGGGCTGTGAATAATTGCATGCAATTGCAAGCACATGAAGAGACACCAGCAGAAAATTATGCTCTTATTAAAAGTGGTCTTCCTGCTCCAAAGAGGAAAACAGTCATTCCATCCTCCCTCCTGCTATTAAAGCAACATATATCCTGTCCTATGCCACCCTGAGGTGGATTAGGAGCTTAGATGCATGGGGTTAAATACGGGGTTGGAAAACAATGAAGCCACAAAGCTCATTGCTGTGCCAAACACGTCCTGGTGGTTTTGGTGTGGCCATTAGTTTCTGTGGCCTAGGAGCTATTGTAGAAGGACAGATCCATGGCACAAGGCAACGAAGCAACTGTCATTCTCTGAGAGTAAGCACTGGTTCTCCGGGGAAAAATAGGGCCACACATCTCATTGCAATTAGGGTAATTGCCAGGAATCTCACCTGAAATCTGGACAAAATTCCCCATATAGAATAAAAGCAATACAGCATTCAGTTCTGCCATTAGTTCCAAGTTCTGCCTTTGGTTATGCTCATGCTGCTACCTTTGCTAACACAGTAACCTCTGTGATTTCCCCCACGCTAGGCAACCCTTCTATACTAATGCTTGAAATATGTCTGAAAACAAATATGTGACACTGAGATCATTTAAACCAAGTCAACAAATTTTCATGCTGAAACATATACGCTGCCAAATCCCCTATTCATTGCTTATGGTAGTGATTGCAACCTTGTGAGATCAGAGATGTCGTGATCAGATACAAATGGCCAGTTTGTTAGGTTAGGTCTTGGGCGTTAGGGTTTGGAAGAGGTTTAACAGACTCACGATGTCTGTTTTCCTCCTGCTTTTGCTTTGTTTGTTCTCAAGTGACACTCAGAAATCTTTTGCCAGACAGGCAGTATCCATACAATAAAGCAGCAAGAGTGAAAATAAGCTTAGCTTTTGAAATATATGGCCAGATAGAAGAGTACAGAACATGTCTGTAGAGATGACTTCAATGAATAGGCCTGTAGTTCTGGAGTCAAAACACCTGGGCCCCGTTCACCAGTTTGGCTAATGTTTGATTTCAGACATGCTATTTCATCTCTCTTTGGTCTGTCTAAGATGTGAGCTCCATGGGGCAAGGTTCATCACTCGGAGGCTGTGTGATATGTGCAGCAGGTAGAAATCAGTTCTATTTTAGCTTATATTTGGCTTTTCATTTTAAAAGGGAGTTCAACTTCTTTGTTTTATATGAAAAAGCAGAAAATATCTTCCCCCTGGTTGTCATTACACAGTTGCTTGCATTTGGAGTTCTAAAAATAAATCTAGACTGTAAATCTCTGTGTTGTAAAAACAGCTAATTTCAATTTTAAGTGCTTTCTGTTCAATCTATCTTGGGCACCACCTTCCCAAACACAGGTGAAGGCTGCTGTTCGAAACTTTGCAAAACACATTTAAAAAGGAAAACTTGGGGGAAGTCTCCTTGCTCCCATGGGAGGAAGGAGGGGGTGGGCCTGGGCTCTTGGTAGATGGGGGTGAGCTGAAGGAATCCCTCTTTTGCAGAGTGGGGGCTTATGCATTTTGCAGTTACTGGTGCAGAGCAGCGCTCACAGGACAGGGATATCCAGGGCTCTGCAGCGTCTCTGACGCCTGCAGGGTTTATGAGGCTGCTGCCAGGGCTGCTGCAAGCAGGGGCAGGGACAGCATCCAAGTGTGCTGGACATATCTTTCCCATGAAATCTTCACAAAATGAGTGGTTAGATCCTAAAATGCAGCAGGACTGAGCCAAATCTAGGCGTTATTATGCAGAGATTATTTTCCAGCAGTACCTCATCATGGCAATCCACAGGGATACGTCAATGCCTCTTCATTTTGGTTAGTGCTGGGCACCTAAACATCTTCTCTGGACTTTGGCCTCTGACCACTGGTGTCCTTTAGGCAGTGACATAATATCTCTCCGCCACTTTTTCTTTTCCTAGATTACACAGAGCCAGGGAAAGCATTTCCCTGGCTGCCTCCAGGCAGAGTGAGGTGCCTCATAGCACAGGAGGCTGATTCCCTCCCATAGAAGCCTGCACTGCTTCCCATGGGACAGGGTCCACCCATATTCCCAAACTCAGAGTAAGTTCAAAGTCAGGATCTCTATATAAAGACTCATTCCCATCCTTAGCTGTGATGATGTTAACCTGGCATTCAGCACTTGAATACTGCTGTGATGGGCACTAGAGATAAACCTCGCAGAGCCAGACATTGAAACAACATTGTGAAAGTTTCTTTTTAACACAGAGAGCTACTATTGACAGTGTGTCAGCTGCTGATGAAGGACTTCTTTGAAGTGTTTTATGGGATATGACAGCTAATAAAACAGGTTATTGTTTTTAATTGTTTGGCAGGTAGCAGTTAACTGTGAGCAGACATAAACTGGGTGCAGAGGAGTCTACAGGTTTCCCCAAATTTCCTCTGTGTTTCCTTGCCCACGCCAAAGCCTCGTCTTGTAATTTGCACCCTGTGCTTTGCTCATATGGTCATGACAGAAAATAGCACCGTGGATCCCAAAGTGCTCTGCCAAATTCCTGGGTCCCAATCAGCCAAGGCAGGCGAGTTTGATTTCAGGGCACTGGATTCCTTCTGAAAGAGACTGTATTTTTTCCATATAAAGTTTTGCAAATGATTCTGTCACAACTTACCTGCCAATTGCCTGGTTGAACCAAAGACCAGTGAAAAATGTCCTGAGACCTATGTCCTTATGAGACTGCACAAGCTAAACGGTTGCGCTGCATGTGTGCAAGCATTTTGTATCGTAAGAAGAGCAATCTGAGCCTTATTTTACATCCTGCTGTGCAAAGCTCTGCTTTCCAGAGCTGCTTTGGGTGCAAAACTTATTCTTAGTTTCAGCCCAGAGCTTTGGCTCCTTCAGCCTGCTGCATAATTAACTCCCAACACTTTCCATAGCGCAATGTACTTTTGGGAGGCTCCAAAGAGCCTATTATATCTCTGTTTAAGAGACCCAGAGGGACTGCGCAGGCCTTACATTGTCTGAAATGAAAGATGTCTCATCAGGTTACACCTTTTAGCTCCTATCTGTATGAGCATGCTGATAAGTGGCGCTTTCTCTTCCTCCATTCCCCACCCCCTTTCTCTCTCATATCATCTTTGCCAGATCTAGTCAAAGCAGAATAGCTGCGGGGGATTCATTAATCCTAGTCTCGAGCTAACCACCACCACCAAATCATAAAAAAAAAAAGAAATGTAAAGCTCCTCGGTTTATTATTCCTATATGGCCTGTCCATGGACGGTTTTTCCCTCGTGCTCTCTGTCCCCTTCCCGGGAGCCCTCCCATCTCCCCATCCTCTCCCTGTTAGACAGTTATCAACTCCAGAGGGAGGCTGGGGATAACAGGACGCTCCTCCCAAGCGCCGCGAGCTGCCAGCGCTGTGTACACTGGCAGCGGGACAACAGAAACTCAGCCCTGGCCCGCAGCGGCGCAACGCCCAGATCAACGGGTCCGCCAGAGCGCGGGCCGGCCGGGGCCGCGCGCGGCGCATGCAGGACGGGCCGGCGGGAGCACCGCGGAGCTGCGCATCGCTCCGAGACCGAGCGGGGCCCCGGCCTCCTCCAGGGGCCGCATCCCTGCGGCCGCCGTGTGGCGCGGGCCCTGCCCACGTGCCAACCGGGAGCTGCTCCACCGTGGCCCCAAGCAAGGCACCACGTGTCTCCATGGTGGCCAGGCCAACCTCCACAGGGAGGGTGCAGGCTCCAGCTTGGGCTATGCAAATGTGAACCAGCAGTAAAAAAAAATCTTCCCTCTACAACTTCGGACTATTCTAGCCTTTCCTAATGCCAGGCTCCAGCACAACTGCCCATTCCTGGCAGCAAAGCCCTCCATGCAGAGCCAAGCACTGACCAGGCAGGGAAGCAGCCAGGAGAGATCCGGTCTGGCTGGGCATCCTTGCGTGGAGGAACCGGCTCTTCGTGTTCAGGCCGAGGAGACAGCCTGTCGGGGGGTTATTTGGACACTTCCCCAGCCCCTGTCTCCTGACTTATCTGCAGAGTAACAAATTGGTTTTGGGAAGCACCATGATTGCAGGATGCCTGAATGTTGGCCCTTTGCCTGATTCTTGTGGTGGGAGCAGGCAGGGCCTAAACAAGATACTCTTCTCCCCACCCTTCACTGAGGTGCTCCAGTTGCTGTCTCTTTGCCTTTCCCCAGCCTTTGGAAAGACTCTCAAAGGATGCCCAAGGAGCAAAGCACTCCACAAGTGGGAGGTTTGCTCCAAACCACCCACTACCCTCTCGGCACCAACCTGACCAGCCAGCTTGCATATCCTGCAGGTACATGCTGAGGGCAGCTTGGTCCAGCAGCTCCTTCAGGAGGGTTATGTGGGAGGAAGCTTGGGATCCCCAAGCCATAATTCCACTTTCTGCCATTTGCAGAGCAATTGTAACTCTAGCCTCTGTGTTGCATGCACAGACAGCACCACCACACTGCATAGCTCCCAACTCTGTTGGATGTTGTCCACTGTCAGCATGCACCTTATTAGGACTTAGGCAGACTGCAGATTCAATGCGAACTGGCTGCTCTAGGCAAGTCCTCTGTGCTTTCACTTGCTGTACGGAGATGCTGAAACCATCGCACCTTGCCATGCCCCCACCGATGATGCTGATGGTGGGAAGTGCTGAAGACGATGCCCTGGAGGGCGGCTCTGTTAATGCTTAGACACTCTTGGAAATCTAGGTGGTCCTCTCCCATCATCAGAATTGATCTGCTTTATGGAAAACCATCAACGGTGGCAAGTCATTAGCTTGCAAAGCTCTTCCTGCAGATAATCTGTGTGAATGATGAATGCAAAGAGCAGTGGGCAAAATGTACTGCCTTCAGTGAGGAGAGAAAGTGCATCCAATTAAAAATATTCAATCAGTGTAAAGAGGCAAGTACAAACAGCAGAGACCAGTTCAGTGTGCAGGGAAGAGTCTGGCAATCTCGATGTGATCCAGAAATGCAGGCCAGGTGGTGCCTGGTGCATTGCATGTGGTAAAGGGAACCATTTTGCAAGAGTATGCAAGGTATCCTCAATGCCAAAAACTAAAATTTCATTATGAGGCCTATCAGCAACTGAACACCACCAAACTGGTGGTTTCCCTAACAAGTTTTCCTATACTGTCAAACCAGAGAGGGTGCCTAAAGTGTTATGCTTGGAAGGATATTGCAAGGGGAAGGGTAATGGGGTCTGGGACTGATGCATGACTCAGGGAAAAAGTTTCCACTTGAAACTAGACTGATTTTATCAGCAGAGGCCTTCAGCTCTGCCACACACTCCGGCTGGAGCAATCAAATACTGCAGATATGAGCGGGAGGTGAGCTGCTGTTGAAACTGAGGCATAATCGACACCTGACAAGTTTAAGAGCTGCCAGTGGTATTGTTAAGTATAGTTAAATGCAGTTTATCCACCCCTAATTCAGTATCGATCCTCTCCTCCTGTACACCAAAGAGGCTGAGGGCACTCAGTTTTTAGCGGATGGCTTCAGCATTTCTAACTGCCATGGATCCAGCGGCGGTGGCGGCTTCCGTAAGCGGCACCAGATGAGCAGAACGCAGGTCTGGTGATAACTTGAGTTTTACTGCTAAAGCTCCAGCTCCTTCAATCCTGCAGCTGTGCAAAGAACTCCTCCCCCCGCCACTTGCTTCTTTAAACATTTTTAACCTCCCGCATTACATGGGAAAAAAAAAGGCTCAGAAAACCTAAGCCCTAAAAATCTCAAGCCTAAAAAGGCAAATCAAAAGGCTTCAGCACAGCTATTATTTTTTAAACGCATGAGCTTGCAGCAAAACTCCGTGCCTTTTTGCAGCTTGACTCATGCCAGTGAGCGCCCGGGGCTCCCTCCGCATGCGCTTGCTGCCTGTGTGCCCATGTGCAGGGCTGGGTGCAGGGGGTCCCGTGGAGTCCCAGGTGGGCGGCAGCTCCATCTTTTCTGCTGGATTGGAGTTTCCCCTGCCAGGGCTTTACTTCCAGGGAGCTGCAGGAAAGGAGCGGAAAAGCCAGCAAGAGCCCAAACTGTCCCCGTTTCTCCTCTGTGCGGTCTGAAACAGCCGTCCCCAGCCATGGGCTCCCCAAGGAGCCGTGGGCTCCCCAGGGCTCCGGCTGCCCCGCTCCACACGCCGTGGATGGAGCTGCAGTGCCCAGCACCCTCCCCTTGGCGCTGGGCCCCAGCACCCTGCAGGATCCGGCCCTTTCTTATGAACTGTCAAGTCATTATCATCTTCCCCTGCTTGGCATTTAACGTCTCTTGGCAAAAGATTAATGAATTGACTGGCTTTCAACAGGTTTTATGAAGCAAGACAAGAGCATGCCAGCACAGAGAGAATATTAAATGCGTTCAGCAGGGAAGCCTCTCGTACTCGTTGTGTGTGTGTGTGCAGCGAGCGTGTGTGTGTAGGCATGAAGGGCTCTAAGGGAGCTCTTGGCTCCGTATGGCAGGCAAAGGGGGAAAACTGCACTCAAAGCAACATGTGGCATTCAGCTTACTGCCTTACCTCAAGTGAACCCACATTAAAACTGCTCTGAGCCTGCTGATTTCACACTCCACCCGGCCAGCCAACCTCGAAGATGCTCGTCATGTATACGCACATGCTCGAAACATATGATTTAGCCATTAGGGAACTTAAAGTATCATTCATATTTCTGTGGTTATTTTGTCCCAGGTGAGTGGCCTTCCAGCTGTGCCACCAATGCTTGGGTCCCTCTGTCACCTGCTCCAGCAGGATGCAGGCAGAGCCACCGGCACAGGTCGGGAGAAAGCGAACAATGAGCCATGCCCTTGTGATTTATATGGGATTAATTCAACCAAAGGGCTCTGGTGACATCGGAAACCACTGGAGCAGAGACCTTCCAAAAGCAGATTTCATGCCATGTAACATGTCTTCTGGTTGTTGTGTTTTTAAAATATATGGATGGAGTATTGGCTCAAGTCTTTAAAACAAATGAACCATTTTATTCAAGTAATAGCGGAGTTAGCAGTGACTGAAGCTATTGCAGGGCTTATTTGCACGCGAGGGTAAAGTAATGGAATTTCAAGGCTGAGGAGATCAAGCCAAAATGTTTCTGAGTGTGAGGGAAATTTCAGACCTGGACCTATCCGGAGCTTCATGACTCACTTCCCAGACCCAGACTTTTAAACCTCCTTAGTACCTGGAATCATTGCGGGTAGCACACCTGATTTTGAGATACCGAAGAAGTCTTATTCCTTTGTCTTAATGTTGGAAGATCCTGGCACTGAATGGATGTGAATGGGAAATTTGGTCAGCATCCACAGGTTTAGGCTTATTAAGACAACCAGAATGATGTGATGGTTTGCTAATTATTGCCTCTCCCATTTAATATTGCATTTACCCTGTGAATAGAAGTTAGCAGTGCCAGATCCTCAGCTGGAGTCAGGCAGACTGCATCCCTGGGGACCTAAGAATGAGGCTTCCTACCACATCACTAAGGCCATAAGAGATTGGAGAACCTCTGTGCATCCTAGGCCTGTTTCTAAGAGGTCCACCCAAAGTAGCTAAGAGAAGCAGTTCCAGTGAGGGTGAAGGAGGTTCTTCTTAGGTCACACCTTTCCTAAAAATTAGGAGTATCCTAGTTCTTTTAGTAGTATCATTAATGTTTATTGCTATAGATCAGAGCTAGACTTGTAGGACCCTCCAGCTCTTTCCATCTGGATGTGTTCCTCAGGCTGGCTGGATGGTGTTGAACCCGGTAGCCCTCTGGCCTCCACCATAAACACAGAGAGCACCGTGCACCCTTGCTGGAAGTCTCAGGGGTAGATTTAAGTCGAAACAGAAACTAAAACATGCTTTTTTCCTCCACTTGGCTTGTTTCTGAATGAGACTGTATCATCATGAGAGTGTCCTCTCCCTCCTTTCTGCAGACAAGTATGGGATTGCAGGCTGCAGGCTGCACATGGATATGCAAATGCTTCCTTTACATACAAACCATTATGTTCCTTTGCACAGGGTTCATCTGACAGTCATTTTGCAAGCGTTTTCCTTTGATACGACATCGTGATCGGCATGTTCTAACTGGAACGGTGACATCGTTCCACACCTTGAACCACCCACATGTATATCACCACCCACATGTATATCACCACAACCTCGCCAGATGCAATATTCTCGTACAAGCAGGAGTTTCCCAGGAGAAAAGTGACTGAATCTACTTAAGGAACTTGCAACACTGTGTTTTTTTACTGTGCCTTTGACATTTTTGCTGTAAGCACTGTGGTTGTGAAGCGAGGCCTTTAACGGCATAGAAGCAATGAACACAAAGTACACTGAAGCTGAGGTAGGCATTGCAAAAACTTGCACCAGCTAGATGTGTGGGTAACATGACTTACAGTTTTTGTAATGTCCTCTTTATCCAGGAACAAATTCCCTTCAGTTGCCCCAAATCTGCATTTATATATCTATATGTATGTGTGTGTAAAGCTGCATTTGTGCAGCAGTAGTTTTCATGCTAACACCAGCACTGGTGTACCCTTGCACAGGTAGAGGCTTCTGAAAATTTGCATTAATCTTATGTTTTACACAGTTTGGGGATCAGGGATCCCTTGCTCAGAAATGGAAGACACTCACAATACATATTTAATTGTACTTTGGATTTTTTTTTTTTTTGATAAATATGCTTCCTCAAGGCTCTTTAGAAGAAGGACTGGCGCTCATACCTTGCACCCTCCATCAAGCCGTAATGACCACATCTCTTGGCAACATCAAAGCACACGGTAGATACCTAGAAAGCCTAGATCCTCTGTGCAGGGCAGAGGGGAGTGCACAGGTATTTTATTTGCATGCAAAATCCTCTCTGTGGGTCTGGTGTGGGGAAATGATAGAACAAACCCACAGCTTCACATTGCCCATTCTCAAAGTACTCACATGGTGCAGTGTCACCCTCACGGCATCAACGATGGCCCAGAAAGCGCTCGTGAGTGCAGGTGCCTCCCAGTCAGTCCTGTGGAAGCTGCGATCCAGGAAGCCACAAGGACACTCTGTCACTTCTGTGCCTGCCCCTGTGCCTGGTCACATCGACATGGGCAGCGCTCAGAGGTGTCACCACGCAGCACGTGAGACGGTCCCTGTCTGCCAAGGGACGCACGGGGGGAGCGCTGCCGCGTCGCAGCACACACATCAGCAATGTGTCAATGCTTCAAAAGCGCAGTTTAAGGGCATTTGTGATCTCCTCAGCAGAATGAATGACTGTTCTCAGCCAAGAAGGCTCAGCCAACCTGCGCGAGTGACAGATTTATGTGTCACTGCATTAACGGATAAGCCAGCAGTTTAAATACAGTTTACATACTTTGGGTGAAGCAATTCTAAAACCTTTAGTTCACACCCATCCATGCAGGGTTTACTGACTCATGGTAAACTCAGTCTCTACAGTCTACACATTCATGAGCTAACCTCTATCATATCAGCTTTTTTTTTCTACCAATTTGTATCATTAATTGTTTATTACCTGGTTCTTTCCATGTCCGTTGAACCTCTGCACTAACAGCAATGCCCTGGCATGCACCACAGCCCCATCTCTCCATCAGGCCTTGTAGACTTGATGCTTATGAGAAGACGATGGTTGTCATCAGACCTCCTCCCCAGAGCCTGTTTTCCATAGGAAAAGCAGGGCTCAGCAGCTGGCTCAGAGCAGGGACTGGGAGCCCTTCCTCAACCATGACCCATAGATGGAGCATCCTTAAGCAAACAGGTTGTGCAGTGTCCAAGTTTGTTGTTTTAAAAAGAGAGGATTTCTGTAGCTTTGCAGAGTCTCCATAGTTCTCAATAAAGTTCATGCATCCTATTCCCTGCTGAAATGTAAATGATCATCAGGAGAGGTGCTGAGGATTCTTCGTGCAAAACAAGATCTGAAACAATTTTTTAGGTTTCTGAGAAACCAATCTAACTCCAGGATGGGGAGGGGACTATAGCCAAAGGCCTTATTGGATTTATTTCAGCAGTATTCCTTGAAAACACAAGAAGGAGCAGGAGTGTATGAGTCTCTGTGTGTGCACATATACACATCTCTCTCCTTCCAGCAGCTTTTCCTGTTCGTTCTCTCCCTTAACTGAGATTTTTAGCTCTGACGGTGGATCACAGCAGTAATTATTTTCTTGATCTCTTGCCACACACTCTCTTTCATCTTAACTATTTCACCCACTCACTTTTCTGCAACTAAATGAGACACAGCAAACACGTCAGGGGTGCATTCACGCTGCAAAGGGAATAGGAAAATTCAAATTGGGGCAGCAGGGCTGTCTCCAGGCTTGAAGGACTCAATGGAAATCACCTTTTAGACCTCTCAGTTTCTTCTCCCATTGTGGTTTTCCAAAATAATTGTCATTGATTCAATTTTGTTTTCAGTGAAACAGATTTTTAGCTCTTTCTGGCAAAAAAGTGTTTGTCAGAAATATTTTGACTTTAATTCTAAACTGCAAAGTGCATTTTGGTTCTTTATGTAATTATTACGCATTTTTACATGTCAGGGTGAACATTGAAATGAAAAGGATGCACTGCTCTTGGCAAACCTGAACTTCTTTCCCCATTGATTCTTCTCCGGAGCTGAGTAAGGAATATATCATTTTGTTCAAGAAGGAAAAATTCCTGCTATTCAGAGTGCTATGAACTCTGGGAGTTCAATGACATGCAATCACTGCTCTTGCCAATGCAACAGGACACCGGCTCAGCTGCATTTTTGGCTCACTTCTGTGCTTTCTAGGAACCACTTCAAAGCCACACGAGCACAGATTAAGAGTACAAGGAAAAGGGGCAGAATCCTCCTGTTGCAACACCCTGCCCCTTTCTCCACCTGCGCTGCAGTTGATTTTAGAAAAGCAGTTAAGGGCAATACCCAATTTTAAGGAATACATTACTGATGCACACAGAGGAACTGCAAACCTCAGTCATGCTGGGGGTTGCTTCAGGATCCTTTTCATGTTGGCTTTGCCCCCTAGCTCTGCTCGTGCTTGAGCCAGCACCTGCACACACTGATGCTCATGGCCCTCCCAAAACCCCTCTCAGATCTGAGGAGTGTTTTGCTTCCTCCGTTCCACTCCGCATCTGCTGTGAGTGGTAATGACAGAAGCCAAAATCTGGCTCTGACCTTTGCTATTCCCAGCATGTGCTTTTCAGCTGTTGCTTTTTAAGATGTGAACAACCGTGATTCAAACATCCCTTTCTACAAACCTGCTAGCAGACCCCACGAGCAGCAGCTCTATTAAAACTTGGAAAGTTTTGGCAGGAGCAGCTCTTTAATGACAGCCCATGAACACTGAGCTCTGCTTCTAGTGGGAGAGCAACAAGTCCAAGACTTGGTGTCACAATAACCTCTGTTACCACCTTCCTCTTTATCTGCTACCACCTTCCTCCTCCTCCTTTCTTCTTTTTTTTTCCTCTCTCTTCCCTCATCTGAGAAAAACAAAATAAACAACATCATTAAAAAAAAATCAGTGAATAAGTAGACCTCCAACTTCACATGAATATAGATTAAGGCGTCACTTGTAGATTGAGGACTTGTCCCTCTTCGAGTTCTTCAGGATGGTCTTTTAGTTTCCTTTGTTTTATTCAGTAGGCTTGTCCATATAGAGACACAGAAAATTATGCTGAGGAATTGAACAATTCTCAGGGAATCCTGTGGGAAGGAATTTAATACGGACTGGTTAAGCCACAACCAGCTAGGAGTTCACAATTGAAATGATCTGAGTGTAGCTTAATATCGTCATTTGATTTTTATACATGCAGAAAAAGCAGATCAGTTAGTTAGTACTGGCAAGTGCTAGCAGTGCTAACCAGCAGTGCGAAGGCAGGTTAAATCTACCTCCTCCAGAATGATCGATACTGGTAACAAAACCAGGTTTAGACCTAGCTTTGCAACCAGCATTGCTTTAGTACTCCTTTCCTGACATTGTTTATGTAATGTAATTGTCCTTCAATGCATTTGTAATGCTCCTGAATAGGCTGTCTAGTGAAAAGGGAAATTAACTGTTTTATTAAAGAGCTTCTTTGTGATGATATAATTATTTTGCACATTAGCATTACCTTGCTGGTAAAGCCCTCTCCTTAGCAACACAAGCCCACCAGTAGCAAGATGGAGCAGATTTTTTTTTTTTTCCCCTGTGTAGTTCTCCCACCTCCAGATCTGGTTGCACACACGTGGGAATTAGTAAAACAAGAGAATGTTCCTCAAGCTGCAAAAAGGATGGTAGCAGTGTTTCTTAAAAAAAGTCTTTCAATGGGAGTTCCTTGGGATGAATTAAACTGATCAAGTTCAATGGCATCCCAAGTGATCCTCAGCAAAACGGTTACTGGTACAAAAAAAAGAAAAAAAAAGTCAACATCTGCCCTACACATTTTGCTGTAAAATCAGACAGGAGGACTTACCGCTCTGAAAAATGTCATCTTCCCAAGTGCATATGCTCAACCCAGGCTGAAGTAAGCTGTTCAAAAGAGTGTTGTTTTCTTACAGTGCACGGAGCTGAGTGTGTGTCTACAGGAGCGTTTTTTTACTCCCTGACCCAGAATCACACTGTTATATAAACCCTGGGACTATCAATAACCTCACATTACCAGCCAGCTCCTGTTCAACTCATTAAAGGCTACCGGCTTGCATCTCTGCCTGTTCTGACTCATTTAGCCTCTTTGGCATTGTTGCTGTTAATGAAGATAGCAATTCATTACTCTGTGCTGGCTGAAACGCCCAGAGGTTAACACGGTTTTCCCTTTTGAAAAGATTGTTTTACAACAGTGTTGCAGCAGTTCCTCCCGCCCTGGATCAGCCACCAGCAAGATATTCCAACCTCAAATATATCCAGCCATAATTTCAGGAAGGTGTATCTGGAGTGCCCAAACCTGGACTGACCTAGCAAACTTCCACCACTCTTGGTGCAAGCTTGGCTTCCTTGTTTTATCATGTACAACATTACATCACTGCCTTGCAATGAAACATATAATCAAAAGCCCAGAAGCTGCCTCTCTCTAAGGGCTTTGGAAGAACTAATTTCTAGGGGTAAAGAGCAGAGATGTGACCTTGTTTCTTTAAGCTCTTTTTATATGGTACTGAAACAACCTAGCCATGAGTAGGTTCGTAATACTGTCCTCTTTTGCTTCGACTGAATCTAGAATTTGACCAAGCCAACAGGATTAACAAAAATTCTGCAAGAAATCCAGGAGCTGACTATACTTGTTCTCGAGGCTCTCAGCTCTCATGCAACCTGCTGTCTTGCATAGATCTGGGCTGCTTTGCCCTTCCAGAAACTCAGCCCAGATCTTACCTACACACTCCATCACAAATGCTAAAAATAATCTGTTGCTGCATGGGCTGAAAGGCTCCTGTCCTTCCTTTCTTACTGGACTTCAGTGTGCTGAGAAGCCACATCTTAGCCCAGGATTCTGGTGCAACTCAACTCTCCCAGGACAATAGCCTTTAACTTTGATTCCAAAAGCAAACAAACAAAAAAAAACAGCCAAATTTGAAGATGTAAAATTCTGCAGTACTGACCAGTGTTTCATGAGTTTAAATACTGAGGAAGGTGGTTTAAAGGGTGTAAAGCTTTAAAGAAGAATTCAGTCTGACAGTGTGTAAGGGCAGTATCACCTAAAAGCACATTGGATGCAGTTTTGAGGGAAAAGCATTTTACTAGCTGAATAATCAGCACTCTAAAAAGGTTAATTTACAGGTGCCTTAAAGGAACAGCCTGGGCAGGAACAGATTAAAGCAATGTGAACTACTTAAAAAAAAAAAAAAAAAGAGAGAAACTTCTAGAAACCCCATACCTGGAACTTAGGCCAAAAACAACAAAAGAAAAACAAAGCAGAAAAAAAACAACACCCAAAAAGCAGGAGAAAAAGAACAATAAAATTAATTTTTATTTTATTTTGCCTTTCTTACAAAGCTATAGAACTACAGGCAAAAGCAAGGAAAATTGTTTTGCTCTTCCTGTGGAAAAATTATGAAATTCCAATCGAGAGCATGTTCTGATCCATGTGAGGGTGGCATTTTAATGGAGCTGGCTTCTCCCAGGCAGCCTATTACAGCACCATTCAATAGTTCTAACCATTGTGGAGAACTGCCATGTGCCAACAGCTATTTTCCACAATTTTGTTCAGAAAAATCCAAAAGAAATGCAGAAAATTGATTTGCAGGCCTGGCAGAGAGATAGAGAAACAGTAGCACAAGGCTGCAGGCCAGTAATTTATGTTTCGAATATCACTGAGTGCTTTGCCTATAATTTCAAGGGAGAATGATAATAATTAAAAGCACAAACTCTCCAGTTGTTTCTTAGGAGGGAAAAAGCTGTAGTAAGTGGAGGGATTTCTTTAAGTGCTTGATTTTTCCAGTGGAGTTTCAAAAATTAAATATAGTAATAATAGCCGTCATCCAGAGTTATCCCAAAGCGTTTTCCAATGCGGACAGGGGAGGCTCTGCTAACCCGCGGCCGCGGAGCGGGCGAAACGTGGCAGGGGCTGCAGAGCGTCGCGCTGGGCTCTGTGTTTGGCTCTGCGTGGGGCTGCCGGTGCCTTCACGTGTCTTCATGCATCAACTCAACCTGCAATAGCGGTAACGAGGCAGGGAAGGGACCACTGAGGCTCCCACCGGCCTCTCATGCTCCTCTCATGCACAAATCCTTTGGCAGGTGACACAATACCAAACTGTAAACCATAACTTGCCAGAGTCAGATTTGCACATGAATCTCCTGCACAAGGCTCCAAATAAATGACTAAATTCACCTCTATATTGTGTTTGAATGCAACCAAAGGGTGCATCCTCGTGCACACAGGATGCAGGACACTATCCATCCTGGAAGGGCTACTCTGGTCTCAGCAGGAGCAGAAACAAAAGTGTCACTGGCAATAGCAAGGATGCCCTGGACCATATGAGCATTTGCACTTGGTCTTTAATAAAGTTAATAGGAATGAGGTGCATGCACCGAGGAGTGAACTTGCTCTGGTCTGCAAATAGGGGTCATTTCCTCTTTGAATTAGCTCATTTGCCAAAGTTTTATATTTAGACCAAAAAAAAAACCCCCACCTTTCTAACTTTCTATGTCAGCTCTTACAATCGTAGGGACAAACTCAAGGCATTTAATACATCCCCTGAGGGAAAAGACATTTAACTTTGGTTCTCCTACTGAAAAGTGATCGTTTGTTAACTTTTCTGAGGAATATACAATGTTACTTGTATTTTTAGAACATAACAAAACAAAATCGATACATGGAAGATAAAGCTAAAAAAAATTCTGGGCTGAGCAGGATTTCAATTCTGTATTTTCATCAATATGAGCATTACACCATGCCTACATTTTGCCTAGAATTTTCAAATAAAATATACTGCAAAACTCTTAACAGCTTCCCAGGCTACATTTAAATCTTATGGAGGAGTAACAGCAGCAAAGAGCACAGTGGAATGCAAAGACCATGGACAAAGATATTTTGAATTTCAGTCATATTACTAGGTGCTGCTATACCTTTCTGGACATAATAATCCCATCCCAGTCTCATAAGTACATGGTACAAAATAAATCATCCGTAAGTAGGGCAAGCTTTTTTCTACATTCTCAGCACTGGTATACTCCCAAAAAGTATACCAGTGGCTTTTAGTAGTACTTTTTGGTTGCACCAACACAATTACATACTTTGCTGATTTAACTGAGGGCAGAATTTGACCTTTAGGCCTCATTAGCTCCCTGCAATGTCAGGGATGTCTTGGCCACTGGGCTTCTGTGCCAAGTCCCACAATAGCATGTTATCATATAACAAGTATGTGACTAATGATTACTAAACAGCAGCTAATGAAAAGTTTTCTTGCTTTCTTCTGATTTATATAATTTTGTAGAATTTGAACCTTGGATAATTAAAACCTACATAAAATGTTCCAACAGTAACGATCCTGGGAGCATCCTTTTGAGCACTTGGCAATCTGGTAATGGCTTGTCATTAACAAGCGTGCCCTAATGTGACATTCCACTTCAGCAGCCTCTCCGAGAAGGATATATATATATATTTTTCCCTTCCCTCTCTCCTCCTTTGCAGCAAGAAGATGAACACTGGGTTATCCACAAGAAGCAGGTGTTGCAGCCTTGCTCCCTGCGGGGGCTGTTTCAATACCCAGATGTCATTAGCACTGAGATACTGTACATTGTAGTACAGTAAATGCCTCGCGTTGCACTGGCTTCCACGGTACTCTGGTGCATCCTGCAATGTATCATTGCAGCTTTCTGTCAGCAAAGGTTGTTTGAAAGGGAGGGACTAGTCACTGTAAGCAGGCACTGCAAAGCAAAGAGAAAGATGCTGCTTTCTTCCCTTTCTTCTTATTTTTATACATTTAATGGTGAAATAAATTTAAAAAAAATCCAAACTCAGAAGTTATTTGGTCCAACTTAGTAATTCTGTAAGTGGCAGCATTAACTGACAAAGCATTATAATTAAGATGGAGCTACAGCAATGTCTCTGATAGTGCACCAGTGATTTCACCAGGAAAGGATTTAGCCCTGTTGTCACTTTGCCCTGAGGCTGACTGGTGATACCATTCCCAGGTAGGTAGCGTGATCCCGGCATAGAACAAGCACATGAATAAAGGTCTCTGTGTAAGCTCTTTCTTGCCATGTGGGAGAGACTGTACTATTTCTGGGGAGCTGAAAGCCCTCTTAACCTCCTGGCCCCCATCAGCCCAGGCCTACTTTTACAGCGCACACTCTCACCTTTGGATCATAGGCGAATTCAGGTTGGAATGAACTTCAGCAGGGTTAACCTCAAGATCAAATCGGGTTATTCAAGGCGTTAGCCTCATCTTGAAATCTTCCAAGGATGGAGACAGCACAAGCTCCCTCAACAACCAGTCAGGCCACCTGCCTGTCCTCCTGGAGGAAGGTGGCCTGATGTCACCCAGCACATAGAGCAACTGGAAATTACCGGGAGCGGGAAGAAAGTAGCACAGCAAGGGAAGCAATTACCCACCTTGTGCAAGCTAAAATAGGAGGGAATTAGAGGGTGTGACTACACAGCTGCCTCAGGTTGCACCTACCATAGAGATAAACTGATGTAGCCTTGAACTAGCCAGTGATTCCTGTGTTGCTCAGCTAAGAGGACACTGATCACTTCTGTCAGCAGCACCTGATGCTTAAGATTTGACTGTTTTGCTTAGAAGTATTTTTAATATAGTCCCCTCCTTTATCACATAAGATAACACCACTAAGTTTTACACTCCTAAATAGCATCATTTGAAGTCTTAGGTGAAATGAACACTGAGGTCTCTCTTCTGAATTAAGCTTGGGTTTCACCTGGTTTTGCGGAGCTTTGTGCAGAATCCAATGTAATTTAGTAAAACCTTATGTCAACAAAACATGAGTTGGCTGGTCCAGCTGTGCGTGGTGGGGCAGGAGGGTGTTGCTAACATAGAAACTGGAAAGCCCCAACATCTGGTGCACAGAAACGAAAAGGACAACCCCACTAGAAACGGGTGCTTTCAATATGATGGTCAAGAACATTCTGCTTCCAGCCCATAGCTGTAAATCAAAACTCCTACAGCCACCCAGCTCACTGAGGGAGATACCCCAAGTCACTCTGGTTAACCTGCCTCGGTGTGACCAGGACTTGCCTCCACGTTGTCAGCACAAGTCCCAGTTTACACAGTGATTCAATGTGATATGAAGGTTTGCATTTGAAGGCAGGGCTCTGCAAATACAGGGAGATCATTTTATCTAAACTGAGTTATCCACCCCGACAACTTTACTCAGCAGGTCTCTGGTGCTGAGTGGAGCTTCTGTAGCAACTCCGTGCATGTGGCGGTGGCAGATGCCCTTTCTAGTAATTCCTTCGTTGCAGGAGGACCAGAATGAGAGGCTGGCGGGATGAAAGGAAAAACACAACCCATAGGTCTTAATACAACCATATCCCCTGGGGCTGGGTTAATCCCCGCTCTGCTCCTCTGCTCTGCTCCATATCCAGCCGTGACCCCTCTGATGGATCACGAGCCCCAAGGGAACCTGCCCAGCCCAAAGGCAAGTGGGGAAGGTCATAGCCCAGGGAAACAGAGAGGCCCTAGGGCTCTTTTGAGGGCACAGAAGTTGTCCTTAGATTTAAAAAGCAGAAGACATATAAAGCGACACACCCTCTGCCATAACTAGTCAAGATGTGGGAAATTAAACAACATATTATTTGCTGGAAAGAAAACATACTTTTTTTAAAAAAAAAAATGTGGCTCTCAGTGAAAACCACGTTTATAAAATTTCAAACAATGTATGTTTTGTGGTTGCTGGGACCGAGCGCAGCGCTCGTCGCAGAGCTTTAAATCACTTAGCGTGAATGCAAAAGCCCTCTCCACTTTGCTGAATCGAGAGATCTCCAAAAAAGTCTGAATGTGAAAAGAAAAGTAACAGCTGAAAATTCCAAGCAGCGGGTTCGAGTTTTCCAAGGCCTGTTTGCTTTGGCCTGCCGCTGCCATTCCTTTCTCTCTTTCTTTAGAAGTGTGAAACGGGTTGGTTGCTGGTATTTGCTCTGCGGTCGGCGCTAACTGTTCCATCTGTGTAAACTCGCTCCTGCCAGCCTGGGAGTTTAACAACACTTTCCCTTCAGCTGGAAGGAAAATGAAAGTCCCGTTAAGTGGCACTTTGAAGCCTTGCAAAACACACTGCCCCACGCTTAAATGGAGATGGGACGGGCTGCTCCCGCCAGGGCTGCTCCCGCCTGGGTCGGGCTGAGGGTTTTTGGTGCCTTCTGCAAAGTGCCAGAGCAAACCGGCATCTAAAACCTACAGCGATTCGGTGGGAGCCAGGAGGGCAATGTTTTTACTGTCATTAGTTGCCTGTACTCTGATCCACAAAAGCAAGTGGGCTACAAAACAATTTAATGGGGGACCTAAGCACCTGAATTGAAGTTCGATGTCTAAATCTTTCCACAGATTGGTTTCTAGCTTGTATTGAACAAGGCGATTGCTGATCTTGTTTTCCACGCCCTGGTCGATCCTAATCTGGGTGCAATCTGCCCGGCCTCGCAGCAGGGCTTCAGTTGCCTCTGATTTTTAGCAACTATTTCTGTATCTCGGCTGTCATGCCAGGTCATTCCTATACTTGATCTCTAATGTTTGCGGCGAGCCACGAGACTTGGATCTGGTCTGCGGTGCAGGTTTGGGATCATTGACCAGGCCTGGAGGAGCCCCTGGCTCCATCCCTTCTGTGGCCGAGGTTCCTTCTGCTACACAGAGCTTCCCTTGGGAAGGTCTGAGCTTCATGCCATGGCGCTCCCAGTCCAGCTCCTCGCATCAGCTCCCCACTGCCAGGCTAGTTCTAATCTAGGCTTAAGTCTGGCTCAGCTCTGTCCTGATTAGAATGCTCTTAGCCTTTTATTTACACAGAAATGATGGCTGAAATGCTGTTTTGCCTCTCTTTTTCACGCTGCTATTCTTCTGACCCACGGTGTATATTTATTCTTCTTGGGGTTCATTGGCCCTGCTCAGAACACCCCGCGCAGCTCGCGAGCATGTGGCTGCCTTCTCGGCTTCCTCTTTTTCTCAGCTGTTTTCTTTTGCTTCCTGCCTGTGCACTCTGATAGGTGCCTGTTCAGAGCTACATATGTGACTGAGCTGTGTGAATGAGAACCTGCGCTGCTAAAACACAAGGAATGCCTCAAAAATGTAGTAAAATTCAGGACTAGTTCATATCACCATAGGAGCAGGATATATCTGTTCAGAGAAATTCGTTGCTGCTGAGAAAGCAGAATTCATCAGATCCTGCTAAAATGATGTTTCTGAACATTCATATGAATTCCCAACAGCTGTTGAGTTCAGTCATGTTTACTCCTAATCAAAAAAATACACTGCTTTTTTTTTTTTTCCTTAAAATATCAAGCACAAATGTTTTAAGGAAGAACTACAAGTAGCATTGGTAGTATGTGTATTTTTGAAGACTACTTTCAATTAAAAATTTGCTCACCACAAAATACTTTTTATTGAAATTACAAACCAAAGAACCACTGAACATTTTTTTGATTTTTCTTTTCCCTGATGCTTTTTTCTGCTAAACAATGGGGATATTTCAAATATTTTCTACTTTGACTGCAACATATTTCTGCTGAAAATAACTTTATATTGATAAAAGCCAAACAGTTTTTCTCTTTATGAAGATTCAGGAGATCTCATCGTGGAGTGTTAGCAAAGTGTCCCTTCTGTCACTCAGCCTGCCCTATAGGTAGCTGAAGTTACTTGTTCTCTAAAGAAATCTCCATTGCATAACGCAGACACCTTTCATTTTTCTGCAGGATTGCTCGAGAAACCTGTATGTGCCAACAGACTTTGACCAAAGAAAGGTCAGTTGTGCATTTGCATAGAATTGAATATATTTGCATAAATCAAGCTGCAACTCCCTATTGCATTCATCTTGCATGCACATACTGTTTTTCATGGTGACATGGGATAGGATGCAGCAGCAACCGGTTATAATAACAGTGTCTAACTCAGGTTCCATCCCACATCTCCATGAATATAGATCAATGCCCGAGTCTATTTTAATGCTCACAGATGTCAAGAAGACCACAATAGATGCTGGGTGCTGCTTTTGCTCATCTCATCAGAGAATGAGAGACTATTTGTCACCTTTTTACATGTGCAGAACTCTACTGAAGTCATGAAAAAAAGAAAGAAAAAAAACTTCAAGTGTGCAGAGGTCCATACAGGGATGAGAATCCTAATTAAAGTATTGCAGTTCACAGACTTTGCCAAGATCAAAAGCTGATGAATATACCTGGGGGGATTTTGCTTTGTTTTGTTTTTACAGGTAAGCTTTAGGTTGTTTAAGTTTACCCAAGGTGGTGGGGCTGGAATATATTTGGATTCATTTATTTCTCTGCTCTCATGAAGGTGGCAGAGAAAACTGAGGCTCTCTTGCTTTTCTTGCCTTTCAGAACTTAAGCTTTCAGATGAATTTCAAATTCCAGGAAATATCTAATAAAATCACTGCAGCTGGCACTGCTCGAATTGCCAATATATTCACAAGCAATTTGGGAGTGCCAGAGCGAT
Source organism: Tinamus guttatus (assembly GCF_059628265.1). Lineage (NCBI taxonomy): Eukaryota > Metazoa > Chordata > Aves > Tinamiformes > Tinamidae > Tinamus > Tinamus guttatus. The sequence goes on along the minus strand of NW_028289684.1, from coordinate 799,800 downwards.
GACGTGCCAGGCCAGCCTCCGCTACCGTGCATGACAGGCAATGGCAACTTCAAGTCCGTGCTAGAAAGCCAGGCGACTGGCTCACACGTTCCCAGTTTTGACCTCTGGCAAAGTTTTTCCTTAATAAATCACCTAAGCAGTTCCAGATTGGCCCTTGAGATAAGCTGGGTGATTACTTTCACCCTTAAATCTACTGAAATATGAGAATGGATCATAAGTGCAGATTCCTGAAAGGGGAAACCTTTTTTTTTTTTTTTTTTTCTCTTGGACATGACTCATCTCATTTTTTATCACAATCAAAAATCGTTTCAAACATTGCAGCAGGGCTGCACGAGCCAGCTGGGCGGGATTGGTTCTTTGCAAAGCGGCTCTGAATAAACTACCCAGAGGATTTCAGCAGTGCAAGGACCCCTTTCCGTGGCCTCATCCAGCAGTAGGTTTCTGTGAATGCCACCCTCGTGGTGGTGAAGGTGTTAGCAGAGAGCACATCTGAAAGCATGAAATGTCTTCATCTAGCTGCATGCTTACCAGCCAGCCTTGGAGAAATCACCGCTGTCAGCTTTCACCGAAGGTCCTTGTCAGTGCTGAGTGTAGCACAAGGAAAAATCAGACTGCTTATCCAGCTCCATTTGCTTTGATACTCCCTTTAGAGGTGTAATTATTGTCCATGCTCATAAGCAAGACACATAGCAGTATCAACAGTATCAAATGGCCCTGGTGGCCCAGGTCACAGAACCAGGAGCCCATAGACAGAAGAACTTACTGCAGAGAAAGAGGTCTGGATAGGCCTGCTAACCCCTAGCATCATAGGGGTTAGTGCTCTGCTTACACCTACTTAAGCTGTGTAAGGTGGGACCATGAGGCAGTCAAGCACAATCAGGAGGCACCAGAAAACTGCAAAAAGAAGCACTTGGAAACCAGCACTTTTATGGAACTTGAGGGGTTAATTTCACTTTTTTTGCCTCCCTTCTCATGGCACTTGTGCTTCTGCTTTGATTTTGGATCCATGCTTAGGTAAAAACTAGGAATATGCATGCCAAAACACAGGAATTATTCAGGTGAAGAATGGTACTTAGTGCAAGATGTTTTCTTGCAGTCCCTTCTGCCCTATTGCTCCTGAAGCAAATAACCAGGTCCTTTAGCCTCTCAGACAGGCTTCGTGGAGGTGGAAAGTATAGAGCTCTCGTTCTTGCAACTGTGTGAGACAGGATGAAGTATGGCATGTCCAGCCCTCCCTGCTTCTGCTTTCTGGCTTTTTCTTGAGCACACACTGATTTGTAGCCTGTCTACAGCAGAGCTGCTCTGTGGGCAGCTTTACCAGGCACAGCTTGATGGAAGGTTTTGCAGAAGTATAGGACCGTGATGGCGCTGACATGACAAATGAAAGCAAAAGCTGCTCTTGGCCTAGGTACAAAAGCTGTTTATTACCTGCAACTGCAAAGGGCTTCAGGGGGTGGTTGTTCAGTGGCCAGCAGTGAAGCTTGCAGAACCTCTGCACTCCCAGGCAGCCAGCTGTAAAGCTGAACTTGATTGAATGGAGAATATTGAAAGGGACAGAGGAGAACAGACACCCTGTGTGCTGGAGTCTGACCTTCCTCTCCTTCTGGAGCAAATCAGCAGGAACCCTCACAAGTCCGTGGAGAACTTGCTCCATGTTTCCTGAAATCCTGCTCCATCAGGAGTACTCTGGGATCCGCAAACCTGTGCAAAACACCCTTGTAGCCTAACCTAACCCACACAATAGAGCTGTAAGAAGGTAGCAGGCAGCTTGTAAACTCAAGCCTTTGGTGGTGTGAAGCGGACAAAATTCTGCTGCAGCATCCAACAGAAGCTTTTGAAAAGGTCCTATAATGATCTGAGAATTACAGGTGGCGAGAGCACAGGGCTGCGAAATCCCTGTCAGTATTAGCTGAAAATGTTACATATTTAAACCAAACCAACAGTATATTTATTTTATTTTCATCTTGTAATGGCAATAATGACCTCAGTGCAGGGCCCTTTCTGAGTCCTGGGATTTATGGTTCCAGGGTGCTGATCACTCCAAGGCACTCACAAAGACCTGGAGTATTTTAGAGGGATTCATTACTGGCTGCTGAGGTGTATATGTAGCAGCCTTGGTTTATTTTGTAGTCGTCGGGCTCCCCGTTGCCCCGGCATGCATTGCCTCCTAGCCCCAGCAGTTTTCTTCTGGCGTTTTTAGCAGCATGCCTGTTCTCAGTGCAAGTTCGCTTCCTCTGTGGTTTTGTAGCATGTTGCCTTCCATGCTGGTAGGACTAACATAAGGGGAACTAGATGGGGAAATGCCACTCCTGTTCCCCTGCTAAAAGCAGAGGAAGAACTTCTTTCTTTAGCTTGGGGAAGCAGCATTCCTTGCAGCTTCCCTTTCCTGTTTCGCTAGCACAGTGTGGGCTCCCCTTGGGTTCAGTCGTTCCAGCTGGATGACAGCAGGAGTAGGTGGCACTTGGGCAGCCCAATCCCTCCAAGACCCCGTTCTGGTCCCCGTGAGTCTCATGGTTTTGCAGCACCATGCATGAGATAAGGACCAAGGCAGGGGAAACCATTCAACCCCAAACTCACATAAAAGCTGTGTGGCCTAGCACAAAAATTAAAAACAAGGAGTTCTTGACAAAGTGTTACCAGGACAAAGAACATTTTGGCATTTCTCTTGGCTTTAGTATATTGTCCTGGTGAGTTTCTTGGGTCTTTATAGTGGTGTTTTTGCTCCTGGCTAGGCACTTACCAAACAAACATCCCGCCATGCAGAAACATCAAATAATTAGCAGGCCCTGGGAAAAAGAAAAAAAAAGAAAAGTAAAATCAACCTAAATACAAAATAAAGCAACATCCTACAAAAACAAGTGATCTATCTGATACCATTTTTCTGCTGGAGGCATCTCCATTAAGGTTCCAGTGACAGCAGATGGAAGACAGGATGTGGAGAGGCCTCCAGGAAGGCTTCTTTGAGCCTGTGCTAAAGTTGCTTTTAACTACAATTACAAAGTCAATTAGAAAGTCATTTCAGCACTAATGTAACAACGAATGATTGATACTTAATGGGCTAGGCAGGCAACTGGCCCAGTAAATACAGCTGAAAAAAAACCAAAAACAGCAACAACAACAACAACAACAACAACAAAAAAAAAAAAAAACAGGCAATTCAAAGTTAAAAGTCAAAAGTTTGGGGTTTTATTTATATATGTATGTATGCATGTTTTTCAAAATAAAAACATTTTAGTCTAAGGTTGCAAACAAAAAATATCTTTAAAAAGAACTAAATTGACATTCTCAGCCATTCCAGTACAACCCAAAATGGGCTTACGGTGTCAGATTGAGTCCCCAGTCCTTGTCTGGATGCAGAGCACCTCACAGACTGGGAAGTTCAGATCTCAGGTGGCAGCTTAGCCCCTGCTGCAGGCAGAAGCAAGCTCTGTCTGCAGGAGGAAGGGTGAAGGAAACATGAAAGCACCTGCACATGCTTCACCTTGGAGAAGCGAGAAGTCCAGACATTTTCCTGCTCTCTCTCCTGAAGCTTCTTTCCTTCTAATCCCAGATGGGATTAGAAATCCTCCTGCTGCAAGAAGGTATCCCCAGAGGGATTCAGACTAAGTCCAGCTGTTGAGACAGAGAAAGAATTGGCTGTATTCAGCTCAAGGGAGAAATCCCGCATGTCCATCATGACTCTCCCTTTGCTGAGGGTCCTGCAGCACCGAGCCAAGGGACTACAGGGCATGGCAGCAATAGCCAAGGCAGATGCACAGCGAGTCTGTTCAACCCTGAAGAAAACTGAGCTGCTGGGTGAGTGCTGAAGTACAAACGACTGGAGCAAAAGGAACTTTTCATGTAGACTCTGCAGTCTGCACAGGTCAGTTTAAACACTTAAAAGTAGAGCAGAGCTTCTTGCATATGTTACAAGTTTCTCTTGGAAGTCTCATTAGCCAGAGGACTTCCCTTAATTTTTCTGTAATCGCACTGAAATCTGATTACAGCTATCATTTCTTCAAGGAAAAGTTCCAGAATATCCATTTCATTTCCAGTGAAGAACGCTGAAGTTTTGTTCATGGTGACAATGCCATCAGTTTAAATCCATGATAACTCTTCTGAACACATTAAAGCTGTGACATATGTGGGTATCCTCACAGCTTCACTGTCCCCCCCCTCCACTCCTTCCACCTCTTCTATTCTGTAACTCCTTTTTGTGTCAATTGCAGATCTAAAAAGGTGTGATTTAATTGTAAGAGAATAGCAGCGCATGGAGCAATTGGACAAACCAAATGATTTACTTAAGGCTGGTTTTTGATAGCATCTTTTCACTCACCCCATTTATTTTTTTCCCCAAACATAGGAGAGGGCTGCATCTTACAGATTGTGACAGGCTCAGTCTGCCTCGAGAACACAGCACCTTGCGGGCTCCTGGGACCCCCTGAGCCTGTTCTTTCTTTTCATAATGCATTTGTCTGTCTCTAAAGAGACTGCTCAGAAAGATTGCTGAACTCATCTCCAGTCACTCCTGCTAATTAAACACCTCTGGTTCACTGCTCACTCCCCCTCTCTCTCTCTCTTCTTTTTTTTTTTTTTTTCCTTTTTTTTTTCTTCTGGCTAGTTCCAAAAGGATATTATTTTTAGCTCTGGAGGGTGAAAGGGGAAGGGAGCAGTGCCAGAATCAGGTTGTTAGGAGATGGGAGAGAAGAAAAAATGCTGGGGGCGGGGGGAGATCTGTAATGATTAAAATTCCATCTAATAATAAGACAGAAATCTCTGGTGCATGGACCCAGCCTAAATTAAGCTCCTGAATTAGGAGCGCTTTCCAAAATTCCTCTCTGGACAATTTAATTAGGCGACAGGTATTTCCGGAGTCACGCGGTGGTTCCATTTGGCAATAAATAAAGACTCCAAGAATTTTTACCCTAGAATCCAGTGCAGAAAACAAAACAAAACATTCAGCAGGAGCCGGAGCGGCGTGTTGTGGAACTGGCCCGTCTCCGTCCCCGCGGCCTCGCTCCGCACGCAGCGCTCCGGCCTCCTCCATCCCGCGCCAGCCCCGTCTCGCCCCTTCCCACCGGGAATAATGAATGGCGGAGCGGCGCAATCCCGATTAGCAGGCCACGGGGTTAATCTCTGGGTCACTCTCTGATAAAGTCCATAGCCCGACACCGTGCTCCACAGCCTATTGATAATCTCGGGATTTACTATTCCAGGGCTGGATGGAGGTGTGCGGTCTGCAGAGCGGGTGCAGACAGCGCGATCCAGCTCTGTCAGCTGGGCGCTCTGCTTGCACCTTCTTGCTTTCCCTGGACCATGAAACCTTTTAATCTTAATTGGTAACTAATAAGAAAAAGAAAAAGGCAATAAAAATATGCCAGTGGCTTAATTTTGTCATGTAAATAATCTCTTTTTAACTCATGAGAAGCAGATTTATAGCCTCTGTCCAAAAAGACCACCTGAACTAGGCCATGGTGAGGAATGCATAGAAACACAACAAAGGAGATGGGTTAGTTTTACGTGAAATATATTGCTGGTTTTAGTTCAGACACAGAGACAACTGAAACAATTTAGGGCATGTACTAGTAAGAAAAATCAGAATTTCCAGGCCTGCTGCAAAATTATTCTTTCCAGCCATACTGATTTTCTGACAATCTTCTTTCTACTGGCTGGTCTTGTATTGATTCTCCAATTCCACTTCCAAACCTCGGGTGCTGCTTTAACATTTTCTTGGAAACAGCAGATAGGGAAAAACTGAATGTGTGAAAATATTGTTTAGATTTCCTTGGAATGGCAAATGAATCAGTTAAAAATGGGCATGTTCAAAGGAATGGCTGAGCCATAGGCACCCAAATCCCACTGAATATTGGTTTGTGTGGCAATAAGTGATTTCAGAAGTCCCTACTGAAGAAAAGGTTGCCACAGCAGCCTTTCAGATATCAGCAGGGCAGATGTACTGAGCAATCTTAACTCCAGGTTATTCACCCAGAATTAGTGGAAATCTGCAAAATTCTCGTATCACTAGCTGCTTCTTAAGAATTTTTAGTGGTGTGAGAGTCAGCACCATGCTCACAGGAAGGCGGGTTGTTCTAAACTCTAGCAAACAGGGTGTGCGGTGATTACTCCTCATTGCCAGGAAGTATTGTCTAATGCTTCAGGAAACGGCATGACTTTGCATTCCTTGAGCCAGTCATCCTGGCTTATGAGTGTTTCTCATCTCTCTTCTTCAGGAGTATCTGGGTGTTTAGAATAGGAAGATGAGGATATTAATTTGCATTAGTGAATTTGCATCAATTTTTCACCAGACTGGGAGATAGTATTTTGATTCATTCTTGTTTCTAGAGAACTTTTGAAATTATTCAAATGTATGTGTGTTCCCATTTAATATGTAATAATGATTTCATTTAAATCTGAAGAGATTCTTCTAGTTGCAAGAGTTATTACCCTACATTAATTAAATATCCATTGATTTCTAAAACAAAGGAAAACTCTCAGGCTTATTGAGTTTTTACTGTGATATCCAATATAATGTGGATCTATTGTATAGTTTAATCCTCAGCAAATTTGCATTTAATAAAGGCTAGTTAATATATAACAAAAGTTTCATTAAGCAAATGTAATCCAATGACAAAAGAATCATTGGGAATGGCAAAAAGGTGAATTGATGGATAGCATAAAATCAGACTGGACAAAGCTGCTAACCATTGAATCCAAGGGAACTTTTGTCATTGAATTCATTCGGAAAATTTTAGTTCCATATCTCAACACAGAAAACCACTTTGTGCTGCTGGTCAGACATTTTGGGGATCCTAACGGATCCTACCATGCAGTGAAGCTTATTTCAATTGCTTAAGACAATGTAGCAGTTCCTCTGTGCAATCTACTGTGAGGCATTTAGCTCTCCCCATGCTTTCTATGATTTTGGGCCATCTGACACCTACGGGAGCCCTTGATCCAAGTCAGACTGCCAAGAACAAGTCACTGCTTTATTGAACATGATTTATTTCTGCAGATCTATCCTTTAGACCTGAATGTATGTAGACATTCTCTGAGGTCTTCCTTGCACCTTAAACTGATATTGATTGAAGGTCACTTTGAAAAATATTGGTGAGAACATCAAGTCCTTTTCATAGGATTTTTTTTTTCCTGCTTGGCACATACATAATAAAAAAATATATTTTTAATCTCTTTTTTGGTTCTGTCCACAAGGGAAACATTGAGGTCTCATGTATTTATACAGCTAAAACATTTTAAAGTACTATTTGGAAGAGTTACTAAGTCCGGGAGTCAAGGCCGAAAAGCATTAGTCCAGAAACTCTGTTTTATACTCACTTGATGATATATACTATAAAATCTTTGCCTGAAAAAAAAAAGGAAAAAAAAACCTCTCAGCTCTCACTTACCTGAATTACAGCTTCAAAATTCTTCCTCCATATTCACCATATGCACTGCTCTTCATCCAAGTGTTGGGTTTCCCATGGTGCTGCCAATCTGGAAAGTAAAATATTAAGGCATGTAAAAAACAATGAATCTTGCCCATTAATTGTTTATTTTTTCATTTGGATCCTGCCTAGCACACCATCTTCCATCTGAGAAAGCCATTAGTACTGGGAAGACAGGCACTGAATAAGCATTTTGTTGGAAATGGGACATGTTTGCTTTCTTTGGAAGGTAAAAGTAGTGGAAGAAATAGAATGCGATAATAGAGTGAAACTGAAAAAAAAAGAAAAAAGAAAAAAAAAGGAGGAGGGGGAAATTATAAAAGAGCACATGTTTCTTACCATAATACCTGCTGCTTGGATTTTCATGCATATACACACCCCCTGCGTCTTAACAGCTGCTTTGAATACCTCCCGATACTATGGATTCACAATTTCTGAGCTTTTTTCCATATGACTCAATCATATTGTTTGTGTAGCTAAGTTTGGATTACATGTAAAGTTGAGAAGGATAGTCCTGCACTGAGCAGAAGGCCCCAGAGTCTCTCTTGTGCAGGCAGGTGATGTGTAGTCTGCCCCACACAGCTCTGTCAAAGCCCATCAGCTTTGTGCCTCAATGCTTTTCCTGCTATTTCAATCTAATTCTGATCATATATCTCAGGATAGGCCAGAATCACATCTATTTAGAGGCTGGTGGTAATGGTGCAAAAAAAAAATACCGCTGCAGACTTCATTCAAATATGTTTGATTTGGATGATCTGTACTCACATTGCGCTATGCAAATGTCTGAGGAAGTTGCACTTGCATGGAACCTGGTGAAGGTTAAGTTTTAAGTAGCTGTATTCAAAAGTCATTTTGGTTATGCTCTTTTTAGGAGAGCCTGAGGAGATGGAAGCTCATGAGATTGTCTAGACCATGGAAAGGCCACAAAGCTGGATTAACTCTGTGGAAGTCTTTCCTGACAGATGGTTACTTAACCAGTTCATAAAAATCTCCAGCAGTGAAGATTCGTCATCTCAATCTTTCCATGCATGGCAGAACCAGAGCATGGTGTCCCTCCCATGACCTCAGGTTGCATGCTCATGTGTCCAAGTTTTTGAACTAGACAGAGGCTTTAGGCACAGCCTTGGGGGAATGGGTGGAGTGTAAAATTCCTCCACTCAGTTAGAGCAATGAGATGACACTTTGTTTCAGTCTCTCCTTTAGTCACAATTTCTTTTGTATTCATTCTTTTTTTTTTTCCGTCAGGAGATAAAAATTTATTGTTGGCTTATGGTAGCAGCGAAGTCAAATCCTTTCCACTGCAGCTCAGAACATGCTGATCAGACAGTGCAAAGGTAAATCCAAGATTTTGCTGTACCCTGTATGTTCCCTGACTTATTATGCTCAGTTTCCAGTCTGCTTTTGTTATAGATTCAGGTCTATTTAGGCCATACAAAGATATAAGGGGCTTTCTGGCGCTCTGCTGTAGGCCACTGTCTGAGTTAGAACTTACACAGGTACAGCCAAGGAAAGAAATTTAAATATAACCTTTGTACTCAGCCAACAAATCTCAGGTGGACTCATTTTTCTTGTAGGATACTCCAAAGAAAGTCCCTTTAATCTGTTTATCACTTTCTCTTTGCATCCCAAATCCTAGTGATGCTTATGATTTTCTTCCTGACTTGCAAGGGTTAAAATTATCCACTGGCAGGGGACAATTTCAATCACTTGCCTTGTGATCCATGTGACCAAATTATTAGAGAAATCATATCATATATTGAAAGCTCAACATATACTCTCAAAGAATGGCTTGTGATCTGTCAATATTATTTATTTTTAAAAGGGCAAAATAAACTATTGCGTAAGTTTGAATAAAGAATAAATCTGGAGAAACCGTAATCACTCTGTGATTATTTTTCAAGCAATAACAACAACAAAAAGCTAAACTAATTGATTTAATTATGTGCTGTAAATGCCTTTCTCATTTCTGATCCTCTGTTTGGTCCTTTTGGTGTTTTGATCACATACTTCCAGCCTGACCTGAATCCAACTCTTCTTTTCCAGTCAAAGCTCTTTCTTTAGCAGAGATTGCCAGTCATACGCAATTAAGTGATGGTTTTGCATTATCAGCAAATGATCATTAAGGGTGTAAGCCAATAATATAAATCTCATTTGTGCTTACAAACAGAGTCAAGTCTTTAGGTGCTATAGAGACTATTTATTTGCCCCTTTATTTGCTTTTTTTTTTTTAACCTTTCACCCCACAAATGGTATTACAATTTTCAAAGAGGTGCTTACAGCACTACTGGCAGTAAGTCTCTAGCTTTCCACCTGCAAAAGAAGTAACATCTGATCAGCTGTATCTAAACATACAAGGATCCAGCTACACAAGATTCCTGAAGATAACAGATGGGGGGCTTCCATCTGAACCAGAGTAGCACTAAAGGTTGGAAGACCTGTTGATCTCAGCACGGTACCTCCCACACTGCAAAGCGTTCACCAAGATGCCCACCAGACTCGAGTCTATGTGCCAGAGACCTCATTCCCTGAAATAGGTTCCTGATCTTTCCATGCTTTTGAGGTCAGCTCAACTAGCAGGGAGGAAGGAAGGAAGAATATCATCCTGCTCCTCTGTACCCCCTTGGATTACAGCTGAGCACTCTGCTTTGATGCTTTGCTCTAAGAAATACTCATCCCACCACTGTTGTCAGGAGACCATCCTGGCTAGTCTCTAGGCCTCATTCTCTGTTCCAGCTCTGGATGAGGAAGTTCTGGAGCTTTCTGATCCCTGCTTGTAGCAACTGTTTGATGATCCAGTTTGCCAGTACCTGGGAGCTACAGGGCGGTGCTGAGCAGTTTGTGTGAGCGCACGCTGGATGGCGTTTATGGGAGAAGTTGTATGGAGGAAGAAGATAAAAAATAAAGTCTAGAAATGAAAGTAATGCTGGGATTCCTGATTCCAGCATCTGCATACATAGGGCAGCAGCAATATTGGTACAAAAGCAAAGGCACATATCAACTGCTGGCACTGCTCTTACCCAGCTGGGAGAGAAGCTGCTTGGCAAGAGGGCAGGCTGGGAATTTTAAACATGAAATGGGGAATGGGACTGGTTCAGGCATGGATAGGGTGCATTGCAAGTGCCTTTCTGCCTAACTCCTGCTGGCTGTGGTGAAGAGAATGCAGTAAGACTGCTGTAATGTGCAGCAGTGGTTTGATTTGGTTCGCTGAGCTCGTGAACCTCAGAAAGAGTGAATTATAGGCAGTTTTGCGTAAACCACTTCAGGTGAAGAAGGAGGCAGTTGTGATTGATGCCAAGAACTTACTGAGCTGAGGTGAAAAGTGTTTGCGTATTTCAATGTAGCGTGACATATAAGCCCTTCCAGTTACAAGGTGCTACCTAGCATAAGGGTTGCCTTTTCATAATGCTAACCTGTTATGATGAAGCTTTCAGCCTCATCTAAACTTGAATTTTTCATTCTCTTTTCCAGCAGGGCTCTGTTCCTTGATCTTGGAATGCAAAAAGAGTGATAAAAAGCCATAGTCTGCCTTCACCTCAAGGCAAGCTTAGCACTTGCTGCAAAATTCTGTTCAGAATGGCTTTTTCAAATCATACGCCTTCCCAGACTTCAATATGCACTTACCACCAAGTACATTAGTGGCCCCAGTGGCTTGTACAGCTACACTTGGTTCCTTTCCAGTTTGCAGAGTTGTTATAATAGGGGTGCACACACAGAGAGGTCAGTCTTCACCCAGGATGACAGTCTGGCCCCAACTTTCCTAATAGTATTCTTCCACTGTGTAGAAAACTAAAAGGGCTTGGTGGAAAAACAGCATGCCCAGAAAAGGAACCTGACCTTTTCCTTATTCTGAAAACAAGAAAGCTGTGGATTTGATTCATCAGCATAATGGGCAAAAAGCTGACATTGTGGCTTTATATACCCAGACCAAGCAGCAAAAGATTCAAAGTAGGAATGGTTCATGGGGACAGATCTGTAAGGCACATTAGCTTTCAAAAACATGTTAGGAAGAAAACTTATGTTTTGAGAAGTTGCAATCTGATAGAAAGAAAATCTGTGTTGCAGTGTGCTCCACTAAAGACTGGAATATGGACAGTTACAATACAATAGAGAGAAAAATACGATGTGTAGCGCCTGGACATCCCTACACAAGGCAGTCTGGTTAACTGTGATTAAATGATGAATCCAGTGTAATGTATGATGAGCTCTCAAACTTACGGACTTCTATTAATCTATGGGAGAGACAAATGTTTTAACATTCATTAGCAATGAATCTGAAAAACGTAATTCAGCTCTGGCCTCAGTGCACACCTCAAATTCCCTTGGATGCCAAGGTTTCTGTTCTGAAGCAGCTCTTCGAAGCGTACCATTATTAGACATACCTCCAAAAATCTATTAGACAATTACCAGATATTTCTTCCACTCATACAAAAAACTGCTTTTTCTTTGATGCAATTAGAGAATCACTTCCTCAAATTTGCCTTATTTACACTCTTAGTGTTAATAACTTAGCTTTCACAAGACACTGATTCACAAGCTCTGGTCAGCAGTCTTCTAAATACATGCTTAACACAGCTGGGTGCTGCAGTCCTTCCATGAGCTTCCCAGTATAAACTATGAGAAGCACAAGTTATAAGCCAATATATGAAACATATCATCATGTTATATTCTTAGGGTCAACAATTTTTGTGGCAACTTGTAGACTTTTTAAGTCTTTCTGTGGATCATTATTAAAAGGTGAATCTCTGATAGCGTTACATTTTACTTCCTATACTAAAAGCATACTGGTGCCCCAGGAATATTTTGATCTATGTTTTCCCCTTTTGCAGTAATAGACCTTCTGTTATGTGGCCTTTGTATTCAAGCTCCTTCCACTTCTGTTTTGTCACTTTACATGTTTTGTTGCAATTATGCCAAGCTTTACTTCAGATAGCATAAGAAAAGGGTAAAGCCTTGCTGTTTTCTCAGAGGACTGAAGTAACAGAGAGACAACCTCATTATCCACTTGAAGATGTTATGCCAGGGAAAGCAGTTATAGTTTGCTGAGAAATTCATTACACAATAAGCAGGTGAATAAATGCAAACAGGGCTCTCATATGTCTCCAAAACTTTTGTGTCTTGTTCCCACCTTGTTCCTACCTTGCTGAGATTTGGACATTAATTTTCTGCTATCCATACATAGTTTGCATTAACATCATTACTGCTTCTGTACTTGCACAAGCAGTATCCTAAGAAAGAACAAGACCTTAGAGTACAGAATATTAAAACATGTTCTTTTCAGTCTGTACAAAGGCATCTATAGTAATCCTGGACAAGCTAAAGGCATTGATAACCAGTAGTCATCTTAAATAATGGTATGCTTACTTAAAAGTGTATCTGTCTCTGAAAAGGAAAAATCCAGGAGCTAGATTTAGTTTTCTGCTTATTTGATCTCATGTGATTTACTCGATAGATCCCCACTGTTAGAACACAGGCATATGATCAAAATTAGCTTTGGTGACAAAATAATAAAACAGTATTTATAAAAATGAGAGCTTTTCTTAAGAAAAAAAAAAAAACTACCATAACAATCAAGTTGAAAGAATTTTTTAACCTGGACATTTTGAATACATGAATGTGTGAATGGCGGGCAAGAGCTCCTTATAGACTAATCAGAGATAGAGGTCATGCCATAAGGTATTAGAAAGGTATTTTTTTGTAGATATGCAATATGGTTTTGAATTTGACCTATGACTTTTCAGCTGTTACCCGTGACCCCATATAATCCAACTTCAGCTTCTTGAGGGCTATTAGGAATTGAAGGTCATGCCATGTGCTTCCATATTTCCAAAGTAAAATGTTAGGCCAATTATATTCTGCTCAGAAAATCTATAGAAAATTATCAAGTGAACAAAGCATTGCTTGATGTTACCCATCTAACTGGATATGATTTCAGATTAAGTTGTTGAACCTACTATGGGCCTTTATAATTTTAAAAAGTCAGATACATGTTTATTAAGGAAAACACAGTATCTGAGATGCTCACCTTCACTCATAAGATTACCACTGTGATCTGTACTTATATAAATATCTCTTTTTTATTTCTCAGGTTACTTAGGATAAAGGCCTGAGATGCATCTTGTCCAAACTTTCACTGAAGATCTGTAGGTGTCTAAACATCTCCATATTAGTTAGTCGTGGGGGTTTCTCTACAGACTATGGAGAGTACCAGGCCTTTCTGAAGCACATTTCATCTTGTCTTGATGTGCATGATTAAAACTGGTCATTAATCATAATTCAGAAGCTTCTTTTGCTCTCTATCAACTTGACCATAAGTGAGCTGCAGATGACTAAATCAAATCTACGTCTACATGACAGTTGCCTAGAATCAGATGAGATCAGTCCCTCTCCAGGTCTCTAAAGAGTTTCCGATACCAAAGAGAGACTTCTTCTCCAAAGGTGTTCAACAGAGAAAACTAACTCAAAACTTGATGAATTTCATGCATATCTCTACTTCCAAGGGAAGGCAGGAGCAAGAAGAATCGTGTGGTCACTCTCTTTCTCTCTGTTAATTGTACATACGGTGATTCTTCTCAACAGCTTTTCAAGAGCAGCAAGACATGCTAGCTTCTATTCAGTGCTCGCTAATTCAATAATCTACAGAATGACTTTCTCCCTAAATAAATATGAAGAATAACTGGCTTGAATACTTATAATAAACTGCAATAGTTTGAAATAGGACTTTTGGAGTTGTAGTTCTGAACCTGATTGATGTATACATGCTTATACTAAAGCTGAATTCAGATCACTAAGTGGACCATCTAGGAGATGCGCTGTGACAAATTCCGGTATATTATTGCTGTTTGGAACTCAGAGTGTTTCCATGAATGGCAGAACGTCCATTAGCATTTGCACTAATCAAGGCCAAATTTGGCACCTATGCAAATATGTGTATTTGTTATGCTTTAAGTAAGTTTCTGTTGGATGGAGTTGAAGTATGTTTCAGAGGTGACTGCAACATTAAACAAACAAACAAGGTCTTCAAAATGGATGTCATAAATTGGAATTTAGTATTATGAAAATCAGGAAAAATGTATCATCTTCTCTAAAGGTCACATTCTCTTAAAGGCCTTAGAAATATAGTCATTCAAAAGTGATAAGCACTTAAAGTCTTAAACATCTTAGCTTTTCATAGTTACTTGCTGTTCACTGAGATTAATTAAACTCTGTTTCTTTCACATTTTCCATTCCTTTAATTTCTCTTTTGCTATCTTCTGAAAGCCTGAAAACTTGGATTAACAAAAGCAACAGTTACTTCCATCTATTTCTCCTCCAGCCCAGACTTTCCCAAGATTTCACTTTTTTGAGCAGCTCTACTGTATGAAAACTGTAAATGTACAAGAGCTGACTTGGTGCCTGTTTCTCCACTGACTTGTGAAAAACAGAGGAAGATGAACAGAGATGTGAAACTTTAAGAGGAAAAGGGGAGTGCTAGTGAGCTGTTTTGCCTCATTCTAGCTAATTTGTTACCAACTGATGACTCAGCATCACAAGAGAAATAGTGACTCTGCAATTCTTGTAAAACCCATCTCGTAATTTCTTCCACAGATAAAGTGGCTTTTTAATTTTTTTTTATTGTAAGCGAATGAAAACAGCTGAACAGGTTTGACATCTAACTTTGTAACCTATTGATGTGCTTCCCACAATTTGTGTTTGTATTCTACAGTGTAGAAAGTTAGAATATATCAAATTTGGGGCATTCTTTTGCTCGATACTGTGCAAAAAGGCATCTACAAAAGTTCATTCTTTGTCTCCAAAAGTTTGCAATCTAAATAGGACAAAATGCAATGAACCATATCATAGTGAGGAATAGCTTTGTCTGGAAGTATTTGTCCAGAGAGGAAAAAATGACCAGTCCTGTGGAAGTTCAGCCAGTTTAAAACATGAAGTTGTAGATCTAGCATGATGACAGCTACAGTTTCTTGTAATTCTACTAGTGCAGAGTATTGTCAGAAGAAATCATGTGCTGTCAGAATACCCGTTATCCTAAGTTTCAAAGTCGAACAACCTCTGAATTGTACATTTTATTGTACTATTAGTGTTCATTGCTGCCTGCAGCATGGTCTGTAGGCTACGTCTGAGGCAGACCCTGAAAACAGTGTAGGCTTCTACTCCAAGGTAGTTTGGAGAACATACTTCTGTGTGTGAACTGCAGTCAACAGAACTGTCTAACAAACTATCTCTGTAGAGATGTTTTCAAGCCATTTAAGGTCAAAATGTTCAGTAATAGGACATCCCCTAAAGCAGAGCTAAGAAGTGTAGCCTAACCTTTTCCATCAGCTCCTGATATTGGTCTTTTATTTTCTTGCCTTTTCTTTGCCTGCCTCTCTCTGAAGGACTTGATATGTTTCTGTACTAAGAATCTTGCACATCAGCCATATGCACTTCTTCAGGGAGATATGCCCTTTCCCTAAAATAAAAGTCATTCTCTCTGTATGACATACTGTTCTCCTTCTGACACACCAAACTAGGAGAATGAAGGTGTTCATTTCATAGGATAATATGTTTTGGGTTAATGTATTTGTGAACAATGATAAATGAGAGGTGTTTTCTCTTATTTCTGAAGAAAAGGAAAGAAAAAAAAGATTCCCCTGCAGCAGCGCTGCACTAAAACAGAAACACTAAAGCAGATTCTTATATCCTAATCCCTTAGGTGCTTTTGAAGTTAGGTGATTCAATTCACCACCAGATTTCTCTTCAGGAGAAGGAGCCCTATTCTACCTTGACTGAGAAATAAAATGGAAGGCCTCGCACTTGCCTCTTTATCTGCAGATATGCCTTCAGTAGTCAAGACTTAATTTTCAATTTCAGCCCAAATCCATGGGTGATAAGAACAAGCTTGGATGATCCTAATTTTTTTTCTTAACTAATCTTTTCCTTTTTAGTTATAGCAAATATATGAGTAGGTGGATCAGCACAAACAGAGGAGTTCTACTTGTCCCATGTTTCTAACTGAAAGCTTGCCTTCTCTTAGTGTAAACACAGTGAGACATCCAAGCATGAACCCAGCAGGGCTTGGATGGTGCCATTTTGTCCAACACTGGGGATACAGCTGGGACTTGAAAGTGCATCACTGTACTGGGAGCTGGTTTGTTGACACTACTGCAATTTCCATCCCTTGGGATGCAATGGTTGCAGGGCCGCACAAGAACCAAAGGGTTTATATGCCATGTAGTAAGATGAAACTGATAAAACATTAAAGAGGCAGAGGAAACTGAGGGCTCTTTTGGGGAATAAAGGGAATGATGGGAAAATGCCAAAAGATGATTGGCTTAGCCAAAGATTACACATTTGCACTAGTAATTAATCTATTTTGCATTGGATATAGGCTTTGGCAGGTACCACTGACAAAAGATTTCACACACACATGCATATGCACAAGTACCCAAGCTCTCTCTCACACACACACACATACACATGCGCACATACACACAAGCAAACACAAAGAATGAAATAAGCCATTAAGAAATATTTCCGCATAATGCAATTATTACAGCTGTATAATTGAATGGGGAAACCATTGATCTGTAGTAGAAAGGAAATTGCTCTTTTCATTGTGTTCCTATGAATATGTGAACATTAATCTCAATCTATAATCAACGTTCATTTCAAATCTGATTGCGTGCCACTAAACACCCGTAGCTATGCTAACATTATGTTAATACGGGTTCAACATCATAGCTCCCAGCTTCACAGCACAAATATTTTTCTTTGGCAATCAATAGTAATTTCAGCTGAGTGGATGGAAGTCACGTTTTAATGGTAATCTTTTCTCCAAGCCTCCAAGTGGAAACTCGACTGGTACCCTTAACACGGCTGCAGTGCATTGCATGTAATCAGATAAATTAACCTAAGAGAGAGAAAAAACACAGATCAGAAATAAAAAGCTTCGCCAAGAAGCTCTACATTTTCCTGATAGATTAAAGTGCTCATTACCATGAGAGAGAGAGGATTTCAAGAGGGGAAACTGAATTCCTTTGGCTCTGAGCCATGGCTGTAGAGCCAGCAGGTCACCACGTGGTACATTGAGTGCACAGCACGATGGGGAGATCCCTCAGAGAAGTGGGAAGCAAGACAAACTGGGGAAGGTAGACTTTAACTCTGCTTCAAAAGGCAGGATGGCCTAAGGGTCCAAGTGCTAGTCCAAGAAAAAAGAGTCTAAATCTAGTGCCTTGGTGTGCTGTGGATGTTCTGCATGACCTTCGGAAAATTCCTTGCTCTGTGCCTCGTTTTCCCAGTTGTGTGCTTTGCTGTCCCTTGGGGATGCTGTGAAGCTTCTGAGGTGGTTGGTTCCTGGGAAGGGTGCTGCAGAGCTGTGGTGCTTTAGCTAATCAGGCCTCTCTTTGCTCTGCTGACTCACGGAAGTTTAGGAACTTTTACACTTCTACTATGTTACATGAAAGTGTTTTATTTCCATATTTGTATTTACTTTGAAGTACTTTCAATGCCCTTTTATTTATTATTTCTTTTGTTTCATTGGAGGGGCCACTTAGACTGCTGGACTGGGTTCCCAAAATCTTCTCTCTTTTTATACTCTATTTCTAAAGTAGAAAAAAAAAAACAGTAGTCTTTTTTTGTAAAATCTCCACAAAAAGTGCTAGATACAGACTGGTGTCATATTCACAGTTACCAGGAGCACCATAAATCAAGGTATTAAGGCATAAGAACATAAGGATATGAGAACATCTGCGCTGATGCAGACCAAAGGTCCATTTAACCAGATATACTGTCTTTTAAAGTAGCCAGATATCAGGAGTCTAAGGAAGCAGAAGAGATCAGATATATAGAGATTACTCCCTCATACAACTCTCCCAGGATCTGGTGGCCTGTGGCCCAGGCACTTCTTAAACTATAAATGTTATCATTGCCCACAACAAAGGGTTTTGTTTGTTTGTTTGAATTGGGTGTGTGGGTTTTGGTGTGTATTTCCCAGAAACCCCAAGGAGTGTTTTTCATCCAAGAAGTTTTCCAACCTTTTTTTGAACACTTCCAAACCTTTTGAATCTCAATTTCCTCTAGTGACGTCTTCCTCAGCTTAACTACATGTGGTCTAAGGGAGTGAATTACTTTAAATTCTGCTTCTCTTAAACAATATTTTTCAATACCAAGTACAGATTGTACTTGGCTTGCCTTGGTAGCATTTATTTTATCAGGCCTTTTGGGTTCCCCACTTTGAGACATCTTTACAAGAATCCAATATGTTAACTTGCCTATAAATCTGATTATTTCTTTTAAGTTTGGCCCCTCCTAAGTTTCTTAACAGATTCAAATATCTTGACTTGTACACCCCAAAAGAAAGACTCTCTATGGAATGAGTCCCTTACTTAAAATAATCTTGTCTATGTTCTTTCACTTAATGGTGGATCCATGCCATTTACCGTTAGTTGGAATTACCTCCAAAAGCATTCTCCATGGGAGTCAGTCTTTGCAGTTATTATTCTGAAGTCCTGTTTGAGTCCTAGCATAGGTCCTTGGGGCATTGCTCCAAACAAGAAAATGTCTCTACTCGAGTAGACACATTTTAAAGGAACAGAGTCCTCCTGAATGGCTGCCATTTCTAATTTTGCAGATCTTCACAGAATTTTTTCCTATTTCTGATTCTCCCAAAGGTATTGGCTTCCAGCAACCTAGTCAGATTTACTAATGAGGAAACCAGAAGCAGTTAGAAAGATGAGCTCCGAAAAGTGCACAGGTTTCACATGAATAGGCTCCTTTTGTGAGATTATTAATTTGTCCTGCATTGGAACAGACCAGAAATCCTTCAAAATATCTTGCCTTTGGAACTAAACCACTTTGACTTTCACTCTGTATAAAAGCAGAAATTCTTTTTGGTGTCAACTTTAACGTCACCATCAATTTAAAAGCTATCTTAGTTCTACTATGGTCTGTTCTGAAGTCTCTCCTCTCAATTTTCTAAGTGAGAAATATTTGGCCATTTTTTAAGCATGTTTTGCTAAAGCTGTCCAACAGAAATATTCAAAACTATGTGCTTTTTTCCTTCCTTGGTAGAAAGTGTGATGGAATATGGGCCTTTAAGAGCTTTGCTGGACATATCAAATACAGTCAAAATGAATTTAAGACTAATGATGTTCCAAAATGAACACAACATACTTCCATGCACATAAACAGTGACATTACAGCAGAGAGCAGTCCTCTTCCACCTCTAAGATGACCCAGCGTTTCCACTGGACTTCAACTTTCCCCAAGATCAGGGAGCTGAAAATGTGACCAAGAGCCAACTCTCTCCCTCCTCCTGCATGAGCTCTCTGCCCAAGCCCTGCAGACCTGACCCCAGGACCTCCTGGTTCTAAAAATGAATGTTCTCCTGTTCAGGTGGCTCCAATGAAGCACAAAATTGGAAATGTAGTGTTTATAGATGTAATGATTCACAGAATGGGTACGTTCTGGAAATGGGAAAATCAGCTATCACCACTTCAGTATCCTCTTTATATGTTCCTAAAAAAAAGGAGAGCCAATATCTTTCACTTGCTGCAGACTATTGAAGTCTTCCAGTTAACGGGCTAAATTCTCCCTGATGTAAAGTGGGTTAGCTCTGCTGATGTCAATGGAGCTGTGATGCTTCACTTGCTGGCTATGGATTTGTTCTGTTATCTTTGAGGATGAGCAGGATAAAAATTAAAGTCCTTCATATACCGTGGGTGATAATCCATGCCATTCCTTGCCCCTTTGGAGCTGAGTAAAGTTGTCTCAAGATTATAAGCCTTAGATGTTTAGAGCAATTTTGACTGGATCAGAGGTTATAGCCTCTTCTTTTTAACATTCTGCTTTTATTTGCAGGCTATGAAGTGTAATAGTTCACCATTTTGGTTTAAGTATCACAATAAAAGTCAGTGAGATGGAACAGGCAATAAGCAGCTGTTTTACATCAGTGCTGCTGAGACAGAGTGCTTAAGTCTTCATTAACCTACAGAGGAAGGAGTTACAGAAAAGACACTTGAAATAAAATACCAGGGATGGGGCTCAGATCTCTTCTGGAATTGCATAGGCAGGCACACAGGAAGACTGATCTCCATGTGAGACGAACTCCTCATTTTTGTGCTGTCACCCAAGAGGTGGGAGACCTGGCAGCCCGGTACGGCCATGGCACTGGCTGGGGGATGTAATCCAGCAAGAATATGTCAGGCAGGCTATTATGAAGATTTTTAAGAATATCAGGGATAACATTCCTGTATGCATTTGCAGAATCTCTTTGTTCTTCATTAGACCCTTTATTAGAATTAAGGCTTCTGCACCTCTTTCTTGACAAACAGTGCAATTCATGGTCTATGCACTTCTACCAGCAGTCATATGCTAACATTTTACATACATACTCCAAGGTAAGACTTGGAAATATATTAGTAGGTGGACAAATTTCTGATTTCTGTATACCAAAGCATCACACAAGAATGGCAATAGCAATCAACTCAGGGAATGCCAACAATACTTCTGAAATGTGTATTATTTCACGATTTTCATATTACTTAGAGATTTCATAACATAAATTCAATAAACTAATAAGATCATATTGTAATAATTCACCAAAAATAATGCTTTACAAGAGACAGACAATTGGGGAACATTTGGGCAACAGAATACAGGATACAGATGTGTTGGAGTTTTAGGTGAAATTGTCTCAAATATTCAGCAGGAGCACAAATCATCACTGTTGGAAACGTGGCCATGTTTTGATTGGATCTGATGGTAGAAGAGTCAGGCCAGCTGTGAAATATTGCAAAAATAAATAAATATATACAATAAATAAAAGCTTTCTCCCATCCCCTGGGTAAGCTCCACAGCCAAGAACAGAGTGTAACAATTCTGATGCCTGGCTGCAATCTGGCCTGAAACTCCTTTCTCATCCTTCAGTTGAGGAGGAAGAAACCTGTGGCCCAGTTTTCTGGGCTGATGGATGGAAAATTAAAGCATATGGCTACTCTGGTGCTGTGGTTGGTCTTTGCAAAGGACTCCTGGGTGGCATGTGCTGAAATATTCATCTCGAATGAGCCATGCTCTCTTCTGCAACCTCTTGACTGAGTGGGATGTCCACCTACCACTAACCAGCACTGGAGTAAAGGACCCACCTCCATGTTAACCAGGAGAGAGCCCTTGGGGCTGCTTCGAGTTGCTCCCTTGGGGCTGGGAGTCGTCCCCAGTTCCCAGGCTGTAGCATCCCAGCCCTGGAGCTTCTGCAACGTCCTTTTTTTCCCCGGTTTTAAAAGGTCTCATTGAGATCGCCACCATTCACTTTTGTGTATAATGGAGATTTTTTCACTTGCCTGGGGGAAATAAAAAGTAGAAATGCAGAAATTTTTTTCTTTTGGTTTATTAATTCTTTTGGCTTATTGTTTAAAAGAGATCTTGCTGTTGAGAGAGCAGAGCTTATGGTGCTGGTCTTGCGTCTCCGCCATGCCCGGTGTTTTGCAATGCGCGAGTGCTTGCGACATCTTTTGCAATCTATGCAGAATTGCTCTGCCTTCTGGGCTGCTGTTTGAAATCCTGTGCGAACTATTATAAACTTTCCAAAACAGCCTCCCCCTGTGCCTGTGATTCACTTTCCCCCCATTCTCATCTTAAATTTGCCTCCCTTCAGACAAGGAAATATCTCCTCCTGAATGCCAAAGAAAGACGGCATATATTTTTGTTTCCTATCACAAGAGATAATACAGAAGGAAAACTTATCTCTTAAAATAGAAAGAGATACTCAGCTTTCTTGTTTTATTTTACTGCAGATTACCACTCTACTGCAGATTGCCACAGAAAAATTAAACTAAGCCTAAGAGACAGCCAGAGAACCTGTTCACTCTGTTACAGGCTTCTTAAGCAAGTCACTTACTTAGGAGGGGCAATTCAAAGATATCTATCTAGTATTTAAAGGCTTCATTTCCTGTGGTGCTCAAGGTCGGTTACAAGTAATTTTCCTTTCAATTTAAATTAGAGGTAATAATCTTTCAGAAAACATCTGCTTTGTAATGCAGTGCCATGCACAGCTCGGTATAAATGAAGTGGAAGCAACGCTATCATGTTTATGAACCTGGGCTACTTACCTAAATAGGGTGCCTGCTCCAGCCTAGGTGCCAAGAGCAATGTTGCCACATCACATGGATATTCAAATTGTGGCTTCAAACCCTTGTCTTACACAGGAGCAAAAATGTACTTTATTTTGCATGACAAAAGCAATTCATTAATGGTGAGAATGTTTGAGGATAATACCTTAAAGAGGATGAAGAATTTTGATGCCACCGGAGTCAGGATCGGATAAGTAACTAAGATAAATAGATGGCTGGAAATAAATAATAAAATAAGTCTTAGAGGAAAATAAATGTAAAATCAAAGTGCTTGAAGAATTGACAAAGAATACCTATGTCATTTACCCTTAATTCCATGATTACTGTTGAGGGCAACAGACTGCACTTATTCATACTAAAAGAAGTTGGGGTACATATTAGAACTGAGAAGGAAAAAAGGAAAAAAGAAATTCTGAAGTACTCAAGGACCGAGGGAAGCAGGGCCTCTACAATTAACTGTCGTGGCCTGAGCTTGGTGCTGGTGAGCAGTGTCACACTGCAGGTTTCAGGCCTGCCCTTTAGTCCGAGTCAATCCGTGCCAATCTGTGGTAACGTCACCTGAAGGGGTGAGAGCATTGCAAAGTCGAAATCTGGAAGTAACCACTTCATTTCATTGCCTTGTAATTCTAACCAAACTAACCAGAGAAACCTGAGCTCTTTGTTTTAAGGTTTTTTTAACAGCTCTTATTAATAGCAGCGAAGTAAATAAATCATTGTGCTGGATTGAAATGCCCTGTTTCTAAAAACCGCTTGAATTTTTCTGTGAGGACACTAGCCTAAATTCACATGAATCCATAAATTATTCCATAAACATTCAATCTCTGTGAGTGAGACGCTTTCTATGAATCTCACTCCGTTTAGGTCTGCATAATTTTTCCCTTGCCCTTGGCATTAGAGGTAGCTGACCAAAACGGGTATCAAGTGAACAAGGCTAAGTCAAACCTTCCTCTTCCATCCTTCCACACTTCTTGCCCAGCCTTCAAGCCCAGCTATGCCAGGAAACCTTGCAGCCCACATGAAATTGGGCAGCCCACATGAAATAGGTAGACGATTAAAAAACATATGTCTTTTAGCTAGTGATAAAATTTATGTAAGAAACCGAACAACTCATACAGGTCTTCCCAGCTCAATTTTACATTAGGGTACTTCTGCTCTGGCTAGCTGTATGTGCTCTTTCTCTGAGATGCCAGCGTATGCAAAAGCTGCATGAGGGTCTGCATGGTTCGGAGTATAAAAACCACTTTTTACTCTCTGGCTGGTGACTCAGTGTGAATCTTATAAATTACTTGAAAATTACATTTAAAACAGAAGATTTTTTTCCCTTGGCTGCTGTTGTCTTATGAGAAAGGGCCCTCTGTGCATTTAAACGTTGATGAACTCTTAAGTAAAGAATCAAAACAAAGGGAAAAAATAGTCCCCAAGAGTGTGTGCACTGCAAAGGCTTTTCTGCCTTTGCCCTGATTTTTTTCTCCCTTCAAACAGCTATAAATCTTTGTGCTCTTTTTCTCCTTGTCCACTGGCTCTGCTAGAGGCAAGCGAGCAGCAACTCACACAAATACCCAACCCTAGAGAGACAAAAAGCTGAAATAATCCCTATCTCCTTCCCCCCACCCCACACCATTTACTCTCTCCCTGCTCTGTGCCGCCATGCCACTGGTGACACGTCGGCACATGCAGGGGATTTATCTGATGTTTTTCAGTTCTCTGCTATTTCCTTGCAGGACTTCAGCAAGTGGGAATTTTATAACTGGCTGCATAGGGAACGTCACGGCTCAGTTCTCTGAGTAGTGCCTCTCTTGGGCTTTGGAAAGGGGAGGCCATTTCGCTTAGAAGCTTTTTTCCCCTAATTAATTTCTCTTACAATAAATAAATAAATCCATGAGGTGTTTCTAGCTTGGCCAAGGTCGCAGAACCCAGCAGCAGCTCAGCAGGGTGCAGCTCTCTGCGTTGATGTCCTCATGCAGCCCCAAGGGAGCAAGAGCACTGGCACCCATGGCAGCAATGACATTGGCCCCTGCTTTCATCCAGGCATCTATTGAGCAAGCAGAAGCCTCACCACCTTCCTGGGGATGCTCTGTATTAAGGAGAAAGGGCTGGAAAAGCAGCAGTGCCCATGAGCACTAGGGAAAGGGGAAGGTTTCTTGGACAAGAGGGGCCAAATTGGGCAGGCCATTATCCAGGTGCCATTGAATAGCTCTGTCTGGCCACATGGAGGGGCAGCGCTGATGCCACTTTCAAGAAATGAACCTTTAACCTTCAAGAAATTAACCTTTAGGTGACTGTTCTTTTGTTGTTGTTTGTTTTTGTGGCAAAAAATATTCATTCTTTTGCTTTTAGAGGGATTTTGAATGCTGAATTTTAAATAAGGTTTAATTCCAACGTTTGCATGTTCTTCTCCATAGCCTTATTTGATTTGTCTATATAAAGTGCAAAGGCAGTTATACAGGTACTTTAAAAGGGTTAATAATTGCTGTTTTTCCATCACAGGTACTTTAAAAGGGTTAATAATTGCTGTTTTTCCATCAGGATGGACATCTACAGGCCATCACGTCCTCACCTGAACATGAGGCTAGCCAGAAATTCCAAAGCTGCCTCATTTTTTGCATTTAGCACCCAGGGCCTCGGTGCCTGGATCTCCCTGGTGTGTTTGTGTGTTCAGTGGGCAGCTACAGGAGCGACTTCAAAAGGTCTCTGATGTAGCAACATAGAAATGGAAAATCGTGTATGAGTTTCTAAGGACATAGTGGACATTTTGATCATCTTTTAAGTGATCTGTAGTTTCCTTATATATTGCAGGGAGAAGAGCCAGAAAATCCTTAGTATTTCTCTAGGAGAGAGCCTAGAGAAGCCTAAAGCCTGTGCCTTTAACTGCATGTGACAGTTCTTTAGGCTGCCGTGCCCCTCACCAGAGGTTCATTTTCTTCCCCCGGGATATCACTCAGAGTAATTGTCCCCAGTAATAATCAATAAATCCAAATTATCTTGAATAAAGCCAGATTTATTTAACACAGTGTAACAAATAGAAAACCAGAAAGAAAATCCATGTAAATGCAATTTAAAGAGAACAGACTCGTCTCAGTCTATAGACTACATGGTAAGCACTGCAGCTGGCCAAGAGGCTTTACAGCACTGTGTAGAGACCAGCTCATTCACTCTTTATATTTAAGAAAATGACTTTCTGATTTGAGAACACTGCAGGCTGCATAGGATCCCCTTTTTTAAAACCAATGCCTTATATTTCTGTTTATTACCATGCACATAAATTAGAAGGACTAGAAATGTTTTTGTAACTGGAAAATCATTTTGCATGACTTTGGTGATCGTTTTGAAAGCTCTCATGGAAATACCTTCAAGATTTTTCTTTCCCCTCTCAGATGGAATAGTCTCTGAATAGTCAGAATATCAGAATAGCTTCTGAAATCATCTATTGGCACTTGAGCCTTTGGGCCTCAATGAAACCAGGATCAAATTTATACCAAATAATTTCTGACTTCAGGTTTCCTCCCCATAGCTAAGGAAATAAAATGCCATTCTTGTTTTTCATTATTTTTTTTTGCTATTATTTCCCTGTTCCTAGAAGACTGGTTCTCAGAGGCCATGATTTCAAAATGCCATTTTCCTGGGACTCGCTAGTTTTTTGTGTATTTTTGCAGTGACAGGACTTTCTCCTTGAGCAAAACAGCCAAGGCTTTGCTTCTCCAGCTGGTTAAAAGTTTGCATTTACAATGTGTCTATACTGTTTAGTCTTTGCCTCTGTCATCGAACAGATTTTTGTAGTTGTCTGGATGGGCCTGCTCTCCCACTGGACCACTCCTTCAGCTCAGCTTTCTTTGGTTTTTCCCTATAAAGCACACAAGATCTTGCATCATTCAGAAACTTAAAAGGGATTTCAGTAGGTGGTTTTTTGGGTGCATTTATGCTTTCTTTCATTCTTTCTTGGTTTAGGTATTTAGAGGCTAATTTTCAAAGTTTTCCATGTAAGATGATAGTACTGTGATGCCATCCTCTGAGTAACCTCTGCTGGAGCCGCCAAGATCAATCATACATTGAGGGCTTTGAAATTTTGAAGGCTACTTTGTTAGGGAGGCTTCAAACTTTGGTAGTTTAAATGCTAAGTGTTCCTGCTATCGCTGACTGTAATATTCAAGCAAGTTATTTCATGAACAGTGTAACTTTGGAATTTTTTTTTTGATTTTTAATGTGCTTGTACCTCCAGGCTGAGGTCTCATGTGGATTCTCTACTAAGGTATCACTGAACGATGCAACTTTTTTGCAAAAACCTTTAGGACCTTTATAACTTTAGATTCATACCTCTCTGCCAAATATGGTTAAAATTAGCCAACTCTTTCAAAAGTTGAGTATGTTTAGGAACATGCCCAGAACATGAGTGTGTAAACCTTATTTCCTTAGAGAACAAGGTTAAAAGGAAATTGGCCACTTTAATCAAAATTGACAAAAGTATTTAACATTTTTAACAGAGCAAATCAAGACTGTTCTTATCTTGCTCGTGCTTTTCTGCAAAAATGTGTAGTGACCCATATCCTCATGTTTGTTTATGTCACTGCAAGTAAGATGTTGATATGTGGAAAAGTATGCAGTGATGAAGTATACCCCAAAATAACACTGCGGATGTAGATAACTTCCCCCTCCAAAACCCTTGTTTGACCAGATTATTGTGCTGTTCTCAGTGTGTGTGTTTAGAATTTGTGGGCAGCTTTTAGAATGCACACAATTCTCTACAGACACATTCCTTCTCACGCCTGACCTCCATTTTACATGATTTTAAGCTGTTTTCCTCTTAACGTGTAGCTATTCCCAATGCATTTCAACAACATATTTAGCATGCCATTAATTTTTTTTAACTTCAAATCTCATTCCATCTGATAGCCTGGCAGCTCTGAATGTAACCAGTTTCCTTTTCATTATCCGTGCTTAAAAAAAAGGAAAGGAAAGGAAAGGAAAGGAAAGGAAAGGAAAGGAAAGGAAAGGAAAGGAAAGGAAAGGAAAGGAAAGGAAAGGAAAGGAAAGGAAAGGAAAGGAAAGGAAAGGAAAGGAGAAAGGAGAAAAGAGAAAAAAGACATCATCAGGATTTCATTGCTTTTTTTTCTTCATCATTGAGAATTTCACACTGTCAAAAATACATGGAAATGATCTTGTACTGTACACATGTACACAGTACACAGTGACAGAGAGAAATAATACAACTGTAAATGCTTGGATTGAACCGTGCGTTCCGTCATTGTTTTGCAGATGATCAAGCATATTGGGAGAGTCATTTTCATGCCTTTTTTGTTGTTGATGATGTTTATTTTTTCCTTTGTTTTGGGGGGTTTGTAAAGAGGCTTCCGACCCATGAGGCTCGTGGCAGGGGTGGTGTGAGCACAGTCCTGGTGAAACACAGGCACTGAACTAATAAAATGGGCTGGATTTGCACTGATTTCAAGGAGGCCACAGCTGCAGTCCTAAAGCCAGTACAAAGTATTGGACCCAGTGAAGGGCAGATGATGACCGATATCAAGAAAATGGTCTTCTTTCAGTAGAGAGACATCCCTTCTAAATGCAGGAGAGGGGATAGCTCAAATCCTACATGCTTGCCGGATTCAGGGCCCTTGACCCCCAGTGAGCACTGGCCTCAGAGTGACTCTGCCCAGGACTGGACACAAGAGCAGGCCTCAGATTTTCACTGTATTCCAACAACTCTGCAGCTCAGCGTGCCGTACTTCATGGCACGTATGTGTCATGCTTCAGTCTTGTCTACGTGGGTCCCCGATGGCCTGTCACTGTGCAGCTTCTGGAACATCGAGTGCAGCAGCATTAGCAGAAGCCCAGCACTGCCATCAGTGCATTTATTAGGTTTTACTGGGTGGTCGTGGGGAAGACCCGCTCCTGTCTCACCCCAGACTCTGGTACACGTTAGAACCAGTGGAGGCTTTAGGAATCAGCATTGCTGCTTGTTTTTCTTCCCCCAGAAGTGGGATGGTTTGGTGCTCTTCCCGTCTTTTAATGGGCCAGCCCATGAAGATGGGGTCAGAGATGATGTTTTGTTGTACTAGACAGAACTGAGATTTGTTATATATTTTCCAGTGAAGATGTTAATTCTCTGAAATCAAACTTGGCTGAGTGAAAAGATGAATTTAAATCTTCAATTTTAATTTTTAGTTGTTTTTTACAAGGATTTGCTTTAACTATCAAAAATCTCCTTTCTTTTTTGTTTTTCAGTGAAAAGAGTTTGACTTTTGTACTGAAATGATTCTTTGAATTTTTAAAACTGACTTTAATTTTTAACAGAAAAATGAATATATTCATTGGCCAGACCCTGCATTTCAGGAGACTTCAGTTTGTAAAAGTACTTGAAGAAACTTGTTTTTATATTGTTGTCCTAGTTTTGGATAGGAAAATATTTTCAAAGCTCAAAATCTGATGGCATGGAAAACAGGTTTTTGAACAACTGCCTCTGCTGAAATACTATTCTTCTTCTTTTTCTTTTTCCTAGTACCCATCAACAATTCATTACGCTGCTAAGAAATGGATGAAGTTGAAATAAATCCATTTAATATAGTATTTTCCAAGTTTATACCAATGTGCATTTGAAATCGCAGGATAGAGAAAGTGATTATCATTTTTGTCTAGCAAAAAAAAGCTGATGAACCTCACAAAACACTCCATAACTGATTTTCTACAGCTCTCTGGCTCTCTGAACGTGGCACAGCCCAGGTTCCTGCCAGCTGTAGATGCTGCTGAACACACAGCCCCATGCACAGGCCATGGCTCGGATACGTTTGGGTAAAACATTTACAGATTGTCCAGGGGCAATGGCTGCTTTTCCCCTGGTGCAGGCGATGCAGTCCGTGCTGATGTGCATCCTCACCCAAAGCAAGGCGGTTTCTTCCCCTGAGATCTTTCGACTCGCTCACATGAAGAAGCTTTTTAATAGAGCTACTGGCTCGGTCCCAGTGCGGAATGGCACCTGCCTTAAGTCCCGCAGTCAGCACTGCTCCGCGGCTGAGCCAATGCTGTGCACATGCTGAAACGCTTTGCTGACGGGGAAATGCAGGCTTAAACAGTTTGCAACCTGTGGAGACCTAAACTGGGACGTAGCTATGAAAACCACTGCAGTACCCCTTTTCCCAGTGCTTTTTCCTCCCTTGCAGCTTCCACAAAGGAGGAAAACAGATTATCCCCAAAGCCCTAACTCTGCACATACAGCAGATGAGGAGCAGGCAGCTCTCCCGGATGTCCCAGGAGCAGCATGCAGCACAGCATGATTTCCTGGGCCATTGCATGTTCCAGATTTACAAAAGACTGGAGCCTAGTTAGTTGACTTGAGGACAAGTTTAACTGCTTTAGCATGGGGCGAAGGGGAAGCTTGAGTTGGTTTCTCTGCTGGTACCTTCAGAAAAGAAGCCACTGACTTGGATTATTCCAAACTGCCTGAGGAGCCTGTGGTCTTGAGTGGAGATGTGTCCACTCATGTCTTTAAAATCCTTCTTCCTGCCTGATTTATGGGAATGGAGGACTGGTTGTTGCAAGAGAAAACAAACTGTATTCCTTGCACACTCTTTTCCCAGATCATACATTATGCTAATAGCATTAATAGGGATTAATGTAAGCTTGGAAGAATTAGAAAAGCATCCCATACATCAGCCCTTCAGAAAAGCCGCATCTTACATTTATCACTTTTAAAAATCTTCCCTTTCCAAAGAAGCCTCTTGCGAGCTCTGAGCTGCTGGCAGAAGAGCCCAGGAGCTGTCGGGAGCATCGGAGCTCACAGACGAGCAGCGAGCAGTGGGGCAGCCCCACGCCAGGACTGATGCCCCTTGAGCTCTGGAGACAGCAGGACTAGGCTTAACCCCCTGTGCCAGCATTGGGGATTCAGCTGGCAATGCAAGCCTGCAGAAATGCTGCCTTCTCACTCACAAATTTGCTCTTAATTACCTGCCTCTTCATCAGTATTAACTTTGTAAGACAGTGGAGCCAGGCTGTGTTTAGGCAACAGTACCTGCAAGCTGGATTGCACCTCTGAGTGCACGTGCATGCTTCAATTTTGAGCATAATCAACTTTTTTCTTTGCTATAAGCAAAGACCTAATGGAGGTTTCTTTGCTTTCTATAAGCAAAGAAAAAAGTATAAACTAGTTCTATCATTTTGTTTAGCAATCCAGAATTATAACAGTCCGGGGACAATAAGATGGGTGTGAATATGATCAGTGCTGCAAATAGGAGTTACCCATAGAAGCAAGGTAAGACTTCCATGAGTTACAACACTCAGTTACAAATGCAGCATGCGGGCACTGCTGCCTTGCAGAGCTGGGGCAGAGATAAGCTCTTTTTTCAGGGTTGAGAACTGATGTTTTTTGTTTCTGGAGAGCTGAATTTGGGGATCCATACAAAGGCATTGATCAGAAAATCCCCTTCTGCATTACTTTCTGAACCCTCCCAAAAGTAATTCAAGCAACATTTTACTCCTGAGTTTACCCAACTTTAGACTGCCCTATACCTCTAGCAGTGGCCTTATGGCTTCTGTAAAGGATGAGTGACTGGTTGTCTATCACAAAAAAAAAAAAAAAAAAAAAGCCTCTTCTGTCACCATCCATTCGTTTCTAATTTACATCCACTTGCAGCTCCAGGTATAGTCCTTATTTTTGGCTCCTAAGAGGAAAGTTTTTCCTACATTCATTGTTAAACTGAACGAGCCAGTCCATCAAATATAGAAGAACTTGGGGGCAGGGAGGAGAAAGGTCTAGCTCCACACCTTTGGATTCTAATTTCAATTCTATAGTGTTAGGAAAGATCATCCTCTGTGAAACAAGGTCAACGCAACAGTAGCAGCTTGGCCTGCAGAACACTCCCATATGCCCAGCTATTAATCATCCCATTTCTCAAGATGTACCAACCAACTTAACTCTGGAAATATCATTAACAAGTAGCTAAGTGTTAAATTGCCAGGAATTTCCAGAGTAAGAAGAGAAAGGGAAGAAGAACGAAAAAGCAAACTTTTTTTAAGGCTTTTTTTTTTTGTACTCCAGCCAGATGGAATTAGGGCAATTGTTCACTTGCAAATACTATGGAGATTAATGAGGTCCAGAGGCAGAGCCATGAGAAAATAGAAATGTAAAGGAGCAGAGTTTCCAAAAATACAGCTACCACGATACCATAGGGATGGATCAGCCTAAATGTTTTCATCTCAGAGCCTGACTGAGCAGGCTGCCTCACGTTCTTAGCTTATTAAAAATCTGAACTCTTTTTTCATCCTTCTAGGCCCACCACTGTGCAAATGGAGCTCATGCTTTTACAGACCCATATCTCTCTACCCAAAAAGTCATGAGCCCCAGCTCTACCAAAGGTTTTAGAATACATTTACGCTGTTATATTTGCATTTCTTTGGGGAGTTCATTTTGAATTAATTTGTGTAGTGCTAACAAAGTGTTTCCTCAGTTTTATGAGAGAGGCAGGGAGCCCTGGGAGGCTGCAGTGATCAAACTGGAGACTCAAGCTCAGATCTGGGCCACCTGACTTTGGGCTCATAACTGAGACACATAGAGAATATATAGGGACCCTTAACTGATTGTATGCTAATATAGGCACTTTGGGTAGATGCCTAAGATTGCTTGGCATGCCTGAAACTCCAAAGAGTGAAATCCTTCTCATCTTCTTCTCCAAGGTCAAAAGAAAATTTGCACTTGATTGCAAATTGCAGATGCCAAGACTGCACCCTCAAACTTTATTCCTGGCTGCACTGGGAAGTGAGGAGATTGTTTAGCTATATGTCAGGCCTCAGCTTCCCAGGGCATCACAGGGGGATAAAAAGCTGTCTTGCAAATGACTTGTGTCACATTCTTGCTTGTAAAGTGCTTTCACAGCAGCAAGGATGATGTGCAAAAGAAAACAGTGCAGTGATATACTGCTCAACGTCACCTTTCCAGAAAAGAGTTAGAAATCTTTAACCTGCCTATCTGCCCTGCACAGCACAGCCCTGATGCAAAATGTTAGGAGGCAATTGATGCCCACTTGAAGATGCCACATTACTTAAGAGGCTATTATGTCAAGCCATCAGTACAAGAATATCTGTAGAAGAGATATCTTGGCCGTAATATAAATTTGAAAGCACGTCTCTCACTGACACTCATGGTCAATATAGCTTCTTTGACTCAAAGTTGTGTGTGGTGAAGGAATTGGGTGGCAGGGGGGGCTTAGATTTACTGTCAAAATAAGAAGCTTTAAAACAACATCTAAAAGATACAAGTTATAAAAGAAATTTATTGGTTTCTATGCCAGGCTCTGTAAAAGCAGGAAGTACTATTTAAAAATATTGCTTTAAACTGTTAAATGAAGTCTGAACCTAGCTATATTAACATAGCATAGAGAGGAAAGCTCATGAGGCAGCTACTGAAAAATTTCAATACTCAATACATTGGACAGTTAAATTTAAAACAGCTTAAGTGGCTCTCGTGTTTTACCTGCTGCTGCTGCCACACGCAGATCTTGTCACTTTAAATCTTCATTTCGCAATTTTCTGTTCTGTAACTGTAGGGTATATAGTTGGATCCAGAGAAGTATAATATTCTGACAGCTGTTTCCTTTGCTAGCAGTTTATTTAAGCACATTATTTGATGCAATTTAGACCTCATTCAGAACTGCTTCAGAAACTTAAAAAGACTCATTTCTCCTCCCGCTTGTCTGTCTGTCTGATACCACTCCAGTCTTCAGAACTCCTAGTTCACAGTCATTTCAGCCATAGTTAATCAAACTCAAAGAGGAGAGGCATGTGCTTTCAGGCGAGATTTAACCTTTATATGAATGCCAGGAAATCTTTGGACCTAGAAAGAAATAAGAAGAAAATGCTCCTGTTTAATATAGCAAGAAAAGTATATCACTTTCACTTACAAGGGCTGCTCCAGGACTTGGATTATAGGGAGCCAATTAACTGATTTGAATTACTTATGATTTGTTTTTACAATCCTACGGGAAATTCTTTGTCTTCATGCAGTAGCTGCTGCAGCTCAGGTGTGCAGCTCTTCTCGGGTGCCGACTGCTGCTGCGAGCCGGGAGCTGGTTCATCAGCACGGGCACCACAAGGAACGTCTGGAGCAGCAGCGCAGCCCCAGGCACCGAGCAGACTCCGTGCCCAGGGTACGGGAAGGCAAAGCCGGTACCTAATGGAGCTCAGCAGCCAGAGATCGCCCTCTCTCAGCAGTAATTAAATTAACTGCATTTACGCAGGCACTCACAGCACACTTGGCATTTTCCAGTGCGCTGCTGCATTCTGCACTGCAGGGATGGCCATCCCGGGCAGGAGCGCACGGCTCTGCCCCGCGATCCCCATTCCCGGCCGCCAGCAAAGCGGCGTGCGGCGCTGAGCAGCCGGGATCCGGCAGGGGCCTCCCCGCTGCAGAGCTCCGAGCTGCAAATGGCTCTGTCCACATTCAGGATCCTCCTGCCCTCCCAGCGCTATCTGCTGCATCTGGTGCGGGAACCTTGCTGGAGTTAGAAACTCATTTGCAGCGGAGAGCTTGGTGGTTAGAGGAGAAATACGGACATCTAGGCAGCCTGCGTGAGCTCAGTGCCGGCAGCCTGGCAGATTAAACCAGCCGATCTGCTGCTAATATCTGAGCTAGCTCATTTTCAAGCCAGTTTAAGTAGATCTAATCTGCAGTGCAGTCACAATGTGCCATGTGTGCTCAATCACTTACTCAGTGCCACATCCTGAAATCCTGCTCTTTGTAGTCATTTAATCAGAGCCGCTCACTGAGAGGAGGCTAATTGCCGGGATGAGGTGTGTGAGATTTAGCCAATGCTCCAAGTATCTGGGCAAGTCACTTTAAAAGCCCCATGACTCAGTTTATCCATCTGTGTAATGGGGCATTCCCTTTGTCTTGGCGTTGAAAGGCATAATGAAATCCAAGGGAGACGCTGGGCGGCAGGTCTACAGAGCCTCCCTGGGCTTGGTTATTAGGTCTTGACGAACCAACCTTGCTCATGAAAGGAGAGGCACCGACTTTCAAGAGTCCAGTGGGACGGCTCAGATGAGGAAGTGCTTTCAGCTGGAGAATTTGGTTTGTGAAGCCCTTTGATGCTCTTTGGAGAGAAGCAGCTGTGACATGAAAGTTCTTGCCCTTGCCTATTTTAATGCACTATAACCAAGTTTTTTTAGTGGGTTTTACTTCAAAATGTCCATTTGTGTCTGAAGGAAGAATAAGTGGCTTTGTCAGCTTTACTTGTGTGGTAACAAAAGTATTATGTTTGCAGTAAAGCTGCAAAGGAGCAGTCTTTTAAAATAATGGCATTGGGTCCTGTCCACTGACTATTTCACCAGACTAGTAACACCTAGTGTGCATCCCAGATGGAGAGTTTGATGGAGATTTCTCCAATCTTAGAGAAAATAGAAGCTGAAGAATTAAGTTTGGGGGAAGTAAGACCAAGAAGTACCATTACATGGCTTTGCTGTTGCGAGAGGATAACTGCAAAGCGAGTTGGCAACAGATGCTTGCCCTGGAGATGTGAGTTACTGCTCTTGGTTCTTCCATGGGCAGCCATGGTTTAACTCTGTGCAGATATTTCTTCAGTCTATTTCTATTTTGCCCACTTATACAGCCAGAACTTCAGGAAAGGTCTGCTTTATCTTCCTTGTAAAATATAACTTTCCATAATGACTGACCCAGTTAGCCCCAGTCTTATTTCGAAGTGCTTTGTGCTAATGTAAGTGATCTTCACTGTGCTCTTTGAAGATCAAATGGTTTCAAATGGCTGGAGGTTTCAGTGAAAACGAGTGGGCACTGGCTTTGTCCCTCCCTCAGAATTTCAGGTACCTTTGATTTTAGTGCATTTATGGTACACACTTCTATCTTTACAAATGCCAGGCATGAAATAAGTCCAGCTTTCACAGGAAAAAAATATGCAGCACTAATCTGGCTAGCCAACAGCACAGCTTAATGAATGACAAGGAAAATGCATCTACCTGGCACCTTTGTCCAGGCACTCAGTTCCCCACCTGGCACTAGGGGTGTTCAGTTGACAAATGTCACTTTGACACATCACTTTGAAACTTTCCTTCTAGATGAGTGCCACAGCATAAAATTTGCAGATGGCAGAGGACAAAGTCCTGCGGCCTGGTTCCAACCTCACAGAAGGTGCTAGCTAGGTCTTTTCCTTTAGTTAATTCCACGATCTGATCCAATTGGCTCATGTTGCCTTGAAAAATGTCACCAGGGGATGTCTCTGTAGGTGGTTATGCATATAAAGCCCTCCCCATACTCCATCCCTCTGAAATTCTCCAAAAAATGGGGCCTCTGGGTGAAAGCTCATGTTTTTCTTCTCTTCGTGAGCTACAAAGACTCTTTTGAAAATTATTTTTATCCTTGTGAAGCTTTTATTTTTGTTGTGACCTCACAAGAGAGCTAGTAACAATTTACGTAGTTCACATTCGCCTATCAAATATGGTGGGAAAAGCTGACTCTTTCAGCATCCAAACAAAGCGTGATTTAGCCTAACCCCACCTTGTTGATTTAGTCCCTTTCTTTATTACACATCCACATACTGTCAAGGCAAATGAGCATGCATATTCATCTTCATTTCCCATAATTTCTTATAATCTCCCAAACTCTTTGGTTGAGGGGTACCAGCAGGTTGGTGTGCAGTGATTTAATGACAAATGAGCTCCCTCTTCACCTAAGCTGTCTTCATATTGCCTGTGCTTTTGCTCTTGTTGGAACAAAATTCAAAAATAACTCACATAGCAAATTGTTTATTTTTTATTGCTCTATGAGGCACCATTTTGTATGGCCAGGATTAATTTGCTGCATAGGCAGAGCACTGGAGAGGAAAACAAATACTCAGCTTTTGAAAGGAAAGGTGACTAAGAGAGAGACTGTGCAAATTCACTGAATGTTACTGTTACGAAACATCTGTGCTGTTTTGCAGTATTGTGCAGATAGCCAGAAAGAAATGATTCTCCCAGAAGGACAGGAGAGAATATACTAGGTATTTCTAGATATCTTAGACTCAAGGAGTATTTCAACCACTGAAATATCTTTGGAGATTTCCCTTAGTGACCATAATATCAAAGTTAAAAATAGATCAGAAAAAAAAAGACTCTTCTAAAATGTGAGGTCTATTTTGGGCGCTTAAAGACAGACCTAGAAAAAATCCTAGGTCACTCTGCCAAACCTATGAGTTACAAATAATGACAAGCTGGCTCACAGAAATCCTTGTTTGCCAAAAGTTCACCATTATCTTCCTTGCGATGTTTCTTGCGGATGTCAGGCTTCAATGAGTTTAGCAGACACCTTTGGATTTCTTGGACGGGTCAATGCCTTTCCTAAGAAATGCCTTTACTCAAACTACAGCTGGAATCTAATATGTGCCCCATGGCTTTTCTGTGATAATTCATCTTTCCACAAGGGCTTATGGATGGAGACAAAACCATGGCTCTTTTCTTTGTAAAGGAAAGACTAGGCACCATCCAGCGCTGAGGTCTTTTAGCTTCTCCAAGACCAACAGTAAATCCGTGCTTTTAACATGCAGGATCTTCCTCTGGGTGATTTTCTCCCTCTTTATCCTGAATGTAGCAGGTTGGGAGAAGAAGAGAGTCTTTCCTATTCTCAAGTTGTCTGTTGGAAGTGCCCTAGTGTGGAGAGCTAGGCTGTGTTCACCAGTGTTAGCATGAGAAGGTTGATGATGGGCAGCTGGGATCTACAGGTAAAGAGCAGCTTTCAGCAGCAGTAGCTGCTTCGAGCATCTTTCAGGTGCACATCCTTCAACTGAACAGAGTGGCTCCTGATCACTGTGCCTCTAATTTCACTTAACGTTGCCTTCTCTCATCCAGAACATGTGCTCTGAGGTAGGCCAATAGATTAGGCCAATAGATTTGCCATTCTGTTGTACAGTCTTCTAGAGGAAGAAGCAATTTAAGAGCAGGACCCTCTACAAGAAAAGATCCTGCACATAAAAATTTGCCGTTAACAGCATTCAAAATATCTTCTGTTAATCAAAAGTATATTGCTAAGAATACTCCCAGAGCTCTTGTGTTAATTCCAATAAAGAATAAATTTTCAGGGCAATGGGTTCCTCTGGTGAGATTTCAGTAAAATTTACACAAAGAAAAGAAAATCTATAACTTTTAAGTAATTTAATCAAAAGGGTACATTTACAACTTGTCAAGTATACTCTGGGAATGTTGTTAAACTAATGAATTCTGAGGAATGACACCATTTAGGTTCAACATGATAATAAGCACAGAGACATCCCTTGTTGATCTCAATTTCTTCCCATGGGAGCCTTATTAAGCCTGGTAGTGAGTCTTAGTTTTTGCTAGGAATGGTCTGTTAAGACCAAAGGAATACCATTAGAGGTAGAAACAGGTGAGACATTGGTGATAAAAAAGAACATTTTTGAATGACTTAAGAAAATCTGGAGAAAAAGGGTTTCTTTTGCATAGCAAATAAGAGGAACACCTGGCATTAAAATAGTCTTTGGTCCTTTTTTTGTTTAGTCAGTCTGATAAATAAAGAGATCATATAACTTTAGTGACAAGTCACACAGTTCAGTGGACAGCTCTTGAGCAGCGTCCTGCTGTGATCATACCACAACCAACATTGTATAGTTTGTTCGCACCATTTCCTTGATGGAGAAATACTCAAAAATGAAGAAATTATTTACAAAATATAATCATGACATGTTCATATAAAATCTGTGAGTAGGAAAAAAAATTGCATTCTTCCGTAAGAAAAAGTTTATAATGAATAATTCAACTTGCTATACTAGTTACTGCAAGTCCTGCCCTAGTTAGCCAGGCTCCAGAGTGCTCAGTTAATGAAGGCTACTGCTCTGACACAGGAAGAGAAAGAGAATGATTTCTTGTAGATTTATGAATATATATCCCTGCATTTTTAAAACTTGGTTAAATGAAGTTATTAAAACTGAAAAAGCCCATCCTTAGCTTGAGGTACATGAAGGCTCCTGTTAAGATACCCTTATGGCTAAGGCTAAGCAAGCGCTTCAAATGAATTGCTAAATTCAGTTTTTGCTTCTTGGACTGGAAGTTACCTTTGCATATATACTGCCCAAACAGCCAAGATATGATAAAGGAAACCCCTCCTGAAATTAGTGCAAACCTGGCCTGAGTGTCTGCATTATACTCGTAATAACAACCCTTTCGTCATCAAAGAGATTCTCACTGGAGCCTGGGAGAGTGTAATTTTCTCAGGAGCCATCGTGCGTGTGAGCCACAACACTGTCTCATCAAATAATTCAGTGCTGTGCTGCCACTGGGATGTGTCAAGTTACACAAAGAAAATTATGCTTTTTCTGTGTCCATAAAATAAGAGTTCAGAGGGACTTTTAACATAGAAAGCATTAAAAAAATAAAAAGGAAGAAATATCTTTTATCTCTATGTGTGCAGCTAAAGAAAAGAAAAAAAATCCTCTTCCTTTCTCTTTAAATAACAGTGATCACAAGCAGAAGGAGACTGTTGTAAAAAGAGCAGAAAAGAGAACTTAAATGCACAGCTCTGGAACAGACAGAGAGTAATTACGAGTTAGACATGACATAGGTGGAATGGCTTCTGCTTTTAAGGAAAACAAGACTGAGGAATGCAGTGTGATTATTTCTTTTACCTATCTGATCTCATCTTTGCTCACAGCAAGGAGTGGCACAGAAGGCATCACGGTTTGGTGCTGTGACACCAGCCACGCAAGCTGTCAAACCCGTGCTTGGGTTCCCTTCCTGGACATGCTAAGTGGTCAATACAGGCTTCGAGGTCTTTGCCGAACTTGAATTTTTTTCCTATTTTAAGAACTGTTTGCTTAGAACTGTGCATTTTTAATACTGCTATATACAACCGGGCAGAGGTTTGCACCAATATAATGTGCTCATAGCTTTATGCATACTAATGTGGTCCTCATTACTATCACTCTCAATCTATTCCACTTTTTGCTTTAATAGGAATGTCGTTCCATTTGTTGCTTTTATTTTCAGTTAGATTCTGGGCTCTTGGGTCAGGGAATTCATTGTATTTCAGATGTGTTATATTCTATAAACCCTTAGGAAGTATTTTGGGAGTGTTCATTTCCAACCCAACTCTATTCTGCTGGAGCTGGTGGGAGTTTTGCCATTGACACAGTGGGTGGGATAACTAGGACAGCTCTTGGTGCTTTGGAAAATCAACTCTACCAGTCCAAATAAGTCTGGCAATGCCCAAATATGCTTTGCTTTTGCCCTTGTTGAAGTTAACACGACCCTTGCTGTTGACTGAAGCCAGGATTAAATGTCTGCGTTTTTAAAAGTCTCGGATTTTGCTGTTGTTCTCAGTGCCTGGGAGGAGGCTCCTTACTGTAAAGTCTGTAACTCCAGTGTGTGTCAGCTCAACTTAATCTGCTGAGAAGCAGAGTTTGCCGCAGCCTGTGGTTTGAGAACTTGTCTCTTAAGGTCAAATCAGAGGTCACTTTTCCAACTGCTGGTTGAAAAATCACTACAGCTGGGCAAATATTGCAAAAAGCATTTATCGAAGAGAGGCCACGTGTTTGCTTCAGTGATACTTGCTTTCTGCAAACATTCACATAAGCAACCTTTTGTTTGCAGAGTAAAACAAAGTATATAAAGAAAAGCAAAGACTATAAGCTACGTATGTTCACTTGGCTGTTTTGAAAAGTTCTTCAGAGGTCTGGATTGTGAGGCTTACAGATAGACTTAAAGAATAAAAAATATTTGTTTATCATGAAATGTCCTTGATTGTCATAAATGGAAAGGAAAATGTCCAAGTACTGCATGATTTCTGATAGAATCATGACAGCCGATAAGTAAGTTTATTATCTTTACACTCGTTGATCTTTGTATAATGGAGATAATGCTTTCTTAATGCAAAGGACTGAATACAAGGATAAAATCATTTAAAATACGTTAAAATTCTCATCTACTAAACTGGTGAAGGCTAGGTAATGGGTAGGCAGATTAAAATGCTGGTCAGTTAATTGACACAACAGAGTATTTGTGGCTAAGTTTTTCATAGAGTAACAGGAATCAATTTTGAAAGAAATTGGATTTGTCATTCATAGACTGCAGTACTATAGTCCAGAATATATAATAATATAATATAATATATAATATGTCTGTGACACTGTAATACTGTCACAATTAGAGTTTCTTCCTACCGCCAAGAATCTGTATTCACCTCTACCTGTGGGGAATTTTTCTGCTTTCACATCACATCCTATTCTTAATCATCATTCTGCAGAAAGTAAACAATTCCTCCTATTCTTTCCCCACCTCCTGATACTTTGAGCAGTTCTTGGGTTTCCTACAATTCGCGTCGCACAGGGCTGCTTGTCAGGTCACCTATGCATTTCTAGCGCTGTCCCCTGCAATGTGGCCTCCTTCTCTCTCCCTCAACACGTCCTCCAACAACATGCACACTTCACTTCACGTGGCCCTTGATGCATGAACCAGCCCCCCTGCTCCCTGCAGTACTCCACTTCTCACCTCTCACCGTCACCCCATCTGCCTTCATTTATCACCCTTTCCAACTTGTCTAGCCTCAGTTACCGAGTCATTTTTTTTCTGTAGCCAATTGAGAATTTCACTATCAATGTCAGACTTATTAACCCTAAGTCTTTGATGCAGTATTGTATGGAAGAAAAAAAAAAAAAAGAAACGAAGCCTTGTGGAAGTCCAAGCCAATTATGTCTGCTACTCCAGCCTTGTCAGCTCTCATCGCCACCTCCGCTCCAAGGAGTTAATCATATTTGCTGAGGATGACCTGCTCTTCAGAAATGGATTCTACTGGCTGCCCTTGCATAGCTTGCTGCTGCAAGAGCCCATCTCTGCTGCATCCAGAATCTTCCCAATGCTGAGGAATGGAACATAATATTTCCCCAGTTTGTCCCTGCTCCAGCCAAATGCCTTCTTGTACCATTATTTTTCTCACAATGGGTAGCCAGGGATGATTTTCCTGATGAAAGATCTGCAGGCTTCAGACAAGATGACAGTCCCTATAGTAGGCACAAGCACACAGTTAGACATGATGGCTGATGAACTGCTTAACTCCACGT
Source organism: Tinamus guttatus (assembly GCF_059628265.1). Taxonomy (NCBI): domain Eukaryota; kingdom Metazoa; phylum Chordata; class Aves; order Tinamiformes; family Tinamidae; genus Tinamus; species Tinamus guttatus. Next base: position 758,238 of record NW_028289684.1, on the reverse strand, counting down.
GGAAAAAGTGGAGAGCATCTGCAGGCACCCAGTATGAGCTCAAAGTGGCTCACCTGAGACGAACATCAGGAGCAGAACATGAGTTTTCTGATGTCCCTGCTATATCTTTGGCTAATTTTACCTGAGAACCCCCCAACCCCAGCAGTCCCATCCAGGAGGAAAAGGCTCATAGCCACATGTACCTTGTTCGGGTGTTTCTGTTAACAAAGGCTAATCAAGCAGCCGATCGGAAAAGCAGAAGTGACATGTGTGATGAATGTACAGTGGGGCAGAGGGTGATCGGATGTAATGAAATATGTCAATTCAAGTCATAATAAAAACAATGAACTGAAGAGCTGACAGGAAGGGTATAATCCATCTCCCCCAGCATCCGTGCTAGTTGTCTGGCCTGTATTTCCAGTCAATGGAAGGAGACACCTATCACGTCACGCTCAGCTCAGATACCAAACTAAGGGTGAACTACCCTCCAAAGGAGGTTTCTTTCTCCTTTGATAAAAAAAGGTGACTGATTTGGGGATTTCTGTTGTTAGGAGATGGTTGGGACGATTTTCTAGTTATTAATCAGTTTGGTTTTGATGAAGTTAAATGTCCCTTTGACTTTCTAAAAACAGTTACAAATAACCTTTTTTATATCTACCCCGTAATACTATATGGCATGATTTTTCCTAAAGAGGAGGAGTAACGAGCATCGCTTTTAAATTACTAGCATCGGGGAATCTGCTTTACTGAGCCTTACATTTTGATTCCCAATTTTATACATAGTCCCAGCCTGTGGACTGAGCAGGGATTCCTGCTACCCCTAGTCGCCTACACACACTACTGCCAATCTTTGCCACTGCTTTTAGTAGTTGACATCTCTCAAGTATAATAACAATGCCTGGAGTTTTTGGCTTCAGGCTGAAGTCACACACCATATAACGTAAGACAATATGCAGAGGTTATTTTTTAGACTACACAACCACCATTAAACCTAATTTAAAATATAGTCAGGAGTAACATCAATTTGAAAAGTTTTCCACATCAAAAGAAATGGAGAAACTGAGAAAAAAAAGTCACTCACGCATAATCCCTGTAGTGTAGATTTTCACATCTTTGTATTTAATGGAGACCATTTTTATATCAAAATAGTCATTTTTACAAAAAAGGAGTGTTAAGTGTCACTTCTTGCTAGTTAGATGCAAAACTGTCCTTCATTTGTGCAGATATTTCAAGTACTACACAAAAGTCACTCCACTAGCACAACTTCTCTTGTATATCTAGACCTGAATCTAATTGTTACATGATGTGAGAAGCAGCATATAAATTGGGTTCTCCTTGTAAAATGAAGGATGAATTGTTATAACACAGGGTATCAGATCCAGATAAGAAGTACTCTAATTGTGTTGCAAGGGGCGTTGATGCACCTGCCCCATATTAACTAAGAACCCGAGACCTCAAAAAATCTTTCTTGGATGTGCAAAATCTTGGTTTCATGGGCCTTGCCATGTCTGTTTATACAAACGAGGAGTCTGTGCAAAAAAAAGTTAGTGTTGGTTTTGGTAAATATCCAAACGCAACCTCTCTCCCAACCCCTGCCCCCAGGAACTGACTTCTAAATAAAACTTTTTTATTTTTCTTCTTTTTTTACCCACCTCTCCATCTGTAGGTAGTTAATGTCAAAGCCTTATGAAGCCTGTGTTGCCTTCCTTGTGTTTTCACAGCAGACTGTTATTGTAAGGGAAGCTTCCATGAAGTGGCGGAGACCACGCGCTGCATTAGCATCTGAGCAGGCAGTGTAAAAAATCAGATCTGATTCTGCCTGTGGAAGATAAATGAGCCAGAGTCCCCAAAGCCCAAGATTTGGTCATCTCTTTATGAGTTCTGAAGTACCTATTAGCAGCTTTGATGAGTGCTAGGGGAGATGAAGTCTACCTTGAACAATGTTAGAAAGCTGAATCAAATCACTCGAAATCTCCCAGAGGGAGAAACAGCCTGAACTGGTTATAGACACTGTATCCTTTTCCTCTATTGCCTATAAGGTTTATATGAACAGTCTGATGGTGGGGAAAAAGTAAGCATTTTCTCAGCAAAATCTCCCAAGAATTCACTCATATATATAATAACTACTTCTCCAGCAATTTTATGTATGTCGTTAGTCAGTTTTGCTGAAGCTTTTATCCCTACTCTGTGTCTTCCCTTTTCTTTTACAAAGAGATGCCACCTGCTAAGATGAAGCAGGTGAAAGTGAACTTTCCTTTGCATGTGCTCCTTGGTCCTGCCAAGGACAGTTCAGGGTGGGCCCTGAGGATGTATTTAGGGGCAGCAGTGTGTATTTCCAAAGCACTGCACGACGAAGGAATGAATTATTTTCTGCCCCTCTGCCTTCTTGGAATAGTTTGTAGGTTGCTGAGCACAGAAAAGTATGGCCATGCAGTTAAACCAGGCTGAACTACTCTGATTTAGCAAGTCACCATGTGTCAGCTGAGCTGCAGTAACTGCTTTGTATTGGTTTTTAACAAAACTGAATAGCTTAAATTGCCTTCAAGCTATCAGTTTGGTGCCTGTAGACTTCTCATTGGAAATGAATGCTTTTTCATTGATTACGGACCCTAGAGTCCTATTTGCTTAACCATGCCCTAAATATGCTTGTATTAGGCAGTTCAGCTTCAGAATTGGACCTTGGTGCTCCTGAAGTTTGTCAGGGTTGGTTAGCTATTTGGGCTCAGGATCAGAAATTTTTTACACGGTTTCCAAACATTTTTACTAGGTGCTAATCAGTAGTAACAGCTGTGGCAGAGAGTAGTAGCTGATCTGGAGGCAGGGACAGTCACCTCAACGCTGCCTTGGGCTGCGTGTCATCGTGACGTGGCCAACACATCTCTGGTGCACAGGGTAAGCACAGGGAGCTCGTGCTTCAGACAACCTGTCTCTCTTTTCCATGGCTGAGCTCGGGCCATAGGGTGCTTGGTGCTGTGCGAGCAGTAAGAGGTTCTCCTGGACTACAGCACAGAGACTGTGAAGGGGAGAGGAGCAGCTACTGTCACATTTTTCTGGTGGAGAAATGGGGCCACAGTGGTCATGTGACGTGGCCATGGTTTAGTGGGAAAACCCAGGAAACACTGGTCTATTAAAAGCCCAGTGACTAGATCCAGAGGAAAGGAATTCTAGGTTTCAAAATGTCTTCTTTCCACAATGTGCTGAGCTACTACCTCCATGCTTAGGCAAACAGAAAGCCTATAATGAAGGAGCTGGAGAAGCTGAAGATTTTGCAGTTGCTGAAAATGTGGGACATCCTGGTACCCATTGACTAACTCTCCCTGTCCCAGGGAGCTCCAAATCCAACAGATTTCATCCTTCATCCCTCAGTGTCACATCTTGCATAGCTACTTGAGGCCTTGTTAAAAATCTTGGTCAAGGAGGAGGAACTCAGATCCTGTTGAACACTGTTCATTTTCTTTTAAGTTCATTCTGTGGATGATCTGAAGCAGATTTTGATGCCAGACATCTGTGCTTCTCACATACACCCAGGAAACACTCAGTACATTCAGCAGAGCTCGGAGCAGGATCGTGCATGCCTGATGATTAGTAGCAACTCCTGAAGCCTGGAACATTGCATAGCGTCAGAGGCTGACACTGTCAGTGCTATCTTCACTGCAGGGAGCTCTGCAAGTAATGTTCAACCTAATTTAGAAGAAAAATGAGTTGGATTTGCAGCAAGACTGCCTTTTCTATAGGAGCAAATGATGTGGTGCTCTAGGCAGTAGTGGGAAGATCTCCTCTAGGGCCATGTGTGGTGACTAGGTACTGGGAAAAAATACTTCTGGGTCTAATGGGCAGCCACAGATTTGGTGACAGCAGTGCAATGCAGCAGGCCACTGGCCTGCAAATTAGATGCTCTTTTATTCCTCTGCAGTTTAGACTCAGCATCTGGGGACTTTTTTTTTTTTTTCCCCTAGGTGCAGGGTATTCCTTTGTGTAAAGCTGTGAAGTTAAATCTCTTGGAGTGTCTTTGGGTTTCCTCCATTTCTCAATGTCTGTATAGCAGGTGCTTGCTTGTGCTCTCCCTCCGGGCCAGTGTGGGATGGGTGACAAGTTAAGTGCTGATATTGTAATACTGCTTCAGTGTGGGTCTCTTCTGATTTAAAGCAAGAGAGTGATCCAATGCAAGGAGATTTCAGCATCAGAAGACAGCAGCTTCTCTCCTTTTCCCCTAATTGCATGGAGCACCTGGCCACACTGAGTCAAACTTTAAGCCCAGACTAAGTATTTCAAGGATATAAATTGATTTGCTTTGAAGGATCCTTACAGTGCTGCTTCCACTGTGGGAACAAAAGAACCTCAGAAGCACAAGGGGAATCCAGAAAAGCTTAGTTAAGCCCTAATGATTACTGAAGGAAACCAGTAAAACTAAAAGGGGAAACAAGTCCCAGCATAAGTCCTTCCACCCACTCCCACCTGACAAGGTTACTTTGTGGGCTGTGGTTTCTGATGACCACAATGTGCAAAGATCCCATCCTGCCCCCACCCCTCACACTGCCGACGAGCACGGCAGGACTCGGTGCAGAGATTTTCCTCTCTTCTGCAAGGTCAAGGGACTGTTCAACAGGAAATGAATTTTCCGCCTAGGGTTTAGCAAGGGAGCAAAACTGATCCCATCGTTTCCCATAATTAAGCCAATGCAAAACAAAGCAACCAGACAGACAAAAACATTTCAAATCCTGGTGCTTTCATGGCACCTGCTGACTATACAGGATGTCACTCTGATGTCTCAGCTCTTCTGTCCCTTGAATGTGGCTTCTTGGACCACTAAGGCCATTCCATACAGCTATTCCTGAAATTCAGAAAAAGGATGTAGCAAGGGATAGCAGATACAACTTTATATAACATATTGCTTTGAAAGCAAATACAGACTGATGACAGTCTGCTACGCAAGCAGACGGTAGTAGATCTAATGCAGCTGGAGAAGTGCGACCTCTCATCCAATGCGTATTGTTAATTAGCAAGGTAGCAATCGAGGGCAGTTGTGCTCGCCCCAGGAGCAGATGGTCTCACCAAGACACAAAGAAATTGCAGGTGATGAATTGTGCATGGTGTTACCTGCCCTCGGTTTTGTCCTGACCACTGTGCAACACACACCACATGCTGAAGCTCAAGGCTCACTTATCCACGGTGGCAGCTGTAGCACTTGCTGTTCTGGTATTTTTCGTTCTCTGCGTAAGACTGAAAAGAGATGAAGACAAAGTTCTGTAGAGACCTGTAGTACATGAGGGAGGAGGGGAAAGTTTGTGGGCTGCAGTGGCAGATGTCTAATTGTCTGCAGAATTTTTCCACAGAAATGCCACCTGGGCTCCCTAAACTTTTGAGCTGCCTCAATAGATTTTATTAGATCTCATTTGCCTGCTTGGCTCATGTGTATTCCAGATGTTGGTGGTTTGAAGGATAGAGTGAGACTCCTAATTCTCAAGCCTGGTGTTGAGGGGTCCCACCACCTACTGCTTTTGCATATTTTACTGTTGCCCTGGGTTGCTCAGAGCACTGAAGCCAGGATTTTCATTACCCTATGTCCTCTACAAGTCTCTTCCCAGAGTATCCTTTTTTTTTTCTTTTACAAGAAAAAAGTTGTTTGGAGGGCACCTTCTGCACCTTTAGCATAAAAGTACATAATATTTGTCCAATATTCCTGTGTTTTGGTGATCATCTCTCTGTGGGACGGAGCATTGATAAACATGAGAAACAGACATTGCTCAACATCCAACAGAAATCCTTCCCAGGAAGACAGCATAATAATCATTTCAAATAGATCTAATTTAGCCTGTATTATGGGATTTCTTCGGGGTGTTTTCCAAACTCTTGTTATCAGTTCTCTAGTAAGATAAAGCTGAAGATTTTGTGGGTAGATGATGCCTGAGGCATGATGCCAGCAGCAAAACGGTTGGGAAAGTAGAGATGTAAGGATCAAATACTTATATCATCTTCTCTAAACAAGAGTTGCAGTCTTCCAAATACAGGGAAACAAATGCCTCATCAGGCTTTTACACCTGTGTCTCCATTAAAAAAAAAAAAAGAATTACCGGAACAAATGCAAACTCATCTCATACCCAGAGGACGAGATTTAGAGTAATGATTTCTACATTACGAAGGGTCCAAGTTTTGTTTCTACAGATCACTAATGTTAGCAAAAGTCTGAAACAGGGATTTATTGTATTAAAATCTTACTTTTCTTTTTTTTTTTTCAATTTCTCAATCTTTCTTCCCTATTTCCTTCTTTGTCTTTTCTTTTCCTCTTTCTCTCTCTCTCATTCTAGTTGATAAACAGAAAAGCAATGGCCCTAAAACAGTCAGCGCATTGTCAAGGGGCCTGCTGAATCCACTGAACTCCCCGAGGACCACGAGGGCTCTGTTAAGTGGGCTTCAAAGGCAGAAGGTGGAATGAGGTGTGATAGGAAACCAGCTCTTACTAACTGGTTCACTTCAGGCTAGCTTTAAATAAATTGCAGCTCTGAGCTGCTTGGACATTGACAAGAAGGCTGTGATATTTGTGGCTGCACTACAGAGAATTTCAGCCTTTTAAAGCAGGAACAGGAGAAGCTGAAAAGACTCGAAGCTGTGAAACTGGAAAGCAAAAACAAAACAATCCTGTCAGCATGCAAACTCCCTGGCTTGTCCCTGGATTGCTCCTCTCATAGACAAATCTTACCTGGCTCTTAAGGAAAACACATGCTGCATTCCCTGTTATTTTGGCTTGGTTTTGGTTTTGGGAGGAGCTAAGCTGTCTGGCAGCAGGTTTGAGAAGTTCCATAGATGCATTCTTTCAAATAATACAGGACACTAGAAACTGAGTTACGGAAAACCTACAAATTGCCACCAATTTGGGAGTTACCAGCAATGGAACCTCAGCAAAAAAATGTGGTCCACAGTTAAGGTGCCATGTGGCAAAAGTTTAAATTGCAAATCTAGCACCACCAAAACTTTAATAGTACCCATTTTGCATCTATTTAGCTCTCCTTGTAGCTTAATACTACCACTATAGACGTCGCTGTCTATAATTTTGTGCCCAGATTATCTGAGTCACTAATTGTGTGGAAGCGCAGGGTGGAGACCTGGTGATAGCTGTGGCCTGATTTAATCCATTTAAACTAAATGCAGTGCAGCTTATTCCCAGAAGACCCCTGACAGAATAGATCGGGCACCTACTCTTCAGGTTTTTTAGTCAGAGTTTGAGTATTATGTTCTTTCTCCCTTTCTCCAAGCTATTTTTTCTACCCTTCATCACCGCCAATAGCGATGCAGATTGCTGTTGATATAATAGCTGGTCCACTGATATAAATCAATATAGAGAACATTGGAATAATATAGATTTATATCACATGAGAATATGGTATTCTTTTAACAGCCACATCTTGAAAAGCTGAGGCAACTGTTCACAGTCTTAATACAGTCTTAATACAGTCTTAACAGCAATTAAAGAGACCTAGAATAGAGACTGTAGTTTTAATTGGTTAAATATTGGTTAAATCTATGGGTCTGGCGACTGGAATATTCTCATTAAAAATAAAAATTAGAGAGATGTTGATGGAGGTGAAGAGCTGTCCTCCATTTAAGTAAAGGTAACTGACTTCGTATTAAGCTTTGTGAAAAGGAGCCTCACATTGCACTCTACTAGCTCTGCTTGGCAGCATGTGGGTGGCAGGCAACATCAGAGGGCAGTTACCCCATCATCTGCTCCAACAAGATCAACATGCGAAGATCTAGCCATTAAATCTGCTCTCAGTGTATCAGTATTTGTGCAGGATGGGCTAATAAGAACCCTAGCAGTGGGGTAACAACAGTGTAATGATGGTGGACAGATCGTGAATTGCTGCTGCTGTGTGAAAGGCAATGTGGTTTGAGCTATGAGACTGCTTTTTCTTGTTCTGGTAGCATAAAGGGGCCTTGAAGTGAATAAAGCCATAATTCGTGCCTGCTTGAAGACTGCTTTACATTCAAAACGGTGTACAGAAGCTGCTGGGTGATTCAATCCCATTCCTATGTACTGAAGAACAAAATGTTGTTTCTGCACACTGATTTCCCCCACCACAACAATTCTTTGGTTTGGCTGTGCCTATGTAAAGGAGAAGAGGCCCACTGCAAGCCAGCACGGGTCAGAGCTAAGCCCCAGCTAACAAAGAGCCTGGGGGCAGAGGGGAAGGCCAAGGAATAAATCAGGAAACTAAACAAACACCATGGAAAAAAGGCAAACCTCACAGTGAGCATTGCCACGAGGTGCTCACTAGATCTGCTGCTGTGTACAGTACACGCACTGGACTCCCCATCGGGGCTTGATTCTCCCATGTAGGCCTTCATTAACAAGGCCATGACTCAAAATGACCATCAGTAGCACAAAACCACAAGTAAATTCAATGAGAAACCAGCAGGAGTTAGTGAAAACAAGGGAACAAGGAAACTTAACAAGGAAGCAAAGGAGGCTTTCTGGAAGGTCAGGCACCAGGTAGAGTTCAAGAGGGATAAGTTTGGGAGATCTTTTTCCATAAGGTTGGTCATCTTCTATCGCCCCTCTTCACGCATCCTTGCAGCACAGCCCGCTCCGCAGTGGCAATGCTGCTGAGCAGTGTGATTACAGCTCCTTCAGCAGCACCCACTTGTTCCCAAGAAAGACAGGACAAGCAGACGCCTGGCTGCAGGGCCAACCGAAAGGACAAAACCAAGTTCAATCACGTGCCACTTGCCCTAGAGGCTTGGGAGCTGCATGCAGTACACGCAGCAGCAGCCACGTCCTGGCCTCCTCGCCAGGAGGCCCTCTCCTCAGGAAAGGGGAGGTTGCCAGTAAAAGTCAACACCGTCGAGCTGGTGCTTGGGAACACGCTGCACGTACCGTGCGTGAGCAGGCAGACTGCATGTCAGTATGGCAATAAACTGGGTCATGGGAGAGATGTGCCAAAAGTCAGGCAGGTATGGGGGGAAGGACAAGGCTTGTTAAAGCTGCCTTTGCAAGCCAAGCAACTGGCAACCTGAGAAATAAGTTGATGATGTGGAGCCCAAGAAGCTCCACCATACACAGTGACAGTGAGATAGATATATCCTCTATCACATTTGCAATGAGAAAATGCCCAGTAACATATTCCCCACTTGTAGACAGGTAGAGATATTTGACTCGTTCTCCTCAGATTTTGGCATAATTTATAGAAAAAAAAAACTTTCAAGTATTTGTAAAAAATAATAAAAATAAACAGGATACCATTGAAGCCTGAGAATCCCCCCAAAGTTCTTAAGTATCAAGTGAATTTCAATGGGAAAAAAATGTAACTTTGACTCTCTTTTTTGGAAGAGTGGAGGGGAATATATTATGCTTCTTGTATACACATATATATACACTTTATTTTTATGAACATACCACATTAGCCTGCTAGCATGGGTGAGCAGAAGAAGCAGCTCTGAGATGACAGCCAAGTGCTGACAAGGGGCATTTCCTCCAAAGGGAGTGGGCAGCTAAGGAATGAACCCTGATCCCGTGAGTCATAACCTGTGCCCTGGTCCAGGGGAAATGCAGCTGCACGCCACCCTGTTGGGGTCAAACCGTGAGGACTTCTCAAGGATGTACCCTGATTTTGTGCCTTTAGAATAATCTGTTGAGTCTGTAATGACATAAGAGTGTGAATGCTAATGACAAAGAAAAGGAAAGTCACACAGTTGTTAGACCCCTGTGTGTTATCAATGCGGATGTGTCCTTCCTGTGCACATGCTGCCAGGTGTCATCCCTGCCAGCTGGCAGAACTCCATCCTGGCCTGGCTACTGCGCACACAGTGTATCTGTCTGCCTGCCCTTCTGAGAGCTCCTGAGGCAGCAGCTGACCGAGACAGGAATAGGAAAACTCTGTGTCTCGGGCAAAACTGCTGGAGAGATTCTCATCCATTTTGCATTAACAGTTCCATGTCTTCAGGATCTTATGAAAAAGTGAAACAGAAAAGGATTCTTAGGATGTATGGATGTATGGGTCAAATATTGTGATGCCTCTGTGACATTTAAAATACTACCTAATCTAATCCAAGGAAAAGTTTCAGAGATAGTCATTCACTGGATTCAGATTTAGGGGTGCAAAATGTGTAACTAGGCAAGTGATGACAACTGCAGTGCAAGGAAAGGTGTCCAAAGGTTTCTCCATGGCACCAGGGTCTAAAAGAGATTCCGATCAATTCTCGGTCAGTCTAAATATAAGTGGACAATAGAACTTGTTCATTACAGCCCTTTTTGAGACTTCTTGCTTCCTGAAGTCAAATCACTTAAAGATACACTTCTCAACATCACGGAATTTATCCCCCTGAGCAGGCAGCGTGGATCAGATTGATTCAAGTCACTGCTGCAACTGCTTAACTCACTCTCATGGAGAGCCAGGTTGCTTGTTCCTTCACTCCCTTTCCCTTGGTTAGGTAGAGTTATGGATGACCTTCTACCTAAGAAGGTCCATGAGCCCATGGTCCTTCTAGTTTAAATTTGTAGTTCAGGATAAATAACACATGTCTATGGGCTCATGATCAAGCTTTTGCCTTCAGATGAATATTGGTGCTGGATGTCATTTGATAGTGGGTAGGCCCCTATGTCAATCAGTAGCATTAGCACCTTCCAAACAGAGAAATTCTTGGAGGTTATTGGTAAGATGTGCCATGTTCAAGGAGAAAAAGAACTTTTTATTCACTAGAGATTTAGCAATTAAGGTCCCAAGGTCTAAGGTCTTAATCTTGCACTGAGAGGTTGTTCCGATTGCTGTTGAAGTCAGCAGAAGTTTTGTCATGGTCTTGAATAAAATCTGGGTCAGAGCCAGAATAATCTTTAAATTAAGGATTAAAACGTGAAAGGAGATAGAGAACATAAACGGGGGAGAAAGAGTTGATGCGTTGGCTGGACATTTCCTCAATAGATTTGTTTCATGCTTCTGAAATGGCACAAGTTTTATTTTGTGCAAAACTCAAATGATTTCCTATTTGGATGGAAAAAAAATTATTCGATAGTCCTTAAAAACAAGTTCAAAATTGACCACAGGGATCTCCCTCCATTCTCATTAAATTCACCTTTATTAAAAGTGGTGGAGAAGGCAACCTTCCAGTGTCTGTTTTCAGATGTTTAGCTATAAATCTGTTCAGTGACAACTTGTGAGTTTAAAATTTATGACATAACAAAAATTATAAATATCCTTTTCCCAGAAGATAGCTGTAGAAGGGGTAATATCTCAAATACAGTCTAAGCTTATCATCTTTCTTTTTCTTATGCTACTTTCCCTCCTCCTCTTCCTTTTTACACTACTACATTTCCTACATGTGTTCAGCAAAGCTGAAAATGATATTTTGATAATGGGCACAGGATGAATGTTTAAGAGGACTGGCTGACAATGTGAGACTTTGTTAAGGAAAAGAGGATACAATGAATAGCTCTATAGGGAATCATTAATGAAGGGACCTTTTCTTACCCCCCTCCTCCGTTAGGAAGGCTACCTCCTAATGCCTCTCAGATTTCCTTCTCTATTTATACAGCACTGTGGAGGTCAAACCTAAAGTTAGGTCTTTCCTGGTGATGTATAATGAAACTTAGGTCACTAAAGAATTTCTTGAATGCTTTTTAGCCTACATGTACAAATTAAGTTCTGATTTGGCTACATTTATTCTGTTTACAACAATTCCACCTTCCTTTTTGTGGGGTGATGTTCTGCTTCTCTTCATTTACAAAACAATTTGTAAATGAAATGAGACAAATGTCTGCATTTCCCTGACTAGTGTCTTTTATATTGTAGTAATACCTAGGAGTCTTGTTCTAGAATAGCACTGTGCTACAATCTGTATCAATGCATAGATATAGATGACTCCCATATGTAGAAATGTTATAAGGGTTGTCTTTTCCTCATGACATATTAATTTGGCACTGACACTATACATTATAAGGCTATCAATCCTTGTGATGTCAGGGAAGATGTATTTTCTTATCTAAACTCATCTAAAAGTTTGGAGAACCCCACTGCAGTTAGAGAAATTTGACTGGTTTTGATAGCAATAATTTGCCCAAGCTGACTGCTCCCAGCATTGAAATATAGGTTGCTTTTCTCCCCTGCACTCTCACACCTTCCCAGTGCCTATAGGAGCAGGAAACACAGCTCTTCATCTCTCTCTGCTCCCATCTCACCCTCTCTACATCAAGGATGTCGCAGCTCCAGCCTGGTCAGGGACCATTTGTTGTTGGCACCCATTTATTGTTGGGGTGGCAAAATGCAATTTCATCCATGCTGCTGAGAAGCCTCAAAGCTGCTGAGAAGGTTAATATGTGAAATAAGTGTTATTTTTCCTGATGAGGCCTGGTGGATCGGGAACCCCGTTGGCAGGTGCAGAGTGAGAGAGACAAGCAGGTGATCTGGGCAGTGAGAGGAAGCGGAGGCAAGTTTTTTTCTTTTATCAGCAGCAGAGGAGTAATGATTTGCCTTATTGCTGAATTGTTTTTCATGAGAATAGCATGCGGGCCCAACCCACACTCCAATTCCTCCATTTCCTTAATGATGGAGAATTCCTGAGATGGGTTATTCGCTCTCCACATCCTTCCTGTTCTATACATCCTGCCCATAGCAAAGGAGGTTTCTTATTGAAATATTTTTTTTTCCCCCGCGATGGTGGTTTTGAGCTGCAGGTTAAGTTTTCTTCCACTAGGCAGCAAAAAAACTGATGCAAACTTCATTCTCTGTGATATATGTTTTAGCTCTCCTCTTCTGCCTGAACCCAGAGAAATAGATGGCAAACCTTTCCCCACAGCCTCTTAAAGCCCAGAACTATTATTGCTGAGGCCAGCCTTAAAATTTAGATTATGGATCTAAATAAGAAAGTTTTTTTTTTCTTTGCTACTGTCACTGTTGAAGAGAGCAGACCAAAATTCAGCCTTTCTCCTGGGAAATCAAGTCTCAAATCCACCCACTTTAAAGCAGTGGAGAAGTGCTATGCTATCACCTCTATCCAGCTGCTTTTATTTTCAGTTTCTGTTTCCATACTACTCAACAGTCTATATTGTTATAGGGCCATTTTTGTGACATAATAATTAAAATGAAACAGCTTTTCTCACCAAAAAAAAAGTTGTAGACAGTGTCCTGTGTCAGGAATGGAAACAGTTTTTTGTTTAGTCCCGTTACTTTTCTTCTTCCCTCTCTTTTCTCTCTTTTTCTTAAATTGAACACAGAATTAAATTCCCACAGTGGATGTCTCTTACAGCAACTCCAGTCTGGAGGCCTTGGTCTTGCCACAATCAGAGCTACCGTGAAAAAATTCCATTTTGCACCACCGCATCCTTTTCCATGAAGGGCAAATCAATAATCTCTCATGTGTTTGGTTAATTTTACCAGCTAGATCTGCTAAAACATTTTCACTATAGAAGTAATTATCTGTTGGACAGAAACATTGTCACAACGGGAATAAACCAACTTATGTCCTACAGGGAGGGAAGTTTTTTTAAAAAATAGGTGTTAGATTTGGGTAGTTTACACAGCCAGTCGTAAGGTTGTGGCTATGCAAAGGGTAGAATGGTCAAAACCATTTAAAAAATCTGGATACTGCATCTAAGTAGCTTCAAAAGACAATAACAGCTTGAAGAACCAATAACCACATGGGCAGAAAAAAATGATGCTGATAAAAAAGTAAAATAAAGTTGCTGATCTTCAATAAGCAGGCTGCTTTTTATTTTTTAATGTAATGTTATATTACCACATATGGTTACACAGTCAGTGTTGGGGAGCTAGCACTGAAAATAGTTCTTTTACTGGCTTTTAATAACGCCAGATGTCTATGTGTAAGAGGGAGGAAAAGGACTGCAATCTAATGGGAATTGGACCCTGTGGACTAGTTGAGTCCCAAAGCTGTGACAAAGTCTCTTCCCTTCATACAGCACCACCTGTATTATTAACTTGCATCTAGGAGTTGAAGATGTTGTGAGTTTTCAAATATCATAATTCCGCAGCCATCTGTTTGATGCACACAGTGGATACTGCTGCTTATGCCACATCGAGTGTTAAGCCATTATACAAATAATGCAACAAAAACACTCTGCTTTTTGTTGCTGCTCGTCTTTTTCTCTGAAATAGCCAAACACAAATATTTTGTTGTTTTGTCTCAGCAAAAGACACCAGATGGGCTTGAGAACCGCAGCATAAATTTCTTCTCATGATCTCACCAGACAGGGGGCAGAAGCCACATTAATTTTGTTCTCCACCATAGGGACATTGCCACCCAAGTCAGTGATGGAGTATAGAAGATTTCTGTACTTCAACATAGTAGAAATTTGCCCATATTTGAAGGGACAGAGCTAGCTTGAACATCTTTAATAGTGCAGTATAAGGTAACGTTCACAGCAGAAATTACCCAGTGCAAAACTGTGGCTTCCTACCTGTGCATGGCATTCATGTTCAGACACAAAGTACAGTCAGCAGAGTACAACCGTGAAACAGTTCGTGCACAGGCACTGCTCCCTCTGTTTGCTGTGTCTGATCCACGAGGGCTTGGTGACACTTTCAGATCAGACTCTGAACCTGCCTGCATCAGGACTGCCAGGGCCTCACCTGTGCTTTAACGAAGAACCCACCTTTCCTTGGCCAAGCATGGGAATATGTCATGTTCCAGAGATACAACTTACCAGAAAATCCAAGTTTGGGTAATTTTACTAGAGTCAATATCTCACATACTGTAGAGGAACATTTAACCTGGAAGAGCAGCCACTGGAGGACTCAGGATCCCATATCCATAAAAAAAAAAACTCAATCCTATTAAATAGCTTTTGAGGGGATGATGTTCAAGATCTCTCTGAGAGTTGCACCAACTATATGACTGTTCAGGAGGACTAAAGAACACTGTTTAGATGGATTTCAAAGATTCAGTCTTTGTATTCGGCAACACACATTCAGCAATTCAGATACTGAACTCAAAACATTTACTAGTTCACCTGCTGCTTTCTTCCAGATGTCAGAAAGAAAACTCTAAACAACCCTAGCTGGGTTCTGTGACTGACCACATTAAGGCGGTGACCCATAAATCATTTTATTTACCCCCTAAAGGCCAAGGCGAGGAGGGATCCCTACCATGCCATGGAGGCAGGTGAGCCTGGGCCTTCCTGAGGAGAGAAGACTGTGAGTCAGGTTATGCGCCTAGAGCCCGGGGTATCTACCCCAAATTGTCCCAGGGAGAGTCCTGTCTGCCTTTATCCACCCTGCAGGGAGCCTTCAAAACCTCTACTCACAGCAGAAGCAGTTTGCAGAGATGTATAAAGTTACATGTAATTCCCCCAAATTCGACTCCCTTCCCCAGCAGCACCCGGGCTGTGGGGATGTTGGACATTAGGATGAGTGTGTCTTCCAGGCTGAGACCACTGGGGAGCAGCTCATCTCTTGCAGAGGCTTTGGTCTCCATCCAGAGAGAACATGTTAGTACTGATCAATAAGTTGATTTTAGTTCTGAAAGACTGTAGGAGTTTATGTTTTCCTCTGCTTTCCATGCTGCAAATTGCATTCCTGACAGCTCGGTGCACATGGGAGAGGAAACATGGGTGGACACTGCTTTGGGAAAAGCCAGACAAAAGTCCACTAGAGGTTTTTTATTTTTGCTCTTGTGCACTACTTTTCTGTAAAGGTCTGAAAATCAAATGCCTTTGGGAGCCACTACTTTTTTTTTTTTTTTATGTTGATGACACTTCTGCACTTTTTTGGATCATGCACTTTTTATTCCCCCAGCACAGTTCATAAACAACAGACTACAAAATAGAGAAGAGCAGTCCTCGGACATAATAAATAGAATATGGATTTGATCCAGCATTTTAAGAAAAGATAGTTCCACTTACTGCAATGGAGCACAACGATGCCAGAATGTGATACAAATAGCTGTAATAATTTCTGTGTTTTTAAGACTTTAGCAGAGAAAAATCATAAATTAGACTTTGGAAAATTCACTATTTTTACCCACAGAACTATTGCCAGGCAGCAGTATCAAGCAGACTTTCAGGGAGATCACACAGTGTGGTTTCATATACTAAGTGACTGTCAGCTTTGAGTTTGTGTCCTCTTACAGATACCTTCAGCAATCACATCTCCTCCAGCCTGTCTTTGCTCTTGCTTTTAAGGGAGAAAGTGTGCAGGAACGTTGTGACTTATGCATGTTTTCTGGAGAAGCTATACTTGTCATTTCAGTTAGTTCACTTTGATATTTTTGCTCATCATTGATTTGGAATGAAGGTTCATCCTCAGTTACTGCTGGGGGTCGTAGCAGTATCTAAGGAAGGGCATCAAGCTTTGGCTCTCCATTGCTCTGCAGTTGCTTTAGTTATTTCTACCAGTGCAGAAGGGATGCTCCCCACCGCTCAGACAGTATGGTGAAGGGTTATACAAGGTGCTCTGGCAATGGAGAACAGGACTCTGTGAGTACTGATTTAGCAGACCATGAATATTTTCATTGTTTCTCTCAGAAATGTTCACAAACTTTTGTGCCAAGAGCAAAGATTTAAAAAAAATAAGCACCCAACAGTGGATGAGAGGGAAAAAAAAAAAAAAGCCACTCTGGAAATTCCGTTCTACAAGCTTTTGTAATACTAAACATAAAGGGATGAAGGAGGCTTTATTCATTTCATTCCTTGTTATGGTGGTGGACATATATTAGTTGCTGGAAGCCTCAAAGCGCTACTTAAGGAATTGCAAACTCTGTACATGCAGTGCAGCAGTTGCTAAACTATTGCTACCTCTAGGGTGAAGTAAAGCAATTATTAAATATAGTCTTGGACTTGGTTGGGATTTTCTGGCAATTATTTTAAATTGAAAAATGCCCATTGATAAGAATCATAGATGGCAATCTGAATATATAACTTTGGGGGAATATTTTTGTTTCCAAATTTAATGTGATTTATAACAACAATGTAAATATTTTGGACTCAAAATATTTTGAATTTACACACCAAAAATATTTTAAAGGAAAGTTTAGAAAAACAGTCCGGTAGCTATGGTACGGATTCTTCTATTTTTCCGATTTCTACCCGTCACTCAAAATCAGGATGGGAAAACTCTAGATTGAGAACTGTTTGTGAATGGTAAAAACTGTTTCCTGCCCACCTCTCTTGGCAAACCACTCTGTTTCTGTTTTGCTGCTGAAACTTCAAAAAGCAACAGGCAATGGTTGGATGAGTGTTGATCTTCCACTGAATCAAAAACCCTCCCAAGATACATGTGTTGAGTAGCATGTTCATGGCCATGGGAATGTTTTGAAAGGTGAGGTTTCTGTAATAACTTCTGTGGCTTCTTCACCGTGGGAAGGTAAGCGGGCAGTAAACATGCCCGCTTAGGCCATTTCCACATTTCTGTTTGCTCTTCTGCAGGATGAAACATTTGTTTGATGGGTTTTTCAAACGGGAAATGGCTGTATCATTCCACCCGTGGAGCCATGTGACATGGCTGCGGGGACACACAGTGAGCTGTGGTTTCTGGTGCTCTGGCCCTCCCATGATGTCTTCAATCTATCTTTACCCTCTTCCCCTATGAGGGAGGATTGAGGTTCAAAATAGAAACTGTTTCCATGCGTGTTTCCTTTGAGCTCTTATTTATGTCCTCGTTCCCTACTGCCTTCCCTGGCGGTAACAACACTGCCGCAAAGCTACTGGGATGGCTCCTTATTTCTGATGTTCTCTCTAATGTGTTGTCAAGCAAATAGCTCTGAGCTTCATTTTGAACTTTCAGTCACCTGCTGAAAGTTCTTTAATGAACTGGAGAACGCTTAAGAAACCTCAAACACAGAACACCTCTGTCAACGAAGTCCAAAGAACCCAACCAAACCTGTGTTTAAGAAGAGGTGGCCTCCAACCAGAACTTTGTCTCAGCCATCTACAGGAGAAGGCTGAACTCAAATATCTGGTACCAAAAAGACCTCAGCAAAATAATTATTTCTAACCCTAGAGGTCTTCAGGTACCAGAAACAAACTGCTCTGGTCTTTGCTTGGAGAAGTTTGAAAGAATAAGAAGAGATAGATAATTGATAACTTAGTAAGGACATCACTGTGAGGAATATCCATGGGTATTCATCCCTCATTTTATTTTTGGAAATTGCCTCTGCTCTTTTGGGCTGAAAAGGCTGTTGAGAACCCTTTCCTTCAGACTTGCCCAGCTAATGCTACATCTGACATGGACAGCAGGAAGGCAGTTCTGATGTGGAAAAGCAGCGCTCCATAGGCCAAGTCCGTTGCTGTCCGTTCCCATACTCAGGCTTGGTTATTTGCACTGCAATTCCAGTCACGTAGGATCTAGCTCAAAGGGATCATTTTTGCACTTTCCTAGGTATCCTAGTATGAAGGAGAAGGCCCTCATTAGTACAGTATCAATATACTTAACAGCCCCCTGAGGAAAAGGTGGGGAAACCTGCCTTGAAGTTTTTGATGCAGCATCTGCCACTCCAGCAAGCAAAGGTAATGGCCATTGCCATCTTGTGAAAGGGTCAAATATATAAGTATATCAAGAAAGAAAGATATCTCTTCAGGAAGAAAGATATTATGCTGGGGGCAAGAGAAATAAGGAAAGCTCAATACAGCCCTTAGAGTTCTCTGGTCTCCCTAAAGAGACTGAAAGACGGAGAGTCACTCTCCTGAGTGGGATCCTCCCCTTTCCTTCAGGAGATTCACTGTGTAGGTGAGGGTAGCTTGTCTCACTGGCTGATCATATCAGCAGAGAGCTGCCCCCAGAGATGAAAGGACACAGCAGTTTATCAGCTGGTTTAATTCCTCATTACCCACAGCCAGCTCATGCGTGCGTCTTTGCTATCCCGCTGCCCCCGCCGGAACAAAAACTATCCATCCCAGAAATATTTAGGAGGGGGAACGGCCTTGTTTTTGCCTGTCCCTCGGAGTGTCGCGGCAGGGAGGGGGCCGCGGGGTGTCAGCAGCAATGAGCAAGCGGGGAGGCGATGCCTGGCACGGGAGAGTTCAGCCTGGGACAGTTTGATCTCTCCCAGCGCGCTCCCGGTGCTTGAAGATCACTGCTTTTGACACGTTTCTCCGGCTGCTGAATGAGAGGATTTACTTGGGTGAAATTTAGGCCCGAGGGGGACATGAAAATCATATTCATAATTTGAAGTGACATGTGATTCAGGATTAAAAAGCTGTCTGGCAGAGAAAAGAGCTGAGGTTATCCTTTTGAGCTGTGCTAATGCAGAAAACTGTGTTTTTAATCCTGTTTTAAAAAGGCCTAGAAGGTTTCCAGCTGGGGCAGTTAGAATTTAAAGGAGTGGTAGAGACAAGGAAACTCTTTTTCAAAAGGAGAAAAAAAAAAAGAAAACAACAACAAAAGATGAAGTTTTGCTTTTGTTTTTCCCTGATAGCAAGAAACGAATATAGGAGATTTCTCTGTTGGAAGCAAATAGAAATTTTTTTAACCACCTTTCCTTTGTCTGGCACCTTAAATCACTGCACGCAGAGGAACAGGCACCCAGACAGGGCAGAGCGAGCTGTTAAAGGAGAAACTAGAGCAAAGCAGAAACCACTAGATTTGCAGATTTTATCAGTTTGGGTGTTCTTGTGAATCAGAAGCTGCAGGTCCATTTTAGTGTAAGTTCAGAGCAAAAAGATACCCCTGTCCCATGGAGAGAACAGTTACGGAATTAATCTCTGCTCCTACCATGGCACCGTTCCTGCGCAGCGCTTCACTGCCGCAAACAGTGAGCTGACATGGCTGCTTAGGGTGCTCATTGCACTTGTTTTGGGTTTTAGGTGATCTCCCTCCTGTTTCTTGTTTTTGTCTTTCTGTCTACCATTTTTCCTTTGCTAAGACTGTGAATAACACATAGCTTTTCTCCTTTAAAAATAACAAATCACAAAATAAGTAAATAAAACATTTGATCCAAGAAATAGATCTTCTCATGTTTTACGTTGCTGTCTTCCCATCTCCCAGCTATCCTCCCCCTGTGGAGGTGAGGATTGAAACGTGTTTGGTGTTTGGGGCAGGAGGCTTGTTTTGTGGCTTTCTTATTTTCACTGCCCTCTTCCAGTGGCAAAAAAAAAAAAAAAAAAAAAAAAAAAAAGAACAGAAAATAATGGAAGAGAACAAAAATAAGAAGAGGAAAAGTCCATCAAAAATAATGAAAGTAATAACTAAAAATCATAAATGTTTTCTTTTCGAACTTCATGGAGAAAATATTCCTGTTTTTTTCTTATTAATTAGCTATTTTCATTAGAATAATTTTAGCAGTATGGGGCAAAGACACTCTTTTAATTACAGTTGCTTATAACATTGCAAATGGTGGTCCTTATTCCAAAGAGCATCTCAAAATATGACCCATTAGAAGAGAGTAATGTGTCTCAAAGTAATCTGCAGATTGAATGCCAAATTGCACAATCACTAATTAATGTTACAAATGTGTTTTTCTATATTTATCTTAATAGTTTCTGCAGTTTGGCAAAACTGCATTTCATAAAGGAAAATCGAACTTACTTGAAGTGTTCTGTTTTGATATATTTGATTTGATTTTTTTTTTGCCTTTCTACATTTAATATTTCTACATTTAATATTTCATGTAAAGTCCATCTTGAAGCAAAGATTTGAATGACATGAAAAAATCAAAGCCTCTCTGTTATGGAAAATGTCACATTATTTTCCTGTTTTTCAAAGCAGATTTTCACTTGATTAATACCACTGTCTCTCCTCCAAAAAGACCCTATTTAATTGAAATAGCAGTTTCTAATGAAAATCTGCACTGTCAAAAATAAAACAAACTTCTGCCCAGCTCTGTTCAAAGGCGGTCCTTGCAACAAATAGCATGAGGCCAAGATTTCATTTTCCCTGTCCCTCCAGATACAGTAACTTCCCCTAGTTCCTTTCCCCCTTCTGGAAAACTCCTCAACAAGTACAAAAATTATGACCCAAGGTAGCTGAAGTCAATGAGAGCTCTTCTGTGTATTGACTTTGGGTTTGGGGAAAGCTTTGGATCAATAGGGTGCTATTGTCAATCAAATAGCCTATGTACAGAATTAAAGTGTGCCATCGTCTGAGGTCTTTAAATCATTTTATTGAATTCCATAGAAGTTTATTCAATTCTATTTTCATGACTAAAACAAGTATTTACTGTTTTTATCTCTTGCTCACTGTATTGAAGCAATATAGCTGAAGGAGGTTTGCTGCCCCCTCTCCCTGAAAGCATCACTGGACACTGAGCTCCCATCACAAACACTTGTTTAAACCCTACTGATAGATATGAAACTGAGGAGAAGCAAAATAGAGCAGGAATTTCAAGGACCTAACCTGAGGACATGATTTGGCCTATAAAAACTTCCCTGAGAGCAATGATGCATAGAAAGGAAGAATTTTCCCTGATGTTTCCATCAAAATTCTGAGTTGGCAGGACTAGTGGTGAGGACACCAAAACCTAAACAAACCCCAGCCCCAGAATTGTTTTCACTTGTAAGTCGAATACATCTGATATTAGATCATTAAGAGACCATAACATGAAACCAAATGATGCCGTTTTTCACAGAGACACTGTTCCTAGCAGAGCTGCACTCTCAGTGTGACAGCTTTGGCTGCAGGCCAGCAAAACGACACGATCCTCTAGGGAGTTTTGTTACAACTCCTGGGTACACTAAGAGCACATGGTGCCTGTTATATATAATCAGGGAAGCAACTTCTCCCTTGGGTTCTTAATAGAGTTTCCTGCCTTAACAGCTTCATTAGTGTTTTTTCTATGCTTCAGGTGTTGGCAAATTATAAACCAAATTTCTTTGCCAGCGACTATCTTTGCTGCTCTAAATGACACTATTTTGGGGTTCTGATGAGAAATGACTGATTTGGTTATGTAGTCTAGTATGTAGTGTGAACTGCACATTGCTGTCTGTACTAAAAAGATACCACTGTGAGTAAAACAGCCAAAAAGATATAGTTTAAAACACTCTTTGGAGGACAGTTCAGAAAGTACCATCTTCCAGTCTGGATGTCTAATTGACTGTTTTCATGTCCAGTCACCACAACCATGGTCACAATTACAGCAATTACACAGGCAAATGAAACATGCAATTGCATGTGCCCAATTCTAAATATTGGGGTCGAGGGAATTGCCAACAACCACAGAGGGAATCTGCTCAGAGAAAGATCCCAGCGCCCATCCCAGGCCGGGCTGCAGAACGTACTGGCCTGCTGCGTGGTGCATCCCGCTCTCCATCGCCTCGCTGCCTCCCTTGGGGCAAAGGAGGCCGAAGCCTCTCTGGAGCACCTCCTCTGGGACTTGCACACCTGACCTGCACTTCTGAATTCTGTCTGGAATCTGCAGCAGAGACGAGGCCAGGCTCTTTGGATATCGTTTTATAGGACAGCACAGGGAAGACACTGTAAATAGTATCGTCATACATTATTAACTGCATTCTTTGAGAAGCTGAAACCCAAGTGAGATCATCTTCATTCATAGGGAGAATCCTAGGTATATTTGCAGAGCATTTTTCTGAGTTACTCTGGCCAATATTACTTAGCAGTTGTCATATCAGTGTGGACAATGTAAAATAATCAGAAGGGAGCTCATTTGTAGGAGATGTAGGTAAGAAGTTGAGCATGCCAAGCAGTCCTGCCCATGGATGGGCAGGTTGGGCTCTGTCTGGGGCTTCAGGGTACCAGTCTGGGCACATCCATCTCGCTTAATTTAAAGATCCTTCTTTTAAGCTTTAGGAAATGTAGATTTCTCTAGAGAAACTTCATCTGCAGTTAGTGCTTCCCTTTTATTGTAGGACAGGATGAATCATGGCTTGGAAGTGTTCATCTCCTTTGAGTAGAGAGGTGAAAAACGCTAAGTAACTTAAACTTCAGACTTTAGTGAAGTGAGGGGAGGTGCGTCCTGGACTTCCCCATCGCTCTCCACATCATCTCTAACAGCAGCAGCAGACACCTGGACAGGGATTGTGCTGACCTAGAGGCCTCCAGCACCACCTGGGAACAAAAAGCCCCGTACAAATACTGCACTAAGTCACTTCACTGGATGTTAGAATCTGCCTGATTTTCTGGCATACATCTCCTCAGTCCAGCCTATGATATGAGTCACAAACTAAGGCCTAAAGTTACTAAAACCGTTTCCCGTACAATAGAGTTGCCTGTTTTGCAGCGTATTATGCGCTGGGGCTTGGCACAGGGAAGTGTCTCCTTTGCAGGCAGCGAGGAATTATGAGGAGCTTTTCCCAGCTGGACTTCTTGTAATCATTGCAGGGATAAAGAGTTCCTCGAGACTCGCGATCTCTCCCCATCAGGCTCTCAGCCTGTCTCCAGGTCTGTTGAGCTTGTCAGGGTTTTTATTTACAAGTTTCAGCTAAAAATCTCTCCTCTTAGACTAAGACAGCCTGTTTTTACTTTTTTCCTTAATCTCCAGGCTGCCTCCCTCTACATGTTAAGGGACACTCAGTTTGTTTAAGGCCTGAGGCAGGCATAATTACAGAATCAAGTCTGAATCCTGAACTGACCCCAAAGGTCTTCTTACTCAGACAGAAATCATTTGTCATAATGAGCCTACTCGTAACCCGCTGACCCTCAGAGCTCAATTAATTTCACGCAGAAAAAGTGTTTGCAGCCTCTGGACACTGCTGCTGGAGGGATCTGCATGGTGCAGCAAGAAATGTCCCACTCACCCAAGCCAATGCGGGGAAATGGGCTTAGAAATGAATCTGGACAGACCAGTGAACAGTGATAGGTCATCGCTCGTAAAGCAGGATGGTAAAAAAATGTGTTTTTGTGTTCCACCGTGTATGAATAAATGTGTGTTCCTTAGAATAATAATTATGTATGAATAAAGACATATAAGGGCTTGTAGATGTGTGTTTTAATTTTGGGTGCCTTGAAAACCTGCAAAATACAACCGCCTCAGATGAAGGGAGGGTGATGCACCAGAAGGGCCTGACGTGCCAGCATGTGGCACTGCCGGGGTCAGCTGCAGAGAAGGGGGTGGGCAGCTCCCCTCAGGCACTGGGGAAATAATAACGATCTGCAGGGGAAATAATTAACTTGGGCAAACACTGCAGTGAAATGGCCATAGTGCTTCCCCTGCTGAGGCAGAGCCAGGGCTTTTCTGCATGGGTCTGCAATGAGTTGAACAAAGCCAGAAAGTGTTTTGAGGTTAGAGCTTTCCTAGCTGAAGCTGAACTGCCTGGATTTAAGCTCTTGTTCTTTCTCAGTTGTTGACATATCCCCCGGATCATTCCCTTGCTTTGCCTATGTAACTCACAAATCAGAGCAAGAATACAGCTTTAATCTGAATATTTTTATTCATGTTTTCTGCTCTCTGCCATCTCAAATACTTCAAAGGAATGGCTGTGCAGTTTAGCAAATGAAATTAAAATCTGTCTAAGCTACCTAAGATTAGGTGTCTTGGGGAGGCTGGGTGCAGTGATGACAGGGAGCACATGAAAGGAGGGTTCAGAGCGTTTGGATCAGTGGATCTGCAGTCAGATCCTGTAGCAAGCTGTCTTTTTTTGGCTACATGAGAGGGTTATACCAGACCCACTAAATGCATTCTAGCCAGAATAATAAAAATCTGGCTGGTTCTAGTGCTTGGCCTGGTCCAGTCAGTCTATTTAATTAAGATGAAAAGCACAGTCAAAAAGATAATTCAAGAGCCATCAGTCATCCTAGATAATACAAGGCAGTGATTTTTTTTGTATCAAATCATTCAAGCTGCTGATGCATTTTCGGGAATGCATGTGGCTGGACTGGATAATCCAAGATGATCTTTCCAAAAGTCATAACCATTTGCACTTGCATAGAACCTTTTGGCCAAAGTTCCCCATATCTATAAATCTTTCAGCTCATGGTTACTTATGAAATTCAGAGCCATGTGATAAATTGTATTTATTATGCACTTCCATTATGCAGTACTCATGAGGGATTTTTCACTAGAAACAAGTCCTGGACCATGCAAGTTCTACTCTGAGCTCAGCTGCTTTCATTCAGTGCAGCAGAAAATCCCCAGAAATCCCCAGATGCCACAAAACTGGCATTCCCAATGATGACCACACAGCTTTTTGACACAGGAGGTGGCAAGGGGGTGAAGGAGGGTGCTCAGAGACTCCACAGGAGCTCAGACATGGCAGTCACTATCTGTAGTTGGTTCACTTTAGAAATTCGATCCAACTCCTTCAAGTCACCTACAAATATCCTTTGCATCCTACTGGGTTCAGGCTCCTTGGGAACAAAGTCTCCCTCCTCATCTTTCCCTTCTGCACAAAGAATAAACTTACCATTTAGGACAGAATCCCATAAATTATATACAGCATATTAAATAGTGTAAGTGTGCAACAATTTGCATAGACTGCTTTCTCCAGTTTGAAATATGCCTCTTATTTAGGTTGTTTAAGAGATAACACTATTTCGCCCCTGGTTTGTTCACAGTCTGACAACATCCAAAAGCTTCTTTTTCCCCAGACTATTGTCTCAAGTATGTTCACGCCTGGAGATTATGGAATATAACAGTAATGCATAGTGAGTGCGTGTGCGTATATGTGTATGTATATATGAAACATGATTGCTAAACATTTATGACATTAATCTTCTCTTACAAAGACAGAAGAGATAACTCATAAGTTATCCCTTGCTAAAACTTGAATGCAAATGTCATGCTCCTAATGGAGGTATTGGCTAATGAAATATCAGGAATTACTGGCTCTCGTGAGCCACACATAAATTTCATTTCTTCCTTGCTTTTGGGTTCATACTGGACATTTTTGAGGTGATGGTATCAGCACCAGGATAAAGAGTGGATGGAGAGATTCTCTATGTAGCATTAAACATCTAATCTGCATAATGTGGGACGCCTGTGGCGATGCTGGCTGCCCACTCTCCTGGCAGCCGTAATTAAATGCATTCCAAATTTACATTAAAAATGAATACTTTGCAGAGCTCATCCCTTAAGAACTCAATTCAAAGGTGAAACTAAGGGAGTCTAGGCAATGGGACACAACAGCATGGTCTATAAATCACAGTGGTGTAATTAAATCAATGTAAAGTGAATCAAGTTACTTCGGTGCCAACTCGACACACTTAAAATGGTTTAAGCCTTGTTTAAATAGGTTTAGCTTCATTTAGTAAATTAGTATAGACAAGCCAGAATTTTTCAATAATTTACCATTGCTTTTGGCCTCATCAGTCTGTATGTCACACTGGCTTATATCTCTCTCACTTATATCATCTCTCAGACATACTTACCAGTGGGTAGCTTACATTCTTATTCCTTGTTGCCTTGGCCCACTAACCTGAAAGGATTCATGTGTGGTGCTCACATGCCTAGAGAGAACAAGTTCTTCAAGAAGGGTGGATGTGGCTGAGGACAGGTGTTGCACCTTGAACACATTGGTGTCAATGAGGACAAGCCTAGGTGCCAGCTCCAGCCAGCTGGTCGTCACCAACAGCTGTCCTCCTTCACTCTGCTCATGACCTGTTCTTGTTTCACTCCCAGGATCATATCACTCTAAATTGTCTTTTCTGTTTGTTTGTTTTTTTACTGAATTGAGACATTTTTGCTAGCTTGACACATTCATCTGAAAGCAAGCTGGATGCCTCCACACAGCAGAGCTGAGGTGGTGGAAACCTCCACACCACAGGAGGCTCTGCTCCGTGCTGTGCCATGGACTAGCTGGGAAGCATCCGGGCTGGTTACCCCTTTGACCGGTACAGCTCAAGCAGCCAAATCTTCTTTAAAGCAGAGCAGTTTCTTCTTTTGCTTAAGCCTATCTGTTTTCTTCCTTGTTCTTTATTTGTCTACTTGGGAAACAGATCAATTAATTCTGTTGAACTCTATTGTCTTCAGAAGGGATGATCTACTTTCAGGGGAGTCACTTGTAACTTGGTGTAACCTGATCACTGTGCAGAGCATTTTGGTATGTGTAAAACCTGTGACAGATAATGTAAGTCTCAGCTTAGGCTTAATAAGGTACAAATAACCAGAGGGATCATCATTCAGAGGGCTGTGCAGCTTGCAGGGATCGCTTGGGGACAGTAATCTATCTAGCCCACCAACATATTATGCAACTGTTTCACTGATACCATCGTACTTATTCCCACATTTGCCCTATGATGCTGAGATGTGTTATTATCCCCATTTACAGCTGCAGCACAAAGGATGAGGGTAGAATAAATGACTTGCCAGAAGGCAGATGGGGAGTCTATGGCACAGAAGATTATAGGAGCCAGGTGACCTGTGTCTTGGTTTGGCTCTATGCCCAGAAAATCTCCTTTTCTTCCTGTAGTTATTGGGCCTTCGTTTTGCAAAATGGAAACCTCTATTGAAATCTCTAGCTCTTTAAGGGTACAAAAAATAATCTAATTCCTAGGTTTAAAAAATTATAAAGGAGCCCTTACTTACCCTGTAGGCTGAGGACTATTGCATGATTGTACTATATTTAAGAAATGACCCAGCATGAGTAATGCCCGTATTGTGATGTGGTGCAGTTTTGGCCAGCAGATTAATATTGGCCTCTATTTTCCATTCGCATGAGTCAGTCCAGTTTTGTGCATCCAGGACACTGTTAGTGGGTGCCGATGTCCTGATGATCTGGAGGATGGGCGCAGAGCAGGGTCACCATTTCGTTGCCTTGGTTTGCCCCCACCACTGCCCTGCTGCAGCAGTGTGTTTAATGGCCAGGCTCTTCCTACCCGGTGCACGAGCCCCATCACATCATCATCACGCACTGACACAAAGTCTGCACTGGGCTGTTAAATTCCTTAAGTATTTATTGAAGCCAGCAGTGCCTCCGGCTCTCCCCTCCCCCTGCTCTCCACATACCTAGCTGAAAATTACTGCCAGCCTTTGCCACTGACCCTTGGAGGAAGCATTGAACCAGTCCCCCCTGACAAACACAGAGCAATCGCTCAGCCTTGCCGAATGACCCCAGCGAGGGCGTCTCGACACCATAGGCAAGGATTGATTGCAGGTAGCAGGTGAGACCTTTTCCCTCCGCCGCCTCTGGGACCTGGCCAAACGCTCTACACTTCAAGACGCGCTGTGCATGGGGATAGGAGCCAGAGCTACTTTTATCAGGACTGCCTGGATGCTGATGGTCTTTTGAGGCTTTGCAGTTGCTGGGTGCATCAATTCTTCTCCTTGCACACGCTTATTGGGGGAGTAGCAGCAGCGCTTCGTGCTTCCCGAAGCGGGAAATGGGAATGAGCACGGTCGGGCCGCTCACCGCCTCCATCCGCCCGCACTTCCTCTCCTGTGGCTCCATCGATCTGCAGGGAAGATATTCTCCGTTTGCGCCACTGTCCAGGAAGGGAGAATTTGATTTGATGTAATTGTTGTCCGATGCAGTCGATCAGGCCCTCGTCCAGCACTTTATGGGAGCAATATTACCGCAGTAGTGATTTTGGTGTTACAGTGGATTGCATCGACATCCTTGGAAACTGATGTGTTAGGATGAGGAAAGTGACATTTACTGCAGTAAAGGGAGTACATATTCGGCCCCAAATTTAGCTGTGAGTTGAGAGACATAACTCTAACTTCAGCTGGAATCATTTATTCCAGCTCTGGATCCTGCCAAGATCAGTAAGCGCTTCTTCATGCTCACATGTTAACACTGTTAGGGTGAGAAAAAAAGATTCAATTATTTCTTAATCGCTGTTCAAATTAAGTTGTTAAAATCAGAGGCAAACACAACTTTAAGGGACCCGGGTGCGCATGATATTCTTCTTCATCTGTTTTCTGTGGGCTAAAATTGGGGGCTACATTTCTTCATAATTTATATTAAAATTAGAGAGAGGACAAAGTAAAAAGAGAGAAAGAAAATGCCTGGTCTAAAGCTGGTCGAGGTTCTGAATCCCAAATCAAAGGATTGAGGCATCCTCCACTATAAATGTTTTATGAAGAGCACACGCAGCATGGTAATGCCCACAGAAATCTGTCAGTTTTCTCTGCTGTCTCTCTGCTCTAGTTTCCTCCCTGTGCCTCAGGTCATACAATTGAGCCTTGTTGCTCCTGTCCTTGCCTGTGGCCCCTGATTCATCAGTTTTCAGACATCCCTTCTCGTTGTCTGGGAGAGAGACAACTTTCCTTGAATAGCCTCATCTCCATCTGTACTTCTTGCTTTTTTTTTTCTTTCCTTTTTTTTTTTTTTTGCCCTTCATCACTTCTTTTGCCCTTTCTCTTCATCTGTGTTTCTTATTTTTTCACTACAGCTTTGCTGTTAGGTGTTACTTGGGTGGAAAATTACTTCACAGTATTTTGGGGAGGAGTCCTACAAATTCGTACCTCATGCAAATGCTTCGTTCACCCAAGCTCCTCACCCTGACCTCGGCTTCTCCAGGTAGCAACTGCCTGTGGCTGCATCTTCACATTTTCTAAAGGTTGCTTTCTCTCAGGTAGTTGAACTGTGGTTTTAAGGTGCTTCAGTGTTTCAAAATATCCTCAAGAGTGTGACTGTCTCTAAAAAAAGGCCCATCCCCATCCCCTATGGGGGTATTGTCCCTAATGCTGGAACATTCAAAAGGGATCGGCTCAATGATTCCCTGGAGCTCCAGCAATTTTTTATCCAACTATTTCCTCACTTTGCTTAGGCATCTATATGAGCACTGGGGAAAGCCTTGGATTTGTTGTTTTTGGATACGCTTTTCTGAGCTCTTTGAAAACTGCACACTGTTTTGTTTCTTGTTTTTAGTTTGCAGGGTAACTAGGGATGAAGAATCTTCCCCATCCCTTGGTTAACGATTCCTGTGATGCTTTGCCTTTCCTGTTGAAAATGCACCCCTGATTTCCTGTTGGAATAGGTTTAGTCATAGTCAATATTTTTTTTTATTTTAATTCAACTTTAAGGGAACACTTTCCTCATGACTAAATCAAAAAGATGAGGACTCTTTTTCAATTTTTTTCCCCCAGCCGCTTACCAAATGGTGTAGAGTGACAGAACATGAAGACGAGTCTCCATTGCAGTTACAGTCTTTCTCATTTTGCTTTAATTCCCTTCCTTTTCTGATTCACACAGAGACAAACTGCATAATTGAAGTTGTGTTTAAGTTTCCTTTCGACAGACCTAGGTCTACAATCAGAGGACAAAACTCAGGGCTGCAAACACACCTTCAGCATGTCATGGTCCTGTGTCACAGCCTGGCCACAGCTCCCTTACAGATTAGGTGGTGCTTTCACCCAACCCCCAGCCAGTTTCATGTTGGTGCAGCAGTCAGCCAGCTCAGCCTTCTGGCCATATTTTTGCAAAGAAATAAAAATTGAAATTCAGTGTATTTACTGCAAATGACAAATGGGAGGATAAAGCTGAGTAGAGAAATTACTCAAGGAAAAAAAAAGTTTCCCCCCCAGGAATCAGATCAGATTTGAGACTGTAACTGCATCAGACAAGCTATAGTCAGTGAAATGACAGAAATTCATTGTGCATTGAAGAACTGCAAAATATGGACCTATGGCTCTTCTATCCAGTTTCTCCAACATACTCTTTTCTCATCCTCTGAAAGACAGATTGCATTCTCCTCGGATTTGGAGTTAGACCTTTTTATTATTTTTTTTTTAAGAAGAGGCAGTGTAAGCATGCTGCATGCTTGTCCTGAACGCTGTTATGCTAGAAATGGCATGTTATTATGAAAGACTATTTTCAACACATGGGCATGGTCTTGGGCAGCCTGTCGAAACGATTTATTGATGGGTCAACATTTCCACAGCATGAACTATGGAGTGAAGGATTCTCAGGCTACTGAATGTTTTATATTCATTTGATGGACTGGATTTTGCATGAATTTAACCAAAAATATCAACCAAGAACAGTCTGGGTTAGGTTCTCAGCACTGCCATAAGATCTCCTCTGTGAGACGCTTCATTTTTCTTTGCTTCTCAGTTCTCCTTTCCCAAAATGAGATATTGATATTTCTTTCCCTCTATAATTTGTCTTACCTGTACAAGAATATGGGTATGGGCTTTTATTTTATAATGGTTGGTACAAGGGAAAAACAAAGTGCTTTCCCAAGTTCTATTTCAATCTCTGAATTAAAACAGAACAAAATGTGTGACCAGGTACATGACCAGAATATGGGCTCCGTACTCCTCTCCATTTCTTGCACCAAGTTCCAGGCCAACTGCATCTATTTATTTGAAAAGTCAGGATGCTTAGCACTTTGCAAGCAAATAGATGAGAAGGTCCTTAAAACCATAAAGGACAGCAAATTCTCGGAGAGCATTTGGACTGAATACTGGAATCACAAGGCAAGCCATGAGGTTCCACTCATAGAGGGTTCCCTGGAGGAAGTGTTGTTTAAAGTCAGAGTCTCTGAGAAAGAAAAGCAACCATTATAGCAGATTGAGAGAGGGAAAAAGTGCAGGAAAGAAGATAGGAAAAGAAGGCTGTTGAGTAATCAGGAGGGGGGAATGGAAGAGACTACAAGGAACGAATTTTCAGTGAATGTGGCACACCAACAGCAAACAAATGAGGAGAATCACAGAGAATTTGGGCACACAGTAACAATGTGAAACAAACAAACAAAAAAAAAAAACAGCTTTGACAGTGCTTTGACCTAAATGGACAAATGGGAATAAAGGAGAAATTTGTAGAGGCTGAGACACCCCAGTTCTTCTCCCTGCCTTCAGGCTTGTCCCGTAGACTACATGCAGATGAGTTCCAACAGCGTGTGGGTACTACCTTTATCTGGAGTTTATGAGATTTTCGACTTACTGTCAGAGCACTATTTCTATGAGTTTTTTTTTTTTTTTTACTTTTTCTCAGAACAGAATGGGTGCATGAAGGGCACATAAAGGTTTATTGAGTAAAATCCCTAAATGCTTGCAAACTTTTACAGTTCTTCCAGGGCCTATAAATATTTTTCTCAATCCTTCACTTCAAGGCAATAAAAAATTAGTCTAGAGGTTAGCTGTGGGACACTTGACATGAGTCTGGCTCTAATCTCATTTTGATGTTGAGGCAAAAATTAAAATCAAAACAGCACAGACTGAGAGAGCAGTGAAATAGATGCTCTTAACAATACACTATACCTTTTGTAGCATAAAAAAAAAAAAAAAACACTTCTTCTGCCTGAACTTCCCAGAAAGGTTAAAGGTTCATGAAAATAGAGCCGATGGCCACCTTGCTTCTAGCCCTGCTCCTGAGTTGAAATTGAACAATGCCTGGATTGAAGTTGAACAAGGACATGTGGGTAGGAAAGATAAATGTTGTCCTCTGTGATAGGCAAGCAGAGATTTGTGTTTTCGGTGGAGTGGCCTCCATTTTGCAGGGTTAATTTTATCTGGCAAGGTATAACCAAACTCTGTAGATGCAAGTTTCAACAGCTTATGGTGCTGAGAGGCAGAGATTCAGGTGAGGAACTCCAAGGTTCAGAGGCTCAGCTTTGGAGTCACAGATTTTTTTTTGAAAGCAAGGTTACATAGAAACAGGCAGTTTTCATGTGCTTGCAAGCCAGACCTCACTCATCACTAAATGGAGCTGTTAAGGAGATACCTTTACAACAAGACTGTCTTAGTCCCATTGTTCGTAGTAACCTCATACCTAATTTCCACTTCTGTCTATCTAACAGCCCAGGTAGATCTGTATAACTTGCTATGAATTTCCTGATAGGGCTTTGTTTAGCTGTGCCTCCTCGGGACATCTTTTAGGAGATTTGAAGAAAGGAACTAAGAGAAGATACATGTGGCCCAAGGGTTCATATCCATTACACAAGGCCCTTCACTTCCGTATGAGAAATTTATGTGACGGATATCAACATGGCATGTAGTAACTGTTCGGCATGTAGCTGTGCTAATTCCCTGTCAGAATAAGGGAAACGAATTAATGCATCTTGACTTATAACTCTTTGAAAGCTGTTCCTGATCCAAAAGCATACAGCTTCTTTGTTTTCCTTCCATTTTCCTTCCCTCCTATTTTAACCTGTATAATTTGGTTGCAGCCCTGGCTTGGATGAACAGGTTTCATTCCTTTGGGCTTGCAGGTGGCCACCAAGGCAGGGCTCCATGAGGAGGAGGTGCTCAGGTGGCTCCAGGACAGGGGGCTGCGTACGGGACAGAAAGTGAGCTCAGCCTTCCCATGCTGGGCACGTCAGCAAGAACAACTCCCACGCAGGAAGCACAGCTCTTCAGCAGAGCCGCCGTGTGAAACTCAGCAGTTTGGGTTTGCTAGGGTACATAGGAAAATATTTTTGGTGTCAATTTTCCTGGACGATTCCAGATTCAGAAAATTAAGGCAAGCACTCACTTTCCTCTTCCGGAGCAATTGCTGCTAGAAAGTCTCAAGCTTCTCATTTCATCAGCATTTCATAAAAATACTCTGAAAACAGGAGAATTTCATGGGAACGCTTCTGAGGTCTATCAGCCAGGAGGTGGTAGGAGGCTTGCAATAACACATTCATTCATTTGAGATTGTTTTGGTGCTAAAACCATTTCCTATGTAGATGTTTACACTGAAATAAAAAGAGGAGAAAAGTATCTATTTCACAGATTTTTTTAAATATAAGTCAACTTTAGTGAGAAAAACTCCAGTTATCTTTGAGTACCAGGCATTCCTCTAGGAAAGCTGATGTAAACATATGTAGTCTTTAATGATTTAAGGGGATCCTACCAGTGTGTTATGCATTTATCTAATGAGTTCACATGGGCTATCCTCTCAGCACCTCCTCCTTTACTCCTTTGCTGAAATCAGGCACCTTCTGTGCTCTAACTAGGCCCCCAGATTAATATTGCCTTGACATAATTGTTCATTCAACACAACACTAATTTGTCAGTGGAACTATACCAGGGTCTTGCTTCAACAGATACGAAAACAATAACTTTCTGACCAAGAGACAGACCTAGTGTTTTCACTGCTGAACTGTTGAAAAGAAGTTTTGTGTGAAGGAGAACAGATTGAGCCATCAAGCAAGGGGTATTTGTATTTTTGAAAGGAAAGAAAGGGAAAAAATCTGACTCAAATTATCCTTCTCTAATACGAATGAGAAAATTGATAGGGGAGAAAAAAAAGAAAAAAAAATACAAAGTGTCCCAAAGGAATGCATCCCTCTGCAATCCAAACAAGTTCTGGGCATCATTATTATATCTTCATGTATTCACAAATTCGTGTATGTGCTTGCTTTCTCTTGCACATCACAGAAGCACTGATGTACAACTTCCAATTAATTGCTTTTTAATAACAAAACTGTGTCTTCATTCCAGCAATGGCAACTGCAGCACAAACAAAAGGAACTGCTGTTAGAAACCAAAAATGATATTTGAAAGAAGCACCAAAGATGAGCCCGTAGGTTTCCCTAAACCGTGTGTGTTTAATTCCTGCTGGGTGGCACAATGGGTTCGCTCAACACAGCGTGGCCTCTGAACCCAGCGAGACGAGTCTTGGTTCCTTGAAAAAAACAGCACCTCACTTTGTCTATCAGATTTTCAAAGCTACCCATATTCAGCACAAAATAATGTATCCTCTCCTTTCTCAGTCATGTTTGTCTGGGGCACATCTGTGTGCCCTGGCTCCCTATTTATTATAAAGGTCCTCAGTTTCTTTAGTGCATGTATGCGTTTTAACATCTGCAAAAGAAATCATTTCTCTCAAAAACAGCGTAAGGGTCGGGGAATATACACAATAGCTGGAAATACTGTTTAAGGCCCAGAGAGGGGAACTTTTTTCTGCTGTGAAAATACGCTATTGCAGGGCAGTGCAATATTCAAAACCAACCTCTTTCCCTCCTCCCCCTTGCACTCAAGAAAAAAAAACTGCACAAGGTGGAAGAGTCTCATCTATTGCAGAATCTACATGAGAGAACAGATGTGGCAAAACAAAACCCGTAGCTTTCCACAAACCGCTGCCAAAAATAACATTGGCTCGGCAGGCATGTGATCTTCAGAGAAGTTTGCTTCTTGAATGAGTCAAAATGGTGATTCCATTTTTACTTCTTCAGCGAGGAGGAAATGTATCCTCCTTGAGCACCTCATTCTCCTGTAGTGGATCACTTGCATTGAATTGTATCAGGAAGCTTTGCAGGTGCTGAGATAAAATAGAAAGCACATAATTTTATTTTCCTCCAATTTTTAGAAGGGGCCACTTCCGTGTGGCAAAATCATCCAGAGGCACAGATAAAAGGAGTTATCTGTGCATAAGCCTCTGAAATGAAGACAGAATATAGGGAGGGGAAGTCACCGAAATGCTTCTTCCACAAAAATATAGAGCTGAGATCTAACCAGTAAATATGTGTTACTCTAGGATAAAGGGCATGCAAAGTTTATGAAAAGTCTTGTATGATGTGGCTGGTCTCCCTGATCTGTCACATGTCCCTTTGTTCTTTGTTTCTTAAATGCAAATGCTTTGATTTTATATTTTTTTTGGCAGAAAAATGACCTCAGAATGTGTCAGTTTTTAATATATGGCTGTTGCATTTTCAAGTACAGAAAATTTCCTTTCTCCAATGTTCAGTGCCTATTGTTAAGGTTTTGCTAATAGATGTTTTGCATTTTATCAACAAGACGTTTTTTCACTAGGATACATAGTTTGATGTTGCAGCCAGCGTCAGATCGAACCTCTGAATTAACCAAAGCTGTGGCAGGCTACCTGAGTTTGTCATTCAAGCTTGCATTTTTCCTCAGAAAAATAAAATCATCTGTATTGTTTCATTGACCACCTGGTAAAACAAGTGAATTGCTTTAATCATCTTCCATTTCCTTCATATTATGCATTGACCTACTCCTGCTTAAGCCAAAAGAAGTCTTTTTTTGTTACCTAGGCCCCTCTTGAATGGACACTACTGTTTCTTCATGTTCTCAGAGTCCTGTAAGAATTCATCAATTAGCATTTGTAAAGGGATTTGGAAAGGTAAAATATAAATTTTTGAGTGTGAAAAGTGGAGTGATTCTCTAAATTTCAGCGGGTGAAATTTTATCGTGAGCAACACTCAAGACATATTTTGATCTCCAGGTCTTCGGGAGAGACTGCAGAACTTATGTTTCAGTATATCATCCCTAGGCTTGTAAAATTAGGAAATGGGGAACTGGAGTTGGTAAGAAGGATAAACAACAGACTTGCACGATGGGATCTTTACAGTCTGCTTTCCTTTAACAATGGCATTTAAATGAAATAAAAGAAGGTTCCTTGAAAATCTGTTACTCTCTCAAGTGCTTTCCATACCTGTGGGAGGAATCTTCTTAATTTTGCAATGTCTGAGCATATATGATATGTTATATGATACCCAGGCTCCCCTGTGGGAATTCTGCAGCAACCACAATGATCTTTTATGCGTTTTCCCACTCAAGTATTGTCAGGCTCCTGTGACGTATTTGGGAAAGGGCTCCTGATGCTCCTGAAAACTGTTGCCCTTGTTGTCCAAAGCAATATCAAAAGGAGTAGATGAAAGCTTGCCTGGAGAGCGGATTGACTGCAGGCTGTGGCTATATTTCACTGAGAGGAAAGATATAGTGAAAGTTGGGAAGAATTAGTTAGTTGAGTCCTGGGGAAATTACTGCTCATTAATCTAATAAAAATATTAGCATTGAAAAGTCTTTTGGATGTAAATGCTGAAAATGACAAAAGTAGTCCACCATATGCCAACTTCAGAAAAATATAGTCTCTCCTCAGACCTCAGAAGTCATGCTGTTATGGCTGGAGATTTCAATAACTTGAGCTGAAGGCCATTGCCAAGATTTTCAAAATCAACTACTGGGGAGAGGAATTCAGTGACTTTAGTGGAGACTGATTTTCCCAGAGTTTGGATATTCAGCACTTTCTAAAATCAGGCCAAGAGCTTTTCAAATTGAGAAAACACATTCGACAATTCACGACTGGAAAATGTGGTCAGCATGGGACTGTAGGTACTCATATCTTCAGAAAATCAGTCCAAGGTTCCTTCAGTTAAAAATCTGAAGTTTCCAGAATGAGAAGTCACTTTGGAAAATGTTAGCCTCAAACTCTCTTTTAGCTTTTCTGGTTATTAACATGGGAAGAAAAATATAGTATAATGACTAAATATGATAATTATGTAGTGGTTCATTGAGCTGAGAAAGTGGAATAATATGTGGGAAATAAGTGTCGGGCTAGAGGTGAGGCACAGTTCATTTGCGAAAAGGCAGTGACAAAGCTGTCTGCTACTGGCTCTCTAATTTAAGGGAGCCTCTCGATACAAGAAATAGTAGTTGTTCTGTGACACTGTGACTTTGCATCTCCTTATTGCAAGATTTATGGATTTGTGTTACTCTTTAATTATTTAAATACAAAGCTAATCTTTCAGGACTCAGAGGAGATAGAAA
This sequence comes from Tinamus guttatus, assembly GCF_059628265.1. Lineage (NCBI taxonomy): Eukaryota > Metazoa > Chordata > Aves > Tinamiformes > Tinamidae > Tinamus > Tinamus guttatus. The sequence goes on along the minus strand of NW_028289684.1, from coordinate 721,053 downwards.
AAAAATAGAAAGTGCCAAGGATTTCTGAACACGGTACTCCTTCTTATCCTCAAAATGCTGTCTGGGCTTAATTTCTTCCTATGTTCTTTTGAAAGTTTAAGAACATTAATTTGTCCTGCAAATTAGTTACATTCCTGTCAGTGATCAGGAGTAATGGGAACAAAAGTATTCAGACCATTCTCCATTTTTGAAATGTATTTTTTATATATATTGAGAACTGTACTGTTGCTATATACCATTATAAGCAGAGATCTATCGGTGATCCTGCAACCACCTCCTAGGAGATGCAGTGTACTTTTCTGTACATGCTACTTTTCTGATCATGAGGCCATATTTTGCCCTGACTTCACATGATAAAAAAATTACCATTTGTGTGAAAGTCTAGATAATATATATATCTTCATTGCAAGATTTCATATCTAAACAAATTACATGGAACCTCCCTTCACTTTGATAAAGCACCTGGAAATTAAGTCTGTGCTTATTGAGCAACTCACATTTCACAAAACACCAATTCTTTCATAGTGCCCCTTGTCCTGCTTCCAAGTTTTGGTTCACCTTCCCTCTCTGCCCAGCTTTGTCACTCTGTTGCATGACCAGCCATGGCAATCGTTCAGGTGGATCTGCAACACTAGAGGAACAACTAATACATCATGGAGCTTTTGATGAACCTCGATTTCTAAGAAAAGAGAGGAAGGAACCAAGACTGGAGATGAGTCTCCAGGGACTGTACACCATGGTCTGCTGCCTTCTCCTTGGAAAATATATGGCCCAGCATCTTACTCCCGACAGCGATCAGTGCAAGCTGCTTACAGGAGCATATATAACCTGAACACCTACATCTGCAATATGCGATGACAAAATTATCCACTATATCTCTGATTTCCTCCCCTTTGGTTTAAATTTAAAATCAAAGAGAAAGATGCTCTATCTCCCGGATTTTAAAACACAATTTGATGTTGTAATTTATTCCTGTACATTACACTGCTGCTGAGATATTTTTATACAACATTAGAATTATTACGTAACGTCCTGACACATAATTACTGATTCTCCACTGTTGCCTAAGCACATCACTGAGCACTTGGGTGGCACCAGCTGATTGCTGATACACTCCAACTGCTATTACGTTTTCCTTTTTAAGAAGGACCCATTTTTATGTCAGGGTTTTGGTTCTCTTTTTACCTTCAGAGGAGACAGTTTTTCTTGCAGGTTGATTCCTGTTTTTCTCTCCCATAAAAGGGAAATCTTACAGTAAATCATTTTCCATTAAGTCATATAAGTCTAAATCTTAGTAACATCAAGACCTCTTTTTTACCACACACACACACACAAAAAAAAGAATCAAAAAAAGGACTGAGAGATCTCCGAGAAGCAACAGACTCCTGCTGGTTTGCTATCTTGACAGGGAGCTAGTGAGACCTCTCTTCCCAGCTGTGGTAAGGCTGTATCTCCAAGCAAAGATCTGACTGAAGTTTATTATTGTTGCTCTGGCTTTAAAAGCTCTGGCTTGTACAAGCCCGCTAAGTAAAACTGTCTGCAAAACCCAGAATATGAGAAATACACACATGGCATAATGTCAGAATCTGCTGCTCTTGCTGAGCATAACACTGACCCCACTGACCCCAAAGATTTTTGACTCTTTTCTGCAGATTTTGTTATATTTGCAGAGGATCCTACTGGTATCTTTTTCTAGTGTCATCATAAGGTTGGTATGTCTGAGAACACCTGTATTATCTATTTAGATATACTGCTTTTAATTGGCAAGATGAGGAAGTGCTACCTTTTCCACTTTTTCTCCTAGTGGTGCTCAAACCAAGCCCATACTTTTTTATTATTCTTTTCTCAATAATATAGTCTAGAAAAGGGAGGGGAAGGTTTGCCTTTTCACAGGAAAACTGAGATCCCTTTGTAATTAGTTAATTATATCTCTGGAATCAATACTTAAATTCAATATGCCAGTTAATGTAAGCTATATCCTCAAACTACAATATGGAGGTTCTCATGCAGGGGCTACCTCACTTCTGCTCATAGCAAATACGCCTGTTTTTAACTCTTATTTGCACTACGTTGCCTGCTAAAAATCAGCCACCTACTGCAGCTAGTCCTTTATATCTGTTCTCCGGGAGGAGACAGACTCGGGCATGTTCTGGGAGGAACAGGCTGCTGGTCCGTGTCTGACGCCTCCCTGGAACGCAGCGCTTCCCTGTGCACCTTTGCCGCAGGGCACGGTTGGTTTGCCCAATTCCAGCAGCACATTCTAGGAACGCCACATGCCAACCACGGGCTCAGGCTCCTCCTTGTGCCACCCATGTCCCTGCCATCAAGAAGATCCAATGCCCATTCAGTCTATGCTGCAAAAAGGAGATCCTTGTGTGTTTTGTACACGTTTTGCTTTTCAAAACATATGTTTACTTGTATTTCCAGGGGGAAAGGCAATAGACTAAGAGTTGAGTAAAATAAGGTTTAGTTCTTTATTCTGAGAAGGGCCTCTTGGGTGACCATGACCAATGACATAGTATCTCTATACCCCAATTCCCTGTCCCTGCATAGGAATAGTAACTGCCCTGGCTGAGAGGTGTGTTGGAGGGACAGACAGAGTAACATTTATGAAGTGTTTAAATACCACTGTCGGGAAGGAGCGGGGAGCATAGGAGCACATTCAATGACAGATTTACGTTTTCTTCACAATTACACGTATGAGGTGTTCTACGTGCTGTGTTTCATCTGTCTGCCCCAAGACTAGAAATTCAATGGGTGCATTAGAAGGATCAGATTCTTTCCTAAAATGGGTAGGATGACATGCAAATCCCATAATATTCTGGCCTAGAGTAATAATGTGTTTTCTAACGTACAGGGCAAAGAAGCCAGTGAAACAGTCTGGAGACACCAAGCTATGACGTGAGTGATACTGGCAAATGCTATGGTGAGAATAAACAAAATTTTACCTTCAGAAACTCTAGCTGAGCTAGTTATATTTTGAGAGGGCAAAGGAAGGGATGAAACAAAGATACCTAGACCTACAGCTTCCACATCCCCCAGGAGCATGCAGATTACTGGGTTATAGCTTGGTTAGAGTATGTGTTTTTACTGAGGGAAATTTTGAAAAGATCTCAGTTTCATTCCAACAGGCAACAAAAGAAAAAAAAAATGGCCATGAGATGACAGTCTTGAATTTCTTTCCAAAGTATATTTTGGGTTTTCGGAGGAAGAATTAAAGTCCTCAAAGGAAGGCCATCAGGCAAAGATCAGCCGCAAGCAATGGAGTCAGATATTACATATGTAAAATCACTCCTTAGAAAAACAGAGAGCTCCCATTCCCTGTAGAGTCCTCCATGATGATTCCTGACAGAGGCCTGGGAGCATCCTCAGCACAAGGCAAGGCAGTGCTCAGCAGCAGTATATCTGGCCAGGAGGGCAGAATAATTTTCCATTGATTTCGGTGGGAGCTGCATGCACTCGCAGCCAGATAAACCCGGTCCTGAGTAACGGGGCGCGTTCGCCTCCCTGGTTCTGCTCACACACACCTGCCTGCTCAGACGCAGACAGGAGCCCGCTGACTCACTGGCTTCCTAGCAAGATGTGCTCCCCTTTACTAGTTAAAACACGTGGCTGATATTCTCTCAACCCTGTGGATTAACCCCTGTCTCCTCGAGACACCGTCACCTATCACTAGGCAACAGAAAACAGACTGGGATTCGGGCCTGATGGGCACTCTCAGTGGTGATGCACGGAGACAGATTCTTTCTTATGAGCCTCACTTGACCCTTCAGGGTAAGAAGTGGAAATACTTGTTCTGTAGTAAATTGAGCAAACATGACGTGGATGGTAAGAGAGAGAGACAAGGAGAGAAGGCACAGATAACTGCAAGAGCTTTCCTCATTCCCCTGTAGCATAAGGCTGAACCGGCATCACTTGAGAAGGAGAGGAGCTCTTGGGTCTCTCAGGGCTGAGTTTATACCTGCAAAGGCTACCCAGTGATCTGAATCAAGATGCCTGGAAAGCAATAAGACAACCTGTAATCCAGATTTTTTTCTAACATTCAAGCTTTCAGAAAAGACGGCTTTTACCTCTGGGCATCTGGGAAAGTTTTCCTGAGTTGATTTTTTCTATTTGGGGTAGAGAGGAGGGAAAACATATTTTTATTGCTATTTGCCAAGAGAATAAAGTTGCTGGATCCCCAAAACCCATTCTCCTAGTGCAAGAGAATCTTTAAGAGTACATTTATGACACCTTGCTGGCACACACACACAATAGTCTGTTCTTATTTTGCAAAAGTCCAAGTATTACACTGTAAGTATAGGATCGGTACAAAAAGGTCTTTAATCTGTAGCCAAATCACACTAATCTCCCTGTTTTACAGATACAATATTTGATTATTCAATTTCATTCTACAGTGAATCCTGCTTTTACATATAAAGCAGAGGCCTCAGCTCATGAACTCAGGCTACAGAAATGTGTCCAGAGCCTTTCAGTCTGCAGGATCTGGGTCTGGCCATGAGTCCAGATACAGCGTCCTCTGTCCCCTCATCCCTTAGGGCTACAGAGGCTACAGGAATTCTGTCCCATAAATTATTTTTACAAAGACAGATGTTATTTCATCTTCATGCCTCACCAAAAAGCAATAGGTGGGCCTGATTTCAAGCTACTATATTCAGGTTTCCCATTACAATTTAATTGCTCCATCTTGATCTTCTGCTTAATAACAGATATAACAGAGAGGTTGGTACCATCTGGATTTTTCAGCCTATCTTGAGTGTAAGGCATTTAAAAGCATCAGGCTACATGCAGTCCAAAGCTTTATAGTAACCTCAGTCTTTTCTGGAGGAGGAAAGATGCAGCCTTGGAAATGTCTTAGTGAAGATGCGGTTCCACAGTTTTATATTTCTGTGACCTACCTGCTTCAACATAGGGGAAAGACCTGCAATTTCCTAGTGCCTTAAAAGTGAGGATTGGAGAGATCCCATTTCAGAGCCTGCCAGGGTTACACTTTTCTTTTTCTATGTTTCATCTCTCCCGAGATTCTTCACTAATAAGCAGCCCGTCTTGCCCTTTCTTGAGCACTGGGCGTTCACACGTTGGGGAGATGCATTTGGCAGATAGTGGCTGCAATCCTGTGTTGTGCAATGCTGTGGCTGAGATGCAGGGACCCGGTTCACCGGTGCAGGCGGCTCGATGAAAGCCTTTCTGTCCTCGCCTGAGACTTCCCCTCAGCAGCAGCAGCACAACCACACATGCATCCCTGCCCTACTCCTCCAGCCACCTAAGTAGACACTGCCAATTTATCTGAACCAGTGGCTATTATACAGTAATACCTTAGGGCCTAGAAGGTTAAGTCTACATTAAAGGGAATTATTTTTCCAGACATGTAGACACATCTTCTGCTATGATTCTTGCTACTCTTCTATGATAGTTTCTCAAGAGAAGAAGGGTGGGGGGACTTCTACCAGTATAGTTGCATTTATCTAGGGGTGTTTTGGAATAAAAACTGAAAAACTACTGAAAAATCATACCCCTATTCACCCTGACTGTATCATCAAAATAGTGTAGACAGACCTGGCCCAAATTATCAGACTTGTTAAGGCTTGGCATTTAAACCAGTTTAGAACCAAAGTCTGCCAAAGGTGAGAGGTTAGTGATTTAATCCACCTTTTTCAGTCAAACAGATGAAAGACCTGGAAAGAGCAGCACAAAGTAATCTGGCTATTTCATACACATGAACACCATTTTCCAATGACCAGAGATAAAAGACATGAAAAAATATCCTAATGTAAACTGGCACCAAGGCCAAGGCACAAGTAGTTAACATTAATTATGTATTATTCAAACACTATAGATAGCACCAAACAGGAAGGGGAAAAACTCATAATGCTATTAATAATGAACATTAAATTTGTAAACTCTCTATGAGGCATAATTTGCATAGCAATATAAAGATGGTCTCTAATGCAGAAAAGCTGTAAACTGTATTCTGGTAAAAAAAATAATTTAATCATTTTTTCAAACGTTTACAACTATAGCTCTATTTATTTATTTATAAACACATAATATGCTCTCTGATTAACAGGTTCCTGACTTTGTGGGGCATAACCAACCTGCTACTGCAGAATTCCCCATTTGTTGGGCACATGGAATTACAGGTCCGGTGCATCTGCTTTGCAATGGTCTCAGATGGACAGTGATTCCTGGTGGCACCTCTGCTTGTTTCAAGATATAGATGGGAGAAGAATGCCCCAATCTAGAAAGCCTGTATTTAATCTGACCTTGCATTTTAATTTGTCTTGGGAAAAGCATTGCGCTGGGTTGCAGTTTTGTGCTCAGTTTTGCACGTTCTGCTTGTGTCTTCACAAAAGAGTCAGATCTCTGTTAGAGTGAGTCAGCTCTCTGCTTCTTGGTGAAAAGCAGCACCTTTCATTCATCCCATCTCCTTGAAGAGCACACGTGGTTGGATCTGGTGTCATCCCGAGGCTTGCTGGAATGTCTCCAACGAGCAGCTCTTTGCAAGACAAAAAGATTCACTGACTGCATGTTTGTAGTCACAGCAGCACAGTAGCACATGTGTAGCACAGAATCTAGACATGGTGTCTGGGTTAAAAACATCATCTCTTCCCAGGGGCGGGCAGGCAGTCTCCTGGTCCGTGTGTGCAAACTGGCATGAGCCAGAAGGAAATCACTTCCTTCATCAGCCTTAGGCCGAACCTCAAGCTAAAGTGCACTTCTTCCAAGCAGAACTGCTCCAAAATATTCAGAATTACTTAAAAAATCAGATGATGTTTATTAGGCAGTCTGCAGAGAGGTCAGCAGTCTTCTCTGAAACAGCCTGGTTTAATTCTGATGACTTTTTGGGATAGCAATACAAGGCATGCTGACATTAGTCAGACCTAAAAACCACACTGCCAGCCTTTGTCCAGTAAAGATTTCTCAGTGGAAGAATCTCTTCCCTACTCCTCATGTCCCAGTGTTGCCTTTCAGGGAACCCAAGAAGCCGAGCATGGGTCATCTGTACCCCAGGTGGAGCTGTGAGCAGGTTGTGCTGGTGGCTTGGAGAGAGGACATGGGCCAACACAGCCCCTGCTTTCACCCCGGCATGCTGAGTCCTCAGCTGAGACAGTGCAAGGACCTTTCCTATAGCGCAGCAGCCAAAGCAGCAAGAAGGTTAGCACCTACAAATGAGTGGTGCCCTCTCCTCTCTTGTTTAAAAGAGGTGAATGGCAACTTGCTCTGCTTCCACCCCAGAACACAAGCCCATGCCCCGCATCACCGCTCTGCTTTGCTGGGGCTGCTTCCTGCTGCCTGAGCGAAGTCCTTCCCAGCGGGACGTTGGCTTTGCACATATCACAGACACCTCCTGGTGGGCTCCGATCTGGTTCTCCAGCCAGGCCTCCTGGGAGCGTATCTGAGCACAAAGCCGGGGGAGGATGGGGAAGGATCTGCTCGTATGCTTCATCAGAACAGCAGTAATGAAGGGTGGATGGAGCAGGGGAGAGAGCAGTGGGAGTTTTCTCATCAATCCTGGGTCCTGTTGGGCCAGCAGCCCCTCTGGTATGTTTAGGGATGCTGTGTGCCTTAACAGACTCCATTTACTAAGGCAGTAATGACCCGCTGGAGGAGGATTTGGCCGCTGCGCTAATTGCATTCCTCCACTGCACAATAACTTAACACGTTATTAAGATTCCACAGAACAGCGTCAGGGAATTCATCTCTCTCCAGTGCTCTCCTGACCCCTGCACCATCACACGCACACACACAGGCCTTTCCTCCCTTTCCCAAATCCAACTTTAAAAAGCTGAAAAGCAAACAAACCATCATTTGTAACACTGGTGCAGTCACAAATATGCTTGCTACTCAGCAATCCATGCCTAAATTTGAATAACCGTAAACTCTAACTCTCCTGCTTTACACTGCTCTTGCAGAGCAAAATGGCTCAGAGATGAAAGTGAATTACTTCACCATACACAGAAAAACTTGTGGTGCTGCCGCTAGGATGTAAAGGACCTCAGTAGAGAGGGGAATCGGTGTTCCTGGCTCCCTTTCCAGTCACACAGCAATTTCAGCAGGAAGCAAGAAATGCATTTGAAGAACCACATTTTCTTGATATAAAAAAAATAGCAGGTCAGCCCTGAAGAACAGACTTTTGGGACAGAAACCTCCACCTATTGATAATTTGGAGGTTTGCTGTGGAAGACCTCTGAAGGCTGGTTGCAAACACTGTCCTGTGTTCTCCTGCCATCTCCTGCAAGGCTGAGGACAGGAGTGACGAGTGTAAAATATCAATGTGCAGTGGGAGAACAGGTTTAACAATGTCCACCGCTCTTTCACCGCACAGCCAGGAGCAAACACTGCTCTTGAATCACCATTCTCTTCCCTTGTTCATTTTTATCTGCAGGTTGCAGTATTTAGGCCCTTCTGCTTGTTCTTGCTATTCTCAACAAAGTAACTTCCTTCTTTTCCATTTCTGGTACTGGCTTTCCTGGGATTGCAGCCTGACATGGAACAGGCTGGCCACAGCTTCAGGTGGAACAGATCATATGTGTTGAGGATAAGACCTTCTTTAACCTGGATCAAGTTTTTACAGGTTCTTCCAGCTCTCAAGGGCTCCCAAGCATGGAGGGACCTTTTTCTCTCTCCCCTCCTTTTTTTTCTCTTTGTTTTTGTTTTGCTTCATGCTTGGGTATTATATTGTGCAACCTGACCCAATATCACTCATCCATTGGATAAGTGACTGTTCCAAGGGAATCTGAAGAGGCAATAATCAACCCAGTGTGTACATTTATAGCTGCTACTTGGCCAAGACAACATAGGCCTTGGCTCTAAGCAAAGCAGAGGGTTAAAACCCTTTGAGAAGTGCCAAAAACAACAGTAGGGGGAGAGAAACGAATACAAGGGTGGCTGAATCATCTTGGCTTGCATGGCAAATAAGAGAGCATGATGGAGGTGAGTGCTGGTTGCCAAGTTCCAGGGACTGCTCTCAGCCTGATCTGCCCGTGCAAGACGGGCCCAGGTGGTTTCTCACTCTGTCCCTGAAATGCTGCCAGTCACAACCATGGAAGGCAAGTGCCTTGTCATGCAATCAGCATTAATGCCACCATGGAGTGCTCATCGTCAATTCCTTCTTCTTCCTTATCTTTTTTAGGTCCTCCCTTCTCTCCTCCCTGTCAAAAGCTGGAAGGCCCAGTTGTGTCTTCTTCAGAGATGTCTCTCTTGTGCAGTGGTTGTGGAGACAGGGCTACATCCATGAAATTAGTTTGCCAGAAAAAATGCCTCCTGGGATGTGGACGTGACTCTCCAAGGCTGGGGCATCACTCTGGTTTCCTGGCAAGGCAGGGATTAGCTCTTGGAAACCTCCCCACAGTCCTTCACACAGCTGCTCATCTCCCGTAGCTCTTGTTTGTCACCATGGTCCCGCTCCAAACTGTGACCATCAATGTTCTGGCCACCTTGTGTGTCCTCATCACCTTTCCTATTCATACGCATCATCCCCCAGTTCCTTCCTCCAAAAATCTTCTTAAAAGTCTCCTCTGCACTAGACAATGTTCAGGCTGTAATGACTGATTCCAGCTTGGACTGCATCTAGTTAGTGTCCTGCCACTTTTGGACTATTGGATTTGGAGTAGGAAGAGGTTGTTTATTTCTTTCACTCTTCTCAGAATAATGTGTACACTCATTCCACTAAATAAATTAATAGTAGTAATAGTCATAAATAATAACTCTAAATGAAAGTGTGTGCAAGATGAGCACTCAGTTGATAGAAGCTTTCCTCTGGCTTTGACTGGTTTGAACCACAACTTGTTTTCTGGTCATTCCCCTTTTGCTTTCTCTCTCTTTGCATGTGTCTCCATCCATCAACCTAAAAGGCAAAGTGAAGGCTGCAAGTTAGGGCAATTTCTGATGCAGAAGCACCATGAAGCTTTCACTGAGGCATGTGCACACACAAGAGCTGATCTACCCAAATGCTGCAGCTTCCATGGTGACAGTCCCCGAAGGCTCGTCCTGAGAGGGGGCAGTGGAGCTGGTGTCCGTGCAGGTGCATCCAGCATTCCCGTACGGATGCTGCTCCCAGCACGGTCACGGCAGAAACGATGCATGAGTCACCTCTGGAGAAGCTTCAGCTGTCCTGGATGAGATGCTGTCAGGCATCAAAGTGAAGTCAAACTCTTTCTTTCCTCCTCTTTATTAAAAGAAACCTTCAAGCGTTTTTCTTGCTTTCTTTCTTTTTTTTTTCTCTCTGCTGCTAGGAAAGGGCTGGTTTGAATGCCCCAAGTCCTCTGCTCTAGTATAATCATGCTCAGGTGCAGAACAAGTTGGTTTTGGATTTTCCCCAAATAAGCTCATTAATGTATTAGTCACAAACAGACTTCAAGGACACTTGACCTCAGTGTCTCTGCTTGCCTCTCTGATCATCTTCCAGCTTCTGCTTCAGCAACAAAAAACTACAAAGACAAGAAATGGCCGAGTCAACGAAACGAAGGGAAGCCAGAGATTAGAGCTGCGGTTGGCCGGGGGCTCAACACAGCTGAGCCTGGTGCCATTTCCAGGTTGCTCCAGGGACACAAATCCAGGTAGTTACATCAGGAAGGATTTTGACCCTTCAGCTGAACAATTTTTTATATCATCTCTCTTCATGCAGGGTTTTAAAAAGTCGTGCTGAAACTCAATTGCACATGGACTTCTTAAATGTTTAGTGTTTTAGTGAATGATATTTAACAAGCCTGGCATAAGCCTGAGGAACAGACATGGTAAACGAGGAAGAAGGACATTAAGGTAAAAAAAAGGAGCAGCAGACAATATAGGAGAAAACAGAGTGATTTCTGAGCATTTTAACAAAGAGCTTTTCTTTTGACTTCCCAGCTCTTCCATTCCCCAATTGCATTAAAGTGGTTGGCAAGACAGATAATATTTTTAGATGAAATATACTGGCAGAACAACAGGAACTGCAGCCCCTTTACTGTTCTGCTGGAAATTTCTGCTGCTGTTTCTGGTAAATATGGCTGGTGGCAGGACCTGGCTTGTAGCTTTAACCACATGTGGGAAGTTCATGGGGCAAAGATGCCAAGTCTAAAATTAACCCCCGTGAAAAAAAAAGATTTTTTTTAAAAAAGGCCTGGGGCAGGATGAGAGTGTTTAGGTCATTATTTTCAGTCCTTCGTTATATTAAGACATGTAGAGATTTTGATTAATTAAGAATAAAAAATACAAGTCCTCAATATTTCTGGACTTAAATAAAGCATTTGAATAAAATGGAGCAGGATTAAATCCTTAGGCAATATCCAAGTAAGACACAAAGCACAGAAAGGGAAGGCTGTAGTTCACAGTATTGGTGTGGAGCGTGGAGCTGCACTGTTGCCATGTCTTGATAAAAACTCTGCATTTCTCTATTGCTCTATTACTGCAAATCCATCAATTTTTGCAAAGATCAATTTAAAAAAATAGAGTGTATTACATGCCCTTGGGTCTGTGAAAAAGAATGGGACACAACAGGATCAAAATCTGCAAGGCAAATAGAAGATGGAGCACCAAAATACATTGGTGTTCTGTTGTGGCTTTACTTTGGATCCTATCTGAACTTTTTGAACTAGTCTCCTGATTCCAGAGGGAAGTAATCCCTGAATTTTGAATTTAAGATTACAATAACACAGCTGATCTCAAGCATGTTGATAAACATTTTTGAACAGCCTTATTAATATCACCAGTATCATCAGCACTGCAGGGCTGGGGAAGGCTGGTGTCAGGAAAACCAGTGCTCCATCTCTCACCTCACACAAAGCACTGGGATTCATTTCTTCTTGGGAAATAAGGTGTTCTTCCCTAGGGTTCCTGCTTGGCTGAATTTTCCATTCATTGTTTTGTAAGACAGGGGGTTGTCCCAGGTCCTAAATGTTTTGTTGTTTTTGCTACCCTCTTCTTTGAAACAAAACTTTACAGGAGCGCTGGTTGTATAACAGAAGTCTGTGCTATAAGAAACAGCGTGTAGCTGCATAAGAATTTTGTATTGCAAGGAAATGTTAAGATGGGACTACTGAGAGATCAGTACTTGCAATTTCTTCACAAAATCATTCCCAAACAGATAGCCATGCATCTCTGTGTACGTTCTGCCACTTCATGTCTTACCCCTCCATGTTACTGACCTTGTAGCTTTTCACATGTTATTCAAAATAACTGTGTAATTGTTTTTTTTTTTTTAATTTAAAAGCCCCCTGCTAATTTCTTCTTTCTACCAGCAGATATGGACACTACTGCACAAAGTATCACATATAAATCTTATTCGAAACAGCCCCTGATCCAAGAAATTTATAGACTATATTAATAACACAAAAGAATGTCATTATTTTTGCCAATCTACCAAGATGTCAATTCAGGCACAAATATTTCCCCAAAGCTACGTAAGAAACGAGTAGAACTCAGAGCCCAAGTGCAGATCTCCAAAATCCTAGTTCAGAGCTCCGTCCCAGGTGGAATATAACTCATTCCAGTAGGGAAGCTGGAATAAAAAACAGAACAAAAAGCCTCACACATCTCATCCAGAACAGACAAATTGGGAAGCCTGTGTAGTGCATGGTGTGATTGAAGGATCCTTCTGGCAATGGGAGCATCAGAGAAATAATCCCCTTCCTATTTTGGGGTTTCTGTTGTTCAATATGGAAAATCATTTTGGTGGAGAATTCCTGGAATATGACAGTGATGATTGATAGCAATTTCTCAGCTACTGTTGGGAAAGGTCTTAGAGGCATTGCAGGCAGGACAAAACCATTCTCAGCACCATTAGTGCAAGTCAGGTTTCAGATCTGAAGGCTAAAGTGAAACAAAGCTTTCAATTAATTTCTCCATGTGCTCACAGTTCCCAGGTCAAGCAGATAAAAAGATAAATATTAAACAAGCACTGTTCTGCATCTGAAGCACCTTAATGAATACAAAAAGTTATACAACATATTAAAGAGGTGCTTTTGCCTCCTATCAACTGTTCCTTTCTCTGAGCCAGTGATGAGACTGTGGCCCCTTACAGGTGATCAGTTCCTAAGAACGATATTGGATGATTTATTGCATGCCCAGAGGCAAGTTGGAGTCTCCCCTTGAACTTTGGAAAATCAACATTGTCACTAATATGAGGGGGAAAATTTCTCATTAGAAAAGCAGCAGTGGTCTGAGAAAAGAGAAAGAAGTTTCCATTACTAGGTGTTTTGATGACTTTTGCTGCTGAGTTGGATATACCAATCACAAAGTCCACTCTTTTGCTGTCATTTTCCCATCAGCTGAAGAGAGGCAAACCTCTTTCAGACTATTGCAACAAATGTGGAGATACTGCAAGTGTTACCTTAAACATTACTGTGGTCCCAGCAATATCTAGCACTGTTGCTGCTTATTAATTGTCTGATCTCATCTACGCTCTCACCTTGGCAGCTCAGGCACACACACACACAAAAAGTTTGATTTTTGAGAAAATTGCTGTTGCTAAACAGAATGACTGTGATTTTTCAGGGACTGACAGACATGTGGCATTCCCCAAAGATTATTTACTTTCTGACCGTATCTGGCAGAGCAACAAACTCAGGAATCACAGGTGGGAAATAAAGATTTAGAGTGCATGTAACAAATAGTATGTGAGGCCATCTTTCTAAGGACCAGCAGGGATTGCCACAAGCAGCTGCAATTACTGCAGGTCCCAGGGGCTGTGGAATCCCCTGGGTTCGACTATTGTAAATTATTTTTGGAAAAAACGGATTAACACTCCTCTCTTACATGGGTTAAATAAGCAACTTTGCAATGCAGCTGTGGGGTATTCTGACCTAGTGTTACGAACCCTTAAATATTGCATAATGGAGTCATACCAGTTCAAATAGAAGAAACAGATTTTTATGGATCTGATCCAAAGTTCTATGACATTAACAAGGAAGCTTTCTGCTGATTTCAGTGAGCTACAGCTCAGACTCCATAAATATAAGAAAGATTTTTTTTTTATGGCTAGCACTACAAAGCCAGTGAAACCTGTGAGAACCCATTGGTTTATGTTGCCTGCATCACCAACACACGAGCCAAAATATGACTATTGCTAGCCAGAAAGAGCATGGCCTGATTTCCAGACCTCGGCCTGATTTCCAGATACCAAACTGTTTGCAGAACAGTTACAAAATACACTCTCTGTGTCTAGCAAACTTATAAATCTTCTTTTGAGCTTGGGATCTTCAGAGAAAAATAAACACCAAACCCTGTAACTCTCCGGGTAACTTTTTAAACCTCATTGCAGCCATTGTTTATTCATTCCTAAAGACCAAAGACACAAACGCACACAAACCAGCTTTCCCTTAACACATTCAAAGCTTAAAAGACATCCATAGTACAAATAATTCATGGCATTAAGATGCTGGGGCTGAAATCCTGAAACTACTGGAGTTTTGCTAGTAATTGTATCATGTTTCAGCCAAAGAGGATTAATTACGAGTTACAATTTCCATAAGTGCTGGTTTGCAGCAGTGAATTGTCTAAGCCAGTTCCTATGAATGAAATAAGTGAAATAAAAATTAGAGGAACTGGAAACAGAAGAAAAAATGGGGGCAGAGGAGAAGACAACTGTGACACTTTTACAGTTGCGTTTTTGCGGGCACCCTGCTAAGACCTACATTGCGTGACAGTCTTGCATGCAGCTTCTGTGTAATTTCACCAAATAAACGCAACAAATCAGGCTTTCTTCTTTTTTTCTGCAGCAAAATGTCCTAAGCACAGCTGTAACCGAGATATGACACATTGACCACAAAAAGAGAAAGAATGACACTGCACTTTCCTCTTTCGTTCAGCCCATCACTTTTCTTTCTGATTGCAACCATCTCATCTTTTAAGAATTGAAAATGAAATCTTGCATTGTGTTCATAGCTCTGCCTCTTTGCTGAGCATGTGCAGGATACATCCCTCCACGTGCACACATAGGGAGGTAGACATGGAACTATGGACATCTCTTCCTTTTGCTTGTTTTTACCTTTTTAAATTTTCTCCCTTTAATTTGATGTTTTGCATATGAGTCTTTCGTGTTTTGCTTCAATGAGTGAGAGTGAAAAAGAGAAAAAGGGAAGAACTTCAAGATCACTTTTAAAATATCTCACGATGTGGAAAAAATAAAATTCCATGAAAAAAAAAAAAAAAAAAAAGAACCAACAAACCAACCCGCAGCTTTCAGGCACCGCACACATTGCAGACGGGCTCTTGGGTCTCTCCTGCTGGCTCCACTTTCCCACTGAAGGGCAGAGGGAGCTTCCTACTTAGGATGACCAAACCTCTTAGTTGGATGTTAAACCAGCACTGTTAGGCTGCCCAAAGCTAACTGAAGTCAGCAGAAACCTGTTGTCTTAAGTAATCTTCCAACTAGCTTTATAACCATGTTTTTGCTCCACTAACCTGATTTTTCTCACCTCCCTTTCTTTCCCTTTCTGCATGGGGAGCCCAGGTTCTCCATTTTACTCCGCACTGTCTTTTCAGGAAGCTCCCTTGCTCTTTAGTCTTCTTAGTTGGTAGGGAAATGCTAGCTCATATTTATACCTCTTGCTTTGCTCACTGAGCAATGCCATGAGCTGAGGAGCAGCCCTTGGAATTGCATTTCAGGTATTATGAGCTATCCCTCCCATGGAGGCAGACAGTCTGATTTGATATTTATGCATTTTGGCACCACGATCAACCTAAGTAACAGCTCAAGACTCTGACTCCTAATATAAGGGACTGTACAAGAACAGAAAAAATGACAATCTTTGCCCCCAAGAATAGTAAGTAATACTAAGAAGCAATGCCTGAATATACTTTAGAGCAGCAATATCCCCTCTACTGGGCCACTACAAACAGTTTCACATGAAGCAAACAGTGATGACCATGCTAGAAGAATGAGGACCATGGTTTTGTAACAGAGACATCCTTCAGTGAGAGCATCCCTAAGTCTTTCCCCAGAGCCTCATGGTAATTCTCCTTTTGACGCTGGTAGCAATCAGAAGGCAGAATATGGGGAGGGGGTTGCAATGATAATTGATCAGAAATGAGACAATCATTTGACTCCAGTGGCTATGTGATTAATTTTCAGGGTCCAAAAATGCTATTAAAAGCTTCAAATGACGTGAAAATTTGAAGTGAATTTTAAGCAAGTATACATTTCCTGACTCGAAGGCACTTTAGCCCTGTAGCACTGCAGCTTAGAGACATCCATCTGGCTTTCTTCTGTCAATCGATACCATTAAAGCCCTAAAAAAATCCTTTCTCCATATAGTTATAAAATATCAATTACATACATTTTCATTAGCTGAATGCAGTGATCAGGGCCGATTCATTGGTTGTTTGTTTCTCAGCGAGACACTGTTGGCACCAGCCCAGCCACAGAGGTTTATCCAGCGGGAGCATCCTCTGGTCGCGCGGATGGGGTCCCGCGCTTGGCACGGCGCGACGCACCAGCCGTCTGTGTGCGACCGTGTCACGAGTTGTCAGTCAGGGGGCTTCAAAACGGGGGCGTCAGGCTTTGGTGCCACCTATCAGTCACCCCTATGGTGCTTTAGAGCATTCAGAGGAGCTTGCAGAGGATATTCTGCTGCAGGATTTAAATGCTCCAAACAGGCATTAATGAGTTATGCTAAACTCTGACACTCTTCTGTGGAAAGTGCTTTCCCCCCTGTTTTACTGATGCGGGCATTTAGATAGAGAGAAGATAAGTCCCTTGCCTGAGGGCATGCACTGATTGAGTATCACAGACCAAATTAAGCTCTGACATTTCTTGGCCCTCAGCTTGGCATTGTAGAAGCTCTAACTCCTGAAGAAACATTTGAAACTAATACAAAGCATCCCTACATTAAATACTCCACCTACTCTCTGCTCACCCACTTACACGATTTTAACTACAACAGCTTCAGCACCGACATGCAAACATCTCTCTGCCCATGACTGCGTACCTTCCTTCTCCTCTTTTTTTAGCTCGGCTTTCTCATATCTCCACCTGTGTGCAGCGCCATTTATGCAGGTCAAAATTCAGCTCGAGATCTTTTCTCCAGGAGCCTGGGGTTAAGCATGTTGGGAAGTGTCGAGATGTTTTTAAGTCAAGCAGAAACGTGCATGTTCACACTGAGTATGGTTTGGAAAGCTGCTGTTTTCTGTTTTCATTCAGCGCCTCTTCTTGTCAGAAATAACACAAGAAAGGAAAGATAATGGGAGAATGCAAGGTTAATTCTTTGGAAGGAACACTTTAAATGACAGCAGTAATTATTGCTGCTTTTTATCCTCAGGGAAAAATAAGCAAATAAACAAGTAAACAAACAAAAAGAGGACACACCTCTCACACAGCCTACTGGAATTTATGGCTCAGCTTCTCAGAAGTCCTCTGAAACAAATACCACCAGTCATATCCTGAATATTTTCTAACGAAAGGAGTGCATATTCCTGGAGACCTAAATGGGTTCAGAAAACATGAGGTTCTGTACAAATCAGTAGACTCCAAGTCACCAAGTCAGATTTTTGTGCCTCCTTTCCAGTCATATTAGGGTAGTAGGTTTGTGAATTTGGTCACCCCTTCTGGTGATCTGGGGCTTTAAGGGTTTCCAAGTTCTCCTGAGTTATCAGAGCAAGCAGACTAAGCATTTCTCACCGTATGCTCCGTGTCTGAGGGCGTCAGATGCTGGCACCAGCTTTGCAAGGTTACGTGTTACCAAACAGCCTCACCCAGCAAAGCACCTGCTAGGGCACCGAGCCTTATCCCACGCATCTGCTTGTCTTGTGCAAATGTCTCATGCCTTGTAACAAGCAGCCTGCTGAAGGGAATTACGAGACCTCCTTTCTAATGGCAACCCACGGCAGAGCCTGTCTCTCTGGCATGCTTGCTGGCAGCCTCCCTGGGAATAAGCAGGTCTCTTTTGCCCCTAGAGTACATCCTGCACAAGCTCGATATTTGGAAGCGCAGCCAAAATGCCAAATGGGAGAGATGGGATAGAACTTGTGTGTTTTAACTGCTGCAGCAGCAAGCACAGAACTGGTCAAAGAACTATTCCCCACTGCAAAATAGTTGAATGTGTGCAAGCTAAAAATATTTTCTATTGCAAGAAGACAAAAACATTGATTTTTTTTCCAACATTCAGCAACTGAAGAAGCTGCCTGATCAGACACTGCAGGAAATATTTCCCTGACAGATTGCAAACTTTCACTTTTCAGTTGTTAAAAATGTAGAGAAATGTTTCCTTTGTTTGCTCCAGCAAACTGTACATTTTCAAATAGCAGGGTTTTATTTCTTTGGCTGTAATTAAAAATCTGATTGACTCAACGTTTTCCATTTTAATGACAGAAAAAAAAATGTAATGCTAAATTTCAACTAGCTCTTCTTCAGAGCTGCTGCAGCTTCCCCTCATCACACAGACCTACAGGCAAATCATATCTCAGATGGACCCAAGAAATGTGTCCCTACGGCAAGGTTACATGGAAACTTGCGCTGGCAGTTTGGAGTTCTGACTTTGGGAGGACAGAGGGCCAGGATGGCTGCACGTGACAGCACAGAGGGACGGGCTGTGGCATCCCACTGAGCACCGTACATCAGGGTGCGGGAGGCACCTCATGTTGTGGGACACAGGCAGGACTTCTGCTTGATGAGCCTGAGAGAAGCATCTGCTTATGCAGGCACCAAGCACTGCAAATACAGCATTGCAGACCTGTCTTCAACCACTAGCTCTGGGTAGGGGCTGTTCATGCCCTGGCTCTGTGCTCTACGGGTCTTTGCTGGGTGCAGAGCTGCGGCACCCACCCTTTGCGGATGGGCCATCACTGCCATCCCGTTGCTTGCCCAGCATGCAGCCCTGCACTGTGCTGCACAGGCAACATGTGTGGCTCTCCCACACTGCATACATGACAGCAGAGCCTTTCCCTCAGTAAATCCACCACCTTCTGCAGTTAGGTCACAGGACAGCATGTGGCTCTAGGTCTGCCACAGCCAGCCCTGTCCTCACAATGCCCAAGCCCAGTTAAGCTGCATGTCAGCCCTGCTTCACTATTCCAGGAGGAGAAAAGCTGGTTTAAATTCCCTTTGTCTCTTGGCTTCTGCTCTCTATCTGCCAGGAACTGCACATGCTGGGGTTATGTCCACGTAGGGATGTGCATTTATAGGCAAGCCCTCTGCCTCGAGCCATAAAGGATCTGACTCAGCCTGGTGTACTGGAGCTAGCCCTCCGAGGCTTGCAAGTTCTTCCAAGCCCATGTCTCATTGGAGTGCTTTTGGCCAGATAGGAAGAAGTGAGATGTTTAGTGGTAAAAATGACACCGCTCTTGATTAAGGGAAATGGTGAAATTTCTCTCAAGGGCAAAAAATTGTAAATTCCCATGAAAATATATCTTCCCTGTGAGAAACTCCTAACTAAAAGAAATTGGAGTTTTACAGCGTTCTTGTCTGCCAAAGAACTGTGCAGATGTGACTCATTTGTTCTGGCCAGGCCAAATGTTGGTTGGTGCCTAGAAAGAGGTTTAAGCCTGCTCAGAGACACCCCCAGATGCTCCACTAGGAACGGCACCACAAGCCATGTTCTAGCTGAGGGAAACCCTCTTCCTTCGGTGCTCCGGTTAATACCAGGAACAGCAGGAGCAGAAGACAGTAGAGTTCACTGCTTGTCCAAGCATTCTGGACATGTTCCTCTCTCCTAGTCTGAGTTTTTTTGTAAAATTTGTTATCTTTCTGAAAATGGTCTTCTAGGGGGGCTGCAAGAGACCAAGTACTTGAGACCAGCTCCTGGGCTTTTTTCTCTCTGCGTCTAAGCTGGTAGTTGTGTTCAGTTGAATTTGACAGAGGGATAGAGCAAATCAGGTCTAGACCAGTTCTACATATATATATTTTAAATATTTAAAATTCTAATGGTTGCTATTACATTATGATCAGGAACAATACTTCATCAACATACTCTCTTTTTTTCACACACACACACACAAAAAGGGCCTTTAACCACAAGATTTTTAGAGTTGGTTCTGTGTTTGTATGTTCCCATTACAAATGAAAAAATACTTGCAAAGATAGCCAGATATGCCTGATACTTCTCAATCTTATCATTAAGTTTATTACATTAATAACAATTAATAACAATTGGTATTAATATCATATCACTTTTATCATATTTATTTTTTATTATTGCAGATATTTTCTGTGCTTAACCATGTTTAAAAAAAAAAAAAAACACAGTTTAAGACAGAAAAATCCACCTGCTTTTTTAGCAGGCCTGAAAGTTTTTAAAAACCATAGCAGAGTTATGGGCTGCTGGCCCGATCAGCACCAGGTGGTGTTTGTTTTGCCATCCAGGCAAGGATTTTGTGTGCAGACCCGTGGTGATGTATTGTAAAAGGCACATGCAAAACAGGGAAAGTACCTGCCTCTGTGAAAAATAGCTAGAGAAGTGGATTCGTTCTCCATACAATGTGCTCTTCAGGAACAAGGCCTGACTAAATAAGGTACTTACTTACATCTGCTTTTTAGCATTGTGGCAGTCTTGATGCACCCCTGAAATAAAACACACACATAAACTCCCTACTTGGTGTGCTGCAGAAAATGAAGTTTCCTTGGTGTCCTCTTGAGAAACAAAAATGGGAACTTTTCTCATTCCCTGTGCAAGAAAATGGGATCTATTTGATTTGTTGGCTTGAAACAATGGATGAGAGCCAGAGTACTAAAAGGTCTTCAATTCGTGCAAAAAGAAGTTTGACATCCTTCTTGCTGCTGCTGATCTCATTTCTCTAGAGCCTTATTATTGCTGATAACATTTAATGTTTTGGTTTTGAAAGCAGATGTAATGAGTCATTTGAGTCTGAGGGCTTCAGTTCCTTCACAGCTTCCCATGTATCTTACACGTCTGACAAGACGGGGAAGGCATCTTTCTCAGTGCTTCTGCTCCTGCTCTTGTTGGCCACAGTGGATCAGCAGAAGAGCTCTAGTGTGCAGTTTGCCTTGGTCTTTTTAGTCTCAACACAGAGAAAGATAGAAAATACTTTAATATTTGACTCAAGTGTGCAAGTAAATTCAGCAGGTTCTAGGAGACAATGCACTACTGGAGCAATGCTTTCACTAATGTAAAATTGTATTTGGTCACCCCTTTGCTTCCAAGGAAGGTTTTTCAGCCTGGATGTCTTGAGATGAGGATTTCTGCCAACTGTGACTCAGGAAAAGAATTTAAATGTGATGGCCTCAGCCTAGTACTCCGTGGAATATTTGTCCACATCATAAAACCACTGGACACAATATGGAAATGCAATTGACATTAAACCAAATGATATAATCCCATCTAATGATCTTATAATGAATCCCAAGTGAACTGAACATGATTGTGCAAGTATTTAGAAGTGTTACTGAAAGAGTTTTTATAGAGTAAAGGACTGTGTTTGCCAACCAGTGGCCAGACACACAGAACAAACTCTAATAGTTAGCCAATTCCCACTCTGTAAACCTGTGGCTATTTCTTACAGAAACATCTTTTTTTAATTAGTGCTCTTACTTTCTGAAGGATTCAAAGGAGTTTTCTGAAGTGTGTTTTATGTTTTAAATGCATTGCTCCTATTCCCAATTAGCTATTTTTGGTCTGTAGTGAAATCCCCTGATGAGCAGAAGTGGATTAAATCCACCATTTATGAACTTGTCAC
Source organism: Tinamus guttatus (assembly GCF_059628265.1). Classification (NCBI taxonomy): domain Eukaryota; kingdom Metazoa; phylum Chordata; class Aves; order Tinamiformes; family Tinamidae; genus Tinamus; species Tinamus guttatus. The sequence continues at coordinate 699,447 of NW_028289684.1, read as the reverse complement.
TTGCTAAATGATGCTAGCCTTTCACCTAATGGCTCGCTGTGCCTAACAAGTCTGTACGGATTGCTGTGTTATTCCTCTGCTCCTCCAGTGATATTCTTTTTACTAATTTTGCAGAAGGTACATTCTGGCATGGTTCTTAAAATCTGATCCAATCGGTTCATGAGCATAGCTGACCGTCTGCTCGATTGAATGTCTTCCAAATTTTAGCACTTCATTTTCTCTGGAGAAATGGGGTGGGAAGAGAGAGTAACAGCTTTCCCTCCCATCTGGGATAGCATCTTCTTCTTTGACTGGCTTGAGAAATTCCCCCTACAAAGGGGAAAGGTCAATTCCCAGCTTGATGGAACTCACAATCTGGACGTTCTTGGGAGTGAGCTGCCCCTAAAATCCCTGTAGGTTGTATGAGATACTGAGTAGAATTCACAACATTTTGAGATTTTGTCTGGCTTATTGTAATGTGTTTTACACATAAGCCTTAAATAGATGTAGAAGGTTTATTTCAAACTGAGCAATGTTTGCAAAAAACATTTGTTTTTTATTTTCTGCAAATAGTGCACAAGATTCAAGTTGGCAGTGACTGGAGCTCCGTGTAGCTGGTCTTCGCGCAGTGTCTATTCTACTTTTTGATAATTGTTAAATATCTTTCCTTATAATTTGTCTAGCGACTCTGTTCAGAGCAACAGGCTCACTGACACTGTAGATATTTTCTGGTTATTTGACACATGTGCCAGCCTCAGTGTTTATCATCCCAATCTCTATAGCTTTTGCGAGTCCAGACAATGCTTTGTGCATGTTGCCTTCAGCAGGGGAATAGCCAGAAAGACAAATCATCTGTGAGAAATCACAGGTAATAGGGACAAAGCTGATTGTAGATTTTTTACCAGCAAGCACTTCTGGTGGTTCTTAACAATCATGTTTTGCAATTTGTTTTGTTCTGTTTTGTCTTTCCCACAATTAAGTATCATCTGGTGAACTGGGATATTTCAGGTTGATACCCCAATGTCACTACAACAGTCAATGCACAAAAGCACAGGTATCCCTGCCAGAGACTGGCATGCTTTAGATGAGAAATCTTCCAAAGACAGTGAAAGCATCAAGATTTCAATTCCAAGAGAAAAAAAAAAACAAAGGTTTTGCACCTTTTCTGCTTCCTATGCTGGGAGGCAAAGATGTCCATTATAAGCATCCTTGACACATGAGCAGAGGCAGCTCGAGGCCTGGATGTCTACCTCCACATGAGTAAAGATCAAGGCCCTTAGGCATTGCTAGCAGTTACCTCCTGTTTTCAGCTCAAGGGTCGCAAAAGTAACTAGCAGCTTTCTGTGGGAGACATGAAAGGTTACATCACCTTCTCCTCCGGGACTGTTCCCTTCAGTCTTGCCTTCCTCAATCACTGCTCATTTGAAGGAGATCTAAAGCTAATCCTCTACCAAATGGCACCTTTGATCAGACTCCTAATGATCCATTGTTATAATTTGTAAGTGCTACTGGTTTGCTCCCTTTAAAGGGAATTATTCACCAGAAGTTTACATTCTTCATTAGGTGGGTTTTTTTGCTTGTTTGTTTGTTTGTTTTCCCTTTGCAGTCTGGAGTCCATGGCTCTCCATTTGTTGGCATTCTTCAAGGTGAGGTTCAGTGTTATGTCTAGTACCCTTTCATGACTGCTGCTGACTGTGAAATGATGAAGATATTCCCTGGAGAGAAAGAGAGGGAGGAGCGCGTTGTGTCTTCCTTGGCAGCAGAACAATGCCCGAGTCCCACTGACTTTCCAAGGGACTTGGAGGTATTTCCTTCCTTCAGCTCTAGGGGAGACAACTTTTCATCAGTGAATGAGTTTCAGCAGAATTTCAGATCTGTCCTCTCCTCTGCCAGTGCTGTCTAAGAATTTGTCACAGTAGGACTGGTAGAAGAAGCTACTGTAGTAAGTGCAAAACCTTTTTTTTTCTTTTCCTTTTTTTTTTCTTTTTTAAATCCACATTGGTGAGGATTTCCCCAGAAAAGAGAACATGAAAGATGATGTTATTCCAAAATACCTGATGTCTACTGAAATTAACAGTGAGCATTTTGTCCAGAAAATGAAGAATTTGCAACTGTTGCAAGCAATAGTGGCCCCTTCTTTTTTTTTTTTTTTTTTTTCATTATATATACAACAAGACTACTATGATGATATAAACAATAAAGGACAAAAACAGACTGATAAATGTACTAGGTCTGACATGGAAATCTATCCCTGGTCACCCTCCTTGTGGTCTTCAGGACTAAAGTATCTATGCCCAGTGACATTCAAACTAAAATGACTAAGAACACAACACAGTGCAATATCAGACAAAATTTTAAGAACAGAGTGCTGTCCTGAGTCTCTTTTACTTACAGGACAAATTCAAAGAGCTTTACTTGTTTTTCTTGTTTCAGTGATTAATTGAACTTCTGGTTTGTACCTTAGAGTAGAAATCTTGTGTATTTTAGTAGGAAAGTAAGCAAGAGTACATTTCCACCTAACTGGGGATGAAAATGTGTGATTACTCACAGATACAAATTATGATAACGAAATGCCTGCCTTTGCCATAGGCTACTGACTGCCCCATCTTGGGTTAGTGAATTTGTTTATGGAGGGAAATGAAAGCAGCTAACAATCTAACAGCAGTGTTTTTTTTTAAAAAAAAAAAAAGGGGGAAAAAAGTCATTCTGCCTGAGAGGAAAAAAATAGACCAAAGCAACAGTCAGAGGATTTTAGTGTTTTCTTAGGTAAAGTGCTGTGGATACAGATTAATTTTGTTTGTTCAATATTTACTGTATTTTCCTTTTAACTGCTCTGAAGCAGGGCCCGAGAGCACTTTGCTAAATGGATTGAAATTATCCTAGCTTAACGGCATACCTTGTAAGTGCAATGGCACTACTGTCTTTGGCAGTGCTCTTTTCCAACAACATAGAGCAATACCCTTTCATGGGTTTCCATAGATTCCTCTTCCCCTGCTATGGCAACAGCACACACAGCTCTTCTCCTCGGTGCTGGAGGTCAACCAGGATTGGGAAGATGCAGCTCCTGGGTGAATCAAACCTTCCTGATGGATCTGAAAACTTAGATCTGCCCTGGAACAGAGTCCTCTGAGAGTTCACGTCACCCCAGATCAACATTATCTGCTGTTGGGTACAGCTGGTCTTCTGAACCTCATCCATGAGGCCTACATTGCACTGGGGCCATCACAAATCTCTTCATATGACAACAGTATATAAGCTACTTTTCTGAAAGTACTGTGATCTTCAGATGGGATTTCCTCATCCTACAGAACTTCAGCAATAGGCCCACAGAAACTGTAACAGGTATTTCATAGCACAAACTCTACTCTTTTCAATCAAAGATGCAAAACTAAATGACCTCCCACAAATCAAATACATCTCAGTCCATTTATTCTTTCATCTCAATGATTTTAGGATCTGGTCAAAAATTTTCTAACTTCCAGACATAGACGTTTGTTCCACATTTGTCCATCTGTGTTTGCAGGGACATTTCAGGGCCTTTAGGTCTCAGTCTTGTGTGCTAATTGTACAACACACTTGGGACACACTTGAGGGAGACCTCATTGCTGTGACTGCAGCTCCTTCTAGCAACTTCTTCACTCCAGCTCCTTGTCCTTAACAACTTCTGTATGCTGTAGGGCCCAGAGATGGAACTTTTGTGTTCACTGATTTCTAAGTCAATGTGTATAAAAGTCCGTTGATTTAATGTTTCTCCTTAATACTAGAGGGAAACTGCCTGAGGCAAATACAGTACTTAGAAGTGCAGCATTACAGGAAATGTGTGGCCAGACAGTTGGGCACAGACCTGAGACAACATCCTCCCTAACAAATTGTGATTTTTTTCCTTTTTCCCCAAACGGCTTTGAGTTTGATTCAAGTAGTCCTTGTTTATGGAATCGGAATCATTGATGAAGGTTAAAATCAGAAAAAGGAACAGGGAGAGTGGCAAATGTAGGTGGGCCTACACCTACCGATCTTCACACGGTATTGATAGTTTCATAATGGACATGCAGGAATATGGGATCAAAGGGAATATCTGAGTATTACTGATGCTAACTACTCAAGCTTAGCCATGCTTTTAGCTTTAAAAGCTTTGGAGAAAGCAGCTTCTTTTGTGTTTTACATTTCAGTTGATGCTTGACTTAGTGAGCAATTAGAGTTTCATGACTGTATGTCATAACCCAGCGCACTGAGCTGGGGCACTCTATACATCTCTGAACAACATGTGAATCCTGGCACCCGTGTTCTGGGTTTGTGACCTTCAGAACAAAATGTGTCAGGTCATAAGTGTTGTGTAGGCCTTGTTACATTGCTTTTTCCATGTTAATCAATGTACTTTTGAATTATTATTTTGAAAACAATGGAATATTTATTCCGTAGAGGAGGTACTGTGGGGAACAGTGCTTTTTACACTGGAAGCTAAGATGCTTTTGTGATGATGGATGGAAGACAGAGGGAAAAAGGGAAGAAGTTACATCATAGATTGGTTTTTGTATGTTTCCTAATACTCCACTCCATGTGCCTATAGATATAACACTCAGTGATAGGATTTATTTTCTTTTCTGCCTCTTTTTTTCTCAGGTTTTATAAATACAAATCATTCCCTCATGTAGTTTGAAAACCACCTACAAAACTGTTGTTGAGAAATGCAGGAGAGAAATCTGCAAAAACATGTGGCAAACAAAGGAACAAGCAGCATTTATTTATCCTTCCTTAGCTAAGTCCTTCTCTCTGTTCTTCTGGCTGGAGAAGATGGTGATGGTGCCTCGGGTATTGCCCGCAAGGTGGGAGGCAACAGCAGCTCCCTAAGTCCCTGGCTGCAAAGTTTACATGCAAGAAGTGCCTGCTGCTCAGTGGAGCTGAATTGTAGCTGTCAGCAGCCTGCAGGACTGCCTGTATCCCCAGAGCTCAGGAGCCTGTTTGCTTTCCAGCCACTGCTCGCCCTCCAGCACGGTGGCTAATGTGCCCCGGCAGTCTTTCCTCCTTCCAGCAAGGCTCCACACTGCTGGGTCCTCTCCACATCCCTGCAGGTGGGTAAGCAGTGCCAAAGACAGAGGCTCTAAGGCTCTCCAGATAAAAGAAGGAAATCAAGACAAGGACGGGAGCATAAATGCAGGCCAGGGTATAAATGCAGGCCCCATCTACAAGGGAATAAAAGGGAAACAGCTGTTTGAATGGTGAATACAAGAGCAATGCTTAAAGTGGTTATGAAGTGGCTTGTGTTAACGCAAGAGAGGGGTAAATGAGATGGCTTCAGGCAGTGCAACTTTGCAGGCTCCAAAGAGCCACTGTTTCCACAGTTTGCTCCCCGTCCCTCGGAATGCAGCATAGCTGTGCCCAGACTGTCTTCCCTTTCCTGGCTTTGGGCAGTGGCTGTCCAAAACCCGTTATTCTTGCCCTGTCTGGATGGATGGATGTGAAGGAGGGCTCAAAACCCGGTGCTTGAGTTTCCAAGGTAGTGAGACAGATCCAGTAGACATGAGTAGAGACGTAAAGCTGCACAGAGGCAAAGTGAAACACTTAAGGGCTTGGGGAGCTGGTTTGGAGGAAGAACCTGACCCTAGCAGAGAGGTCCCTGGAGACCTTCAGAAGACAAGACTCCTTTCCATTGGAATCAGCCTTATACTGATCTTCAAACACTGGCAGTATGTCTGGTTAATCACAAGTGGATGCATTTTATGCTTTTCAGGCTACCTGTTGTTCTATTTTCTCTATCTGGCTATATCAGTAAAAAGATGAATAATAAAGAAACACAAGGTCTCTGTGTGGATAATACCTGCAGATGGAAAGGTTACATTAGTTGAATCCCTGTTGTGCAATGAATAATTCAATCACCCATAACTATATCTCTGTTTAAATATAGTTACCACTGTTACCGCTGACATATTTCAGCATTAAGCTATTAAAAATATTAATAACATCTAGAGTTTGAGCCAACTTTGTATTTACCTACGCGTGGTTTATACGATGTATATATTGAACAGTTTCTGATGATCAAGAACTACTGTAGATAATCAAGGACTGCCTCCTTCATTAAAAATCATTGTTTGGCTTGGCCTCAATCATCAATGACAGACACTTACTTAGGAGCTCCTGAATTATTCTGTGTAATGCAGTATGTAGGCTTTTTCTCACCCAGCTGAGGATAGCTGGGTGCTATCCTAGCTCTTACAAAAGGAATGGAACTGTATCCTTTGCCATCCTCTGAGTTTATTTTCCAAGAGCTAAAACATGCAGTAAACTATTTGTTCAGATTAATCAAAGCCCGTTTGCTCAATTAATACCTTCCACTGTCACCAAAAAAAAAAAAAAAAGTGAAAGAGTTTTGAGGGCTTTCAAGGTATAACCCCAAAGCAATTGCAAAACTGCAGTAGGTACATTGCTCTTTGCAATATCGATCACGTAGCCTTTCGGAGGGATCTTTCCAATTTTTTTTTCAAATAATTAAAGTATAATATTGTACAGCCTGATAAAATTTACGGGGACCCTTGGCAAGTAATTATAGTGCTTCTTTAAAAGAGACCCCATAAAAGATGCATGATTAGAAAGTTAAGGATCTGGACAGAATTACAATGATGTGACAAATAATTTACAAGCGATAAACCATCCCAAGGAGAGGGGGAGGGTGATTAAAAGAAAATGGGGAAAGAAACATTTAAATAACCGCTGATGAAATCTCACAATTAAATAATACATTTCCCTCCTGTGTTTAGTGTTAAGTTTTTGTAACTGTAAGTTACTGTGCTTTGGCTAGAGAAAAGATTCTCTCTGGCTAGAAAAGCTCTAGTTTAATGTTGATGTGAGGCATTTCTTTCATCAGAGGTTGTTCTGAATTTGGCGCAATAGCTTTCATTTTACTACATGTGTAAGATAAATATTCTGTATGGATGTTCTGCAGTACTAATGATCCCTACGATTGTGGAACAGTAGCTTGGAGGATTTTTATCTGCCTCCAGATGTTGGCTGAACTCATTCTTTATAGAGCACCATTATTCGATTGCAGCTGAAAAAGAAAAAAAAAAGACACACATATTTCAGCTCAAAACACCCCTAGATTTAGGGGAAAATATGGGTTTGAACACAGATTTGAATTTTGCAGGTAGGGGCTGTATTTAGAGGACATGAAGGGCATCCAAGGCGGAGTAGATACAGGATAAAAAAGTCTTTCTCATATTTTTCTTAGTCCCCATTATGCAAATACCAAGGTCAAAGTGTATGCTTAACCCAATTGCTTACATTTGGTGTCAACAGTGGTCCTGCAATGAGCAACTACTACAGATGTGCCAGGCTAACATTGGCTGTGCATGATCCAGGCAGTCTGGGAGGGCGTCTGAGCTGCCATCCTTATGCTGATGAGGTGCTGAGATTCTGCACAGACAAAAAAAAATGGACTTGCAAGCTGGAAATCATAAAATCATAACACTGTGTGACCAAAGCCCTTATTGGCACAATGGCAAGAGGGAGATATTGTGTGCGTCCAGCCCTCTGTCTGCATGTAACATTAAAGGCAAGGAAAATGATCATTTACATGAAAAAAAAAATGCAGCACTGGGAATTCAGATGAGGAGTGTGGGCTTTGCACTGAGGAAGATGTCCTCTGAGTGGAAAATGATTTCTAAAAGCTTAGGAAATAGACTACCACATGATGAAGAGCATGCATGCAAAACATGGGCTGAAAGTCTTTTCCCAAGAGCAATACAAAAAGTACCTTAAACCAGACTAAAGTGGACATTAGGGGATCCGTGTGGATTTTGCCACCCATCTTTCTTCTCCTGTGGATGGGAAAATAAGTCCTATACTTGATCTGCAAAGGAAACTAATAATTTTCATTCCTATGTTTCTATGCCCTGGAGCAACAGGGCCCACAGAGAGAAAAGCAACAGGATGGTCTGCGATTTGTAACTGATTCTGCAGAGCCCTCTTATCTAAAGAATTTTGGCAAAGCAATAATCTGATTCAACTCAGGTTTAATACTAAAGGTGTAAGAATGTAAATTTGACACCAGGTTGGTTTAGTGCACTGTTGATTTATCCTGCAGTAATTGCAGAATCAAGCACATTAATCAGATTGATTTATGCACATCTGTTTTCCACAAACCAGATGCTGATTGGATGAAAAAGGAGAAAAACTCTCCTTACAAAACTGGTTGAAATCAGGGATAGCTCCTGATAGTACCTGGGTTAGATGGTAACAAAAGAATAACACTCAACATCTAACAGGCCTCAGCAATTCCATATCGAGGTTAACTTTCTTAAATAAGTCACTCGTGACTCCCCCCAGCTCTGTACTTTGTGGGTAGCAGAAAGGGCAATCAATGGTTTTATGAAATTCCTGATATGATCTAACCTTCTCCTCTCATATCCTATAATGGTAAAATTGGAAAGAATATTATAAACTCTTTCCCTTCTGAGCACATCTGATAATTCCCCTTTAAACCCTTTATTGGGGCAGGCTCTAATTTATTCACAAGTAACAATGGATTAACAGGAATAGGAATAAAGTGGATTTTTTGCAAATAAAAGTCAATATGAGTCTACTTTTCTGGAACACTAACAAAACGCTGTGGGCTTAACACCTCCTGAAGATGAACTGAGGAAATGATTTCAAGGTCTCAGTTGTCACTTGCAATATCAATCAAACTTTACCTTCCCCATGGCCTGAGCGTAGTACAGTCAGTGAATAAATTCAAATACAGAAACTGCAGGAGGAAATATAGAGATTTCCCAAAGAAACACCTTTTCTGCTTCTTTCATTCTAGCCCTAGGATTCAGATGTTGTAACCCTGTTGCCATATTCTTGCGGTTTGTTGAGTGGAAAATGCACATGTGTTCAAACAGCTGTATTGTTAGAGGCTCAATCCTAAATGTAGTGAAACATCTGTAGGACAAGGGAGAAGCATCAATTGAAGTGTATAAACTTTGAGCTAATGATATGGCACTGTGCTGACAAAGCCTTCTGTTGGAGTTAAGATTTTCCTCAGCACAGACTGACTGGCAGGTGATTCAACATCTTCCAGACTTTCAAAGGGACATTTTCAGTGAGACTTCTCTTGCTCTCATGTCCAGGCTTCACATGCTGAAAATCCCTTTGGACTTTAGGCCCAGCTTCACAGCTTGTCTGAATTAGCAGATTGCAAGACCTGGCCTTTTGGGGATCGTTTCTAACACTGTCTTCTGAACAGCTTGCAAGTGGAATTTCTTCATTCGTGTTTCATTTTCTTTGCAGGATTCAGACGAGGGTGACTTCCCATGTAATGTAGACCAGAAAGCTCATTGCAATCACAGTGCCACATCCATAACTCATGTGGTGAAAGCTACTGGTCACCAGGGTATGGGATCTGTATCCAGCATTTTTGGAATAAGACACCACTGTGATTTTCTGAAGCCAAAAAGTCTCTCTAGAATCCAATAAGCACATTTTTTAAGAAGCAACTTTTCCTATTGAAATAAACGCACACATTTTTTATTTCCTTTTTTTTTGTTTTGTTTTGTTTGTTTGTTTATTCTCATTTGTAAGAAAATGAAAGGAATAATTGTAGAGCTAAGAACGCGCTTGTTAACCACTCGTCATAGAAGAAAACAGAGAATGAGATAACCTAAGGAAGAACATTTCCTCTCTGGAAACCTGCACTTGAAATGATCCTAGCATCAAAGACCAACCTGGACTTCCCCATATCCTGGGAATGTTCGGATCCAGGATTTGGCTCCAATCTCTACATAAGTAAAAGCCATGTGCTAAGTTGAGATCCAGACTGGAGTCTTCCCAAAATCAGAGGAAGTTTGGATACAGGGTTTTGGCTTTAGCCCATCTCTAATTCAAACCAAATTGTCATCTAGATTCCAAGTGGAAATGAGTCAGAAGGCCTCATCTGAACAGCTGATGAGATGTCCACACTGCATAATCACCACGAGCAGCTTGGCAGACAGCAGCACCCTGACTCAGGAGTGGGAAACACCGCTCCACCTGCGGATCGCAGCGCTCCCGCAGCCCTCCGGGCCGCTCCGCGTCTACCGCCACGGCTGCGCTTGCGGCGGTAGCAGAGGTGACGGTTTGGCCCTCTCGCTACAACACTTGGACATCATCCAGATTATGAACAATAAAGTTTAAAGTGTTTAAATGAGGACTCTTTATGAAACCTGATGACCTCCGTTACTTGGCAGGGACACTTTCCTCTTAGAGCCGCACAGAGCAGATCAGTTACTGTACGTTCCCATCTTTTTCCTGGCTCTGCTTTCTTGCTGCTGGGAGCCTCCTGTCTGAAGCTGAAGCTCCCTAGGGAAACATCTATTTTCCAGAGTACTGGAAGGACTTGATTAAATGAACAAGAACAAGATTCCCCTGTATGGCAGCACTGAGTTTCATTATACTGTTTTCACTATCAAATTTGAGAGAACTGCCTGCCCTGTTCCACAGCTTGCACTCACTGCATCCTATCCGGCTGGGGGCTCTGGTGGACTTACAGTTGGAGTTTGCTGGGAATATGAAGGAGACTTTATATCAAACCTGGAGAGAACACTTCGAGGTTTGCTTCCACGAATTGGAAGCAATCTTTTCCCAACACCACAGTGAGCATGCAGCAAAAATTCTCATTCCAGGCTGCAAATGCTTTGAAATGGCAATGGCTACTTTTGCCGCTCTTGTACAGCACCCTAAAACAATCCTTTCCTCCCTTCATTATTAGCAATGGTTATTACCAGCACTGTAGCAATACACACCAGACCATGCTGTGCAAAATGCTTTGCAAACAAGCAGAAAGACAGTTTTACAAGCTATTCACCCAGCTTCAAGGGTCTGCAGTAGTGACAAACTGTAGTGTAGACACATTCAGTGGTGAAGATTAAAGAGGAGAAGACATCTCCATTTTAGGCCTGAGCCCACCCCACAAAAATAGGCCAGCTTGTTTAGAAAGAAGCATCTGTCCCATTCCAAACCTCACTACTCCCACCAGGAATTCCCAGACACCCAGGGCTAGGAAGATGCCCACCACAATTTTTATGGGAGCCAAATGTCCTGGCCTGGCCACTGCCCTGACCAAGAAGCCCTATGAGATCTGTCTTGGTCTCTGCCTGTGCACAGCACCAGGTCTCAGGGACAACAGATGGGAGCAGAGCTGCTTCTTCTCCAGCAGAGCTGATAAATAGGAGCACCCCTTCTGCACCCCACTGCAACCCATGGGGAAGGTATCAACATTCAGTGCTTTTTTCAGTGCTTTGCCTCCCAGGAAAGAGTTAATGAAAAGCAGCTAAGCATAGAGTGGTGTTTCTTATGGAATCACGTGTTGTGAGAATAATGCAAGCAAACTACTTTCGCAACGATGCTGAGGTCACTCGACCACAAGCCTCCAGATCTGTTATATGCAAGGGAGAGATACCGGGACGGGACTGTGGGCAAAAGTCCTCATTTGTGGGAATCCTGTCAAACCTCTGCAGACCTTGGGAACACCTGGAAAAAGATAAACGTGATAATTATTTTCTAAAATAAGGAACTGTTGTTCTTTCTTCCCCTACCCCCCACCTCTAAGCTAGTCAGCAGCCTGTTGTGGTTTTGTTCCACGTGATTCCTTGAAGAGAGACAAAGAAGTGCAACATCCTATCAGAGTGAATCACATAACTTGGAAATGACCTGATTCACACGTTTTTTCCATTCTCTGCAGCTGATGTGAATCTTAAAGCAAAAAAAAAAAAAAAAACAGTTCTGATGTTTAGTCTGTGAGTTTTTTGGAGTGTGTGCTCCATTTTCCAGCTCCAGTTAAGACACGGGAAAATACTTTGTTTTTCTGAAAAGTCTTCTTTTCAAACGTGGCTGAATGCCTGCTCAGGGCACTTGTTCAAAGGCACTACAGGATCCTAAAAGTGAAAGGAGACACTGATGTCAGTGTGATCCTACGATGTGCTCAAGCAGATCTTGGTCCCCTTGAAATGAACAGAGTGAAATGAACAGGGAATAGAGGTGTCTTTTTTTTTTTTTTTATCTTTTTCATGAAGTTTCAGGTGTGGCCTCAGTCCACAGATACCCCATGGAAAAATAATAGAAAAAATTACACCTTCTTTAAGCTGAGAGAAATCTCCCTGACTGTGACACTGAAAGCAGAACACTGTAGTTTCTTATGCCTGAAAAATTAAGGATGGAATCCTGATCTTCATAATCAGCTGCAAACTTTCTACTGACTCTAAACGAAGGACTCAGGCCCCCACTGAGGAAAGTAAAGAGACATAAGAAACTCATTAGAGGAGTTAGCCCTACATAGTAGCTGGACACAAGAGCTGGAGAACAAGCAGAGTGTGTGCCAATAGCTGTCTTTGCTTAGCTTTGTTTCAGTGGTTCACTTAGCCTTTCTGACTGAAATATACATATTATGCATATAACAAAACATAATTTTCAAAACCAGTGGGAGCCCCATGGCTGGCATGTGCCCAGGCCCAGAGTGCCAGCTGCTGCCAAGTTGCTCTTTTCATGGTTTATTGGAGTCAATTACACATGGGTGGGCCAGGAAAAGAGGAGGGAGCAAGGCGGGAAGAGGGAGAGTGGCATTTCCCTCCACCCCTTTTTTCTTTAGTTCGTTTTATATTTGTTATTATTATATAACTTTGTTTTGGGCTTCCAAAGTTGTTGGCACTAAGTTTGGTAGCAGCCCTGCCTTCCTTCAACGGAAAAGCCAGAGGCTTAGTTCTGTTTCTTTTTTAATTTTGTTTTAAAAGACTCTCTCTTCTAAGACACATAACACATGTTTGGAGCAGTAATTGTTCCAGATGTGCTTGAGCTAAAAACCTGGGCCCAAATTAGCCTGCAACGTGCAGAATTTGGTCTGTCACTTTGCAACCCATTTCTGAAGAGTTTTACTTTCTCCATGGGAGAGGTGGTCTTCAAGATTCACTTCTGTCTCTGATGGATCTTTTAATTGCACAAATCACCTAGGTCACTGTAGATAAACCCACCTGGTACTTGCTATAGCTGAGTGAGGCCTAGGCAAGCTGAATAGACAAGAGTTGGATGGGCAGACGAGGAGGTAAAAGAGTTTGTCCTCAGTTAAGGGGAAATGGGCAAAATCAAAAAAGAGTTTAATATGCTGGGTATTGTGACCTACACCCTAGTGGTCTATGGCATGTTGCTTCCTATCCAAACAGTCATTTTAGATCAGTGGCAGCCAGAATGTCCCAGCAGATCTCATCTCTCCCAGGACACTGTAAATAAACCTTAATTGTACTGAAATATTGACATTGCATGGGTAAAACTGAGGTCGGGATATGAGCCAGACTTTTTCAGTATTATCCTAAATTGGTCATTTACAGGCTGAAATCTACTATGCCACAAAGGATGGCTCTCTGTTCTCTAATACTTGGATACTCTTTGCTTTAAAACTAGGAGTTCTTGTGTGCATGGATTCTTGGATCTACACTACACGTGTGATTCACATGTTCCTGTGTGAAAGGAAGAAAACTAAATAAAGATTAGTTCATTTAAGAAAATAAAGCCCACAGTGAAGGCATGAATAGAGGGGGCACAGCATTGCTTGCAGATGACTAAGAGTTTACAGTTAGTGGGAGGTAGCATACACTGCCCACAAAATAATACCTACTGCCTCCCACATGGAGCAACAAAGGACATGTTGTCTGCGCGTTGAAGGCTGGAGATGGATTCCCATAATGTCTATTAAGAGCCTACTTGTGCATCACAAAGGGAGCAGATCCAACAGATCCAACAGTTATGTCTTCTCTGAGGAGCTGATGCCATTCCTCATAGCTGTGCACTGACCTGGGGGTGGCAGACAAAAAGCTTTCTGGGATGGGATGGGATGGGATGGGATGGGATAAGCAGTGGCAGGTGCTTGTGTTGGTAGCTCATGGGTTCTGCTCATGCTAGATCCAGATCCTGAAATTCAGGATATCATTCAGACAAGCTGGGGAGAGTGAGAACTGAGACGAAAAAAATGGACCGGAGCTGATGGTCATGGAGCTTCTCTGACTCAGGAGGCTGAGGACCTGGTTCAGCTTCTACTCAGATCAGGAGAGGAGCAATAGGCAGCTGAGAACAGGAACAGTACAACTCCCTCAACTTCCCCTTGAGACCACTGTTAAAAGTGAACAAATTACCCAGAGAACCTTTTAGAGACATCATATACCACCAAAGGGGTTTGGTTGTCAGTCCTTCCCAGCTCTAACAGATTGTGGTGCATGTAACTTTGGGAGATAGTATTTTTGTTTCAGGTATTTGTGTTTACTTTTTTTTTTCTTTTTGCAAGCCCTTTGAATCACTGAGGGAGCTATTTGTAGGGCTAAAATAACATCAGATCAGACCTTCTCACGGTTCTTCTGTTCCCTGGGAGTCAAAACATAGTGGAAAGACCCGATCTCACACTATTTCTGGCCACACAAATCGTGCCCAGGGGAAGGAAGGATGGAAGGCCATTAAAAACAATAATCATAAATATAAATAGTAAAATATTTAGGTTTCAGGGAGTTCCTGTGGAGACTGAATGCACAGGTTAAGGATCAAAGCCTACTTTCCAAGTTCTATATATCTTAAGTGGTGTTCCCTGGGCTTGGACTGTGTGACCAAGACACCCGATTCAATACTGAAATCCACTAACCCAAAGGTAGATTCCATTTAGAGGTGAACTCCTGAGTATAAAGCTCCTATGACGTCTTTGGCCAGGAGCTCATGGGATGCAGCACTGACCCTTGAAGTAGAGATTTACCCTCTGGGACAAGGCAGGTGTCATGAACTACCAAATACAGGTCTTTGCACAGCGTTCAGCAAGCACACGAGTGCTTTGCAGGTCTGTCCCTCCAGACCAGGGTTCAGGGTTGCAAAATGTCCACTTTGAGCATGAACTATCTTAAACACTCTCCTTGGCTTCTATTTTCACTTGGACAGGCCTTGCTTCACACAGGGAAACTGCCTACAACATCTGTGTTTCATTACCGTTGTTTGCTCCCCCAAAGCACACTGAAAGGTGCTAATTGTACAACAGTCCCACTAAAAGTGCAGGTGCAGGAAAGGTGTGACAGATCTGGGCACCATGCAGAACTATGGAGAGCAACTTGGATGGGCTTTTTAGGAAGTCCCATTATCTGTTGATCTTAGCTTAAAATGGGAACTGCAGGGGAGTTTCACCCCTTTAAAAGAAAAAAAAGAAAAAACCCTTCGGCTTGATTTGCATCTAGTCCTTTAGCTGATCTGCTGAATAAATGTGGTAGGTAACACATGGAGATACTTTTATATTTCTGCCATGATCCCAGTTGCATGAAACTCTAGACAAAAACGCAAGAGAGAGTTTTTAAGGAAAACTGAAAACAATCAAATCTGACATCAAATTTTTAGGACCATATGCACAGATGCAGCACACAGAGAATAAAATAGTAAACAGAGGTGACTTCTGCCTACTTTGCTGTTCTGATTTGTACTGCACCGTTGCATCTTTCAAGAAGGCCTCTTGCCTGGACTGAAAGAAAACAGAACTTTCTTTTTTTTTTTTTTTTTTTTTCCCCAGTAATGTCCCAAAATACCCCCAAAGCAGCTGAAGCAGAGTTGGCTGCACTAAGCAGGTGCAGCTCAAAGAGG
This sequence comes from Tinamus guttatus, assembly GCF_059628265.1. Classification (NCBI taxonomy): domain Eukaryota; kingdom Metazoa; phylum Chordata; class Aves; order Tinamiformes; family Tinamidae; genus Tinamus; species Tinamus guttatus. The sequence goes on along the minus strand of NW_028289684.1, from coordinate 683,868 downwards.
GCTGCTCTGCCAAAATTTAATGTCATTTTGCAGCTTTGCAGCAATACAAAGGTATTTTATAAGAGTGCTGTCAGTGAAAAGGTAAACTTTCCAGTGTAAAATAGACTGTAAAAGTTTTAATACTGTAATTTTTAGAAGTATACGGGAAAAAGTAAAGAAAATAGGATAAATAACAGGAAAAGTGACTAGGAAATTTTAAAAAGCACAAAAAAGGAAATCTTAAAAGATTGATGAGACAGGCTGAGAGGAAACTTATCAGACTAAAGATCTGACTAAGGAATCAAAAGCAATTCATGACAGAGGGCATTTGTTTTATAATGCTCCTTTTCAGAAAATGCCACTAAATTCTGTAACAACCAACAAACCCCCAGGCCTTTGGCACCTTTTATTTTATTTTTCAAATTTCATTATCCCCAAAGGTCTAAGCAGCCAAAATCACCAGACAACTTGCAGATGATGCTTGTGTTTCTCTTATGAGGTCAACACTTCTTTTACTGAATATGTGAGTTGGTTCAGGACTTCCCCAACTCATGAAGTTCTTGCCTTCAGCTTCCCTAAGGACAAAAGTTCTTCAGCTCTTATGGACCACTCATTTGGTTTTGCCATTAGGTTTTACAAGCAAAGTGTCAATTGATGCTTCTTTTCTTTGCAGTCTGTATCTGTCAGGACACGAACTGAAACCATAACTCATTTCATATTTGGGGGCTGTTAAAGAGCCATCTAATAGCAATTGCTTTTGACCACTAACAGCCTGTGGCATAGCCAAACCAAGATGAGAAGAGGTCTGAATAGCTCTTGTGAAGCCATCAAATTCTCACTTTCAGACTTGGTGACTTTTCAAGCCACTAACTTTTTACATAGTTGATATAAGAAAAGAAAGGCAAAAGCAAGTCTCTCTTAGTGAGCAGCAGTTCAAAACACTTGAAAATTTGAAGTTTTCTCAAAAGTTAGGGAATTAGTTTCTTAGGAAGTAGCACCCTCGCTGTACACACTCGCTGGTCACCCCAGAGGCTGCCATCAGCACGAGGACCCACTGTGCAGAGGACACAGAGCCACCAGCAATGAGCAGAGGCCAATCTGCAGAGCGGAACCGCTGCTGCTGCAAACCTGACCCGCACAGGATACCTGTATTAGAGGGGGCTTTTGTAAGATTCATTTCAAAAGGGAACTGAATTCATTTTAAGGGGTAATGCAGATGCAACTGTAGTATTAATAGCTGCTTAAGAAAATAACCCAAGTAAACACAACTCAGAAGACAAAGAGCTCCCATCAAGAAGTGTGTTGAAGTCTGGTCTTGCTTCCACTGCTACAGAAGAAAGAGCTTCTCTCTTTAAATGTCAAAGGTGTGTTTGTGAGAACACAGCCTCATTTAGCAAGACTGAGTTATAAGTATGAATAATCACCAGAGCCTGCACAGAAATACCTTGATTATAATCCTTATATGAAGAAAAGTTTGCTTCGGGGTCCCATTTGCGTTGTGAACATATCCTTGATGAATGATTTGAATTCACTTGTTTCTCCAGTAAAAATGGAAGATGGTTTGGTCTGTTTGTTTATCAAAACAAGTACTTCCATGAGCAAGACTGTCGTGATGATTTACACCATGTGATTACCTAAGTTATTTGAAATCTAGGAGAGCTTCAGCGTCAATGCTTTCTTTATTAAGAGTGTATGCAAGAAATAGAGAGGTTTTAAATGTCAGAAACGCATGAGAAAATTTCTTGGATACCTGTGTGGAGAGAAAACTTGATTTGTGAGTGGAGTCCCTTATGTCTAAGACTATGAATAAGCCAAGATTGCGCCAGGATTGATCCATTTTGTCCTTATGACTGGAGCCTCTTGTCTTGATCTATCCTTTCTCTGCATTTTTTACAAAAGCTATATGAGCTTAGCGTCTTTGAGATCTCGATTCTTTTTTTTTTGCAAAATAGATGAAGCTGGCCAAGACATTCAAAGGTTTTAAGACACGGTTGACTGATGGATAGTGGTAGAGAGCAAGGACTGCATAAGCCTTGTATTGGTAGCAAGGTAGGCAATAGGGAAGTCTGAAATTTTCAAATATGTCTTGCGGGGGGGCAGACTTCTTATTTCTTGGGGGAATAATGCTTAACTCCTTTTGGGTTACTCTGGACATCCCACTCTGAATAAAGAAACTGTCCTGTTTCACTGAAGCTGCATACATGCTTCTCCATCTGCCCATTGTCATGGCCCCAAAAATGGAAATTCTTTGCTACAGCTTCTCCTGTGTTTGCTCTCCGTGCAAAGCGTTAGCAAGGCCTGTGCAGATATTCGGATCAAAGCAAGAGGTCACCGCGGTCAGCGAGCAGCCTTGGTTACCACCACACCCAGACGAAGCATTTTTCCTTCTCCTCTGCTGACAGTCAAGGCTGACTCCCTGCATGTGACTCCCCCAGCATCCCCTCCCCACCACAGGTTTCTGGTCTTGCACAACGGAGGCTACATATTGCATGGGCATGTGTGTTACACTGCAGGCCGGGAGCCACAGTTAACATTTCCCCTTTTCCCCTGCCTCTTTCAGCCTCCCCAGCACACAAGGGCACCCACTCACCCACCAGAAGCTCTGCTTTGGTGCTGGGAGCTTTTCTGCGCCTTGCTTCCTCGGGAGAACTGCACGACAAACATGCTAAGAGGCTTTCGTAAGGGACATTTTGCAAAATTAGAAGGGCAAAGGTTGCCCCTTTATATTTGTCATAGACATTACTTTAGCAGTTCTCAAAAGCTAAGATGAGATTATATATAATTTAAAGAAAAAGAAAATTGGTGGGGAGCAAATAGCTCCTGGAAAATCCTCAAAATGCAATGGATATCAACAGAATGTTTCTACCACTCTCGGGAAGTACTGCCAGCCCACATCTTTCTGCTAACTCCTAATGGGTCCATTAACTACTCCTAAATAATGATGGAAACCATATGGGTGCACAGGTGGTCTCTCAATAAATACCAAATGAATTCAGTATGATCACCATTAACACAATTAATACCCAGCCAATCTACAGTGATGGAACTATTAAAATTAAGCGCTACTATATTTCCACAGTCCCATGGCAATTTTACAATGGAAACAAACAAAAGGATAGAATTAACTTTTTTTTTATTACAGTTATTTGATTTTATTTACTTATAGGCGGGTTTTAGGCTTCTGTGTAATCTAGAGTGTCTTTTGACTGCTATCTGACAGCCGGACTCAGCATCTTGAGGTGGATTTTGACTCTGAGAAGGAACAATTTGAGGACAAATAATTAAAAATATCTAACTAAAACAAATATTTGTTTACGGTGTGGGGGGGAATTACATGAACTTGGGTATTGAAGCAAAATGCTTTCTACTCTCTGCAGAAGGCTATAAACATGAACAATGAATATGAGATTGCCACAGCTGCTCTTTTTATCATCTGCACCATGAGTTCATCACTGTTCCCTGATGGCACTATTAGCATGGTTGGGATTTTGCTTTTAATTTTTTAAAAGCAGTACCGTTCCAGCATATATGGTGGTCCATTCAATTGTCAAAGGAAGAGGATCACATCCTTCTATAATGAAACGCCTGATGTAGGCCCAGCTTCAGTCCACGCTGTTGATATGGCATTTTGGCTTTCTAACCCACCAGAATTACGTTTTTATTTTGCAGAACCCACGCTGTAACTTGGGTTAGTTCAAACTCAGTTTCCATTTTCATGTTTCCCTTGAAATCAATAGCAAACCTCCCTTGAGTTAAATAAAGCAATATCAGTTCCAAAATCTGTGTGGTCGAGTGGAGGTCAAATGGAAAGCCCTGGCTTTGATCCATCTTCACAACTGATGAAAAAGGGGTGCTTTAGATTTTGCAAAATTTTGTCTATTCAACTTCAGAGGCTGTTGTATATGATTCACTCAAGTCAGGATTGTCCAAGGGAATTCAGAGAGAGAAAAAATCTGAACCTTTAAACCCTAACAAAGTTGGTCCTAGTCTGCAGGCGGGGGGCAGAGAAACATTGTTGATGACAGCAAAAATTGAGGATGGCAAAAGTTCTACTTGAAATCAATGCATTTCACCACTGGGCTTTTGCTAGAAAACTAACGTCTCATCAGTTTCCTAGGGTGGTTTGAAGCCTTGATGGAAGTTTCAGGCTTGCAGCAGCTCATGCCAAGTTGAGCTCAGAGATTTCTCAATGTGGGGTGCATGTCCTATTCTGAGAAACACAAAGGACTTCTCCTTGTGGCTGTGATGAACAAGATAGACCCTTCATTCTGTGTCCAGAGAGATCCCAGTGCATTTTCAGTTTTAAGATAAACTTCTGGGTCTGTTCTACCTCAGTTGGACCAGGATTTCAGCCTTAAACACTCCCTGTGGTGCCAGATTTTAGCAAAATGCAAAACCCCCTTGCAAATCAGTCTACGATTATATTTGCTTTTAATATTCTATGTGTTCTTAAACAGCACACCCTTCTCTCTATTTATTACGGCAGTTTTATATCCAAGAAAGCTGTTACTCAGAATAATCTGTGAGAGGTTTGAGTAAATTATGTACTTGAAACTTCCCTAAACTACAGTTCTATGAAATGTTACATGTGAAACACAAAGCTCATTTCACACTTCCTTACTAACTTTTCTTACCAACTGTCTTGCACAGAGATTGCTCTTAAGTGTTTTTGATTAACTCCAAGTATCGATGCTCTTGTTCTTGAACAAATGTCTGTGCTTTGCTTTGAATAACGTAATTTCAAAGTGTATTAAGGTAAGTAGCTACAATGCGCTCTTATTCCAGAACTCAGATGCCCATGAAGTTATTCATCAATCTCTTTTTCATTTAAATTCACACTTAATCTGTGTTTCAAATGCAGATCAGACCTTAATTAAATAAAAAAATCAGTAAATGTTTTCAAATTCTCTGTTCAATTTACATTTCTTGTACCTGTCTAAATGCCGGACTTTATCTTCAGAGCCAGAGGTAGTACCATTAGCTCTCTTCTTTTAAACAAATGCATAATAATTGGTAGGCTGGAGTTGTCTGTACATGAATAAATTAAATATTGATTACTGGCTCTTCAGTTTATGTACACATTTGGATGAAAACCCAAAAGCTGATCTGAATCTTTGGAGATTAGTCAAAACTATGTGTGTACCAGAGATTTGGTTCTCTTGCAATTTAGCCCTAAAGAAAAATTCTAAGTGAAGGAAGCCTTCACTCCGATGCTTCATAATGATCGTTGTTTGATGATCTCTGGTCCCTTCATAAAAATGCCAAAGGATTGGGAGTAAAATATCAGCCCATATGTTAGATCTCCAGAAAAGCTGGTTTATAGCTGTGCTCAAGTTCAGCTAGTTACTCTATGTTTCGTTTCATCTGAAGTTGTTCAATGTTTATGAACTGTGAAAAAGGAAGTCAAAATGATAAGCAAGATTACAGGAAAAAGCTTCTGCTATTATCTCTGAATCAGAAGCCTTCTTTCTAAGTGAACAAACGTATCCCAACCTTCTCAGACCAGGTGTTAGGAGAAAAAAACATTTTATTATAGAGCAGTTACCTCCTTCAGAAGGAAAGGAAAACAGCAGATTCATCCATTTATGTTATGTTTGAGATATATGTACAGAATATACAAAACAGCCTTTTTTCCTGCCATTCCCTTTATCCTATACCTCTGTCATTGCACGTGACTGTACGAGATGCACACTGATAAAATGAGGCAGCTTTTCTCCTTCTCACACTAGTTTCCTGTTCAGCACTAATTTACAAGCTCACGTAAATTCACTCTGTCATACAGGCTTTTCTACCTCTGCATTGCTAACCATATCACTGTATTGCTCAGAGCTAACTCATAAATTGCTTCCTGTCAACTTCCTTCCTTTGTGCGTTGTGTAAGGGGAGCAGCCGTGTGGCCTGTCTGTAGATGGGGATTCCAACTTTACACCCCGCAGCTGTGGGGATCCACCAATGCTGAACCTGGATGCTTTATTTATTTATTTTTAAATATACTCAGCAAATGTAACAATATTTGTGTATTTCAGCATTCTGAGGGGAAAGAAATCAATCCAGCTTCTCCTTTTAAAAAGATATCCCCTTATGAGTAATAAAACCTTTAATAAAAAGTCTGTTGATGTTTTGCAGATGTCCGTGAGACCTGAACAGTGGGTGGGCATAGTGGAACTAACAGGTACAGAGAGACAAATTCTGTGTTGGAGAAGCAATTTGATGGCTGCTAGAATTAAATATGAGTGAGAAGGGTGTTGGCAGGATCCAGATGGGGATTGTGGTTAGGCAAAGATGTAGCATTTCAGTCTGAGGCTGAAGCAGGGCTCTGGTTTATGTCTGAAGTTACTAAAATCTCCTTATTTGTTCTGACTGGAAAAATATTCCTTCTGTATGGTGGAAATGTTATCAGCTTAGCCGTCCTCATGAGATTTCTAGTATCTGTGTGTATATGCAAGAAAACATTTCACGAAACAAGTTCCTCTTTGGGGATCATGGGATTTGAATTGCCTTCTGGGGCCCTTGATGTTCACAACATCTGTTGGTTGTATGTTTGAAGTTCCAGTTTGGACCTGCTCTGGGCTAAGATAAAAGAGGAAGAGCATAATGCTATCGAAAGGAGGGTGCCTGGCACAGAATGGCTAGCAGTCACTAGTAGCAGGGAGTCATGCTTTGTCCTTGTCTTCAATGAGAGGAAGAACAAACATTTTAGGAGCTTCAGGACCCCACATTGCTTCAATATCCAGATTTCCACTAGTGTCAGTAGCTTCCACATTCATTTGCCTCCTGTAACAATGTGATCTTTGATTTGGAGGAGGATGGAGAGGGAGTTGTCAAGTCTCAGTAGTAAATTGCTTATATATGTAATAAAGTGCACAGCATAATGAGTGCTTGCTTTAAGAAACCTCTGCACTTCTAATTTCCCAGTTAGTGCACGACAGGCACTCTGAAAAATCAATGCTTTTTTTTTTTTTTCCTCCTTACAGTGACAGTATTAAGAATACAGAAATGCAGGACTGAGCAAAAGCTCAGTTGCTGATAACTGTTGTACATGCTCAAAAGAGGATCAAGACCCATGTTAAGTGAATTGTTCTGCTTCTTTTTGTCCAGTTGGGAGAACCTTAACTAACTGCTTTGAAATGCTGGATATCTTTGTCTTTCCAGCATGTTCCTATTTGTTTCTTTGCTGATGCCTTTTTGCAGCTGAAACGGTTCCTCACTGCTCATCCCCAAGGCGCTGAGACTCAGTCCAGCTCAGGACTGGCTTAGTCCCCTCTGCCATCACTCTCTGGCTGCAGTGACTGGCCATACGACATGGTGGTGCAACACACACATTTTTCATCGGTACTTTTCCCAGCATCTGATTTTTGTTTGGCTTGTACACATTTTATACTTGTCCAATGTTATCAACTTTTTTGGCTCCTTGACTACATGAAAGGAGACAAGGAACCACATGTACCTTTTTATTTCTAAAAATGATATGTCAAATACCTTCACTCACTCACATACCTTCACTCAGTTTTCATTCAGCCCTTGGCAGCTAAAAGTTTCAATAATTAAATTTGTTTGCAAAACAGCTATAGAAGAGATTAGTGTAAAATGACTGATTTTGCCCAATCCAGACCAGATTAATTTTGGTAACAGGCACAACAGCAATTCTTTGCCAGCAAAGCCTTTCTGAGGTGAAAGTACATCATTTTTTTCCACTGAACTTTTTCTATGATCTCTCCATTAATGCAACTGTCACTGTTAAATAAAAATGAGAGGAAATCGGTCGTCTGGCTCTCAAAGTTGTCATCAGTGCAGATATGGTTAAATTTTCAGGAAGGTCTGTTGCAGCAAAGGACTTCAGGAGAATCATTGATCTATTGAGAAGGGGGAAGTGAGGGTATTCGCTGATGGATAAAAATAATCTACTTGAGCAAGCGATGGCACAGTCTCTTGTGGTTTGCCTTCACGTGATACCTTGAAGAGGAAATAGAGGATATGACTTAGAAGAGGCAAGGTAGGGCAATGCCCCTCAGAATGATTCATGTAACTTCAAGATGACCTTTTTTTCTCGCGTGCAAATTTTCCATTCAGTACAGTGGATAGGAGCATAGAGAGGAAGAAAGGACATTCTGTCTTGTGCAATTCTCCTGTGCATAGAGTTCATTAATCAAGAAAGGGCTTAGTTCTGATTTCACATGGCTGTGCTGAAGTATTAACCCAGGCTAGCTCAAATGTTTTTCACACAGGCTCCCTACAATATATACACAACCTCTTAAGTATCTGTATTTCTCTCGGGCCCTCTCGAGGAGACATAAATGCCAGCACCCTCATTCTAACACCATAAACTCAGAAGCTCATAAGGCTTCGCGGTGAGCTATTCTACCGCTAGAAGAAAAGGACAAAGTCTCTGGGGACTTTGTCAGGCCTGAACAACCTCTCACTGTGTCCTTCCTTCCCCTGGGCTCTTCTCTGTGGGTCACCCTTCCCACAGGGCCTTTGGCCTGGCATTAATTTAGGGGCCTGCAACTAGATTGCCTAAAAAATCCAGAGAGAATTCCAAGATGGCTGATCTGGTGGCTTTGTTGGGGCGAACAATGCTCAAACATCCCAACTAAGCACTGCAACAGCAGCCTCCTGGTCTCAATATCCCATTCGTCCTTCCAAGGAGTCATTTGTTGGTTCACTGCGGGCCTGGTTTTACTCCTAGCTATGTCCGTGCTGGCCTGCTGCAGAAATGAGAACAAGATTTGCTGATCAAGGGCTGATTCTTGGGCCTCCTTTGAAGAATGTTATCAACACCTGCCTTTCACATATCACAAAATAATGAGACCATTTTAAAGGAAATGAAGAAAAAAATTAAAGGTTCCTTTTCTTTGCTTTTTGTTTAAGGAACCTACACAACAAATATTTGGACGTTTCTCTCTGTAACCAAAACACTCTTCTAACTTAATTACTTACATAAACGACAGACGATATTCCTGCATAGCTGCAGGAGGTGGGGACTGGCTAAATATGCCCAAACACGACAAGCGTGGCCAGTGCCCCGCTGTAGGACCCGACATGGCGCTGCCGAGCCGTGCAGGCCCCGTGCAGCGCCGCGGCCGAGCGTGGCCGTCCTGCGTGAGGTGGTGTTGCAACACAAGGCTTGCGGCCTCGCTGGCAGCCAGCAGCACCGTGAGAGGAAAGGGCTGCGGCCGGCGAGACGAGCCCTCCGCCTGCACTGGAAAGGGGGCGGCCACCTCAGCAAGTTGAGCGGCACCATCTTGGCTGCAGCCGCCTCAGGTGCCAGCTTGGCCTCTTGGTGCGTGCACAGGCCCTGTGTGAGCTGCTCCTCAGGAGAGACAGCCTGGCTGGGAGAAAACTCTTTGCCCTTCTTCTTCTTCTTCTTCTTCCCTGCCCCCTCCAAAGAAAAACTTGCCAGGTCTGCATCTTTTTTCCTGAACTGTTTCCTCTTTTTAATGCTAAAAGCATACGCCATGCAGCTCAGTTTCATGCTACGATGTTAACTCTTTTTCAGTATTGGCTCTCATGTGGCTGTGGTAAGTGGCTGCAATGGCTCAAAGGCTACCACAGGACATTATGTCCCAGAAAGTGTGTCTGGGAGGAATGGGACACACCAGGTAGGGCCAGAGGCTCATCTGCCAGACAGTCCCATGCAGCCCCACATAAACTCGCGTACCAGCAAAGTCATGGCAAGTGTTTCCTCTGAACAGCCATGGATCTTGTATCTGCATTTAAAGATTTCTTGGCACTTCAGTTTGGCACCAAGGAACATATAGAAAATGAGGGTTCAGACGAAAGTCTTAGCCTGAGCCGTCACAGTGCTAAGGAAACACATTTAACTGTGTTTTTTAACTCCAAAGGAGCTACAAACGACCTCCACCCCCGCCATCCCCTCCAAAAAAAAAAGTGTGTCTGTGGGAAATAAGGAAGCTTGCGCTTGTTGCACGACAATACCAGAACAATTTGGGTCGAATAACCCAAATGCAGCCTTGCTCTTGAAGGAGGGGCTGGCATCCAGCTGCTGAAAGGCCAATGGGGGACATGGCCTCAGCACAAGGCTGGGAGAAGTAGTCGGCTCCCAGCACCCTGTTGGGGCGGCAAGGAGCCCCATGAAGCTCAGTGCATCTTGTAGGTGGTCGCATGCTCATTCCAAGGAGCCCAATCTCCTCTGACCATCCTCTGTGGAGGGGTGGGAGCTTGAGGGGACATTGTCCCCAGGTCACTTGGCTTGCAGACAGCGGAAGGGTTGAGTCCTTTGGGTCTGGAGCATGATGCAGTCCAAAGTACCGAGGGCAACTGAAACCTTCTGGCACAGGTTGAATCACCTTTAGATGAAGCATTAGAGCTATGCTGGAAAAAGCTTTCATTTCCCAAATAGACATTTGAGGATTTGAGCTTTTTTTCCCTTTTTTTCCTGACAAAAATCAACTGAAAGGAAAAATCCTGACATTTTTTTGAAGATTTGTGCTTTAAAAAAGGGGGGGTAATCTGGGCTGATGGCATATTTTTTTTTTACACTGACCGTTTGTTTTTAAATGACTATACATTAACATGAATTTCAAACACTAGGCTCGTTTGAAATAGAAAATGGAAATTTTGCTTTTTGAAAATGTTGAAACCACACCTATTGTTTTCTCCTAAATATTTTTTTAAGACAGGAATCAGAAAGCAGTCCTTTCCCACAAAAAGGTCTTGTGTTCATTGGATTTGCATTTTTGACTGAAAGCCTTGTTTCATAGTCTTGAAACTAGATCACTGCGAAGCAGCTTTTATATCTAATTGGCCTCAAGGAAGAAGAAAACTCTGTGGGTGGGATGCATCTCACCTACTTACAGGTGTTTAGTCTAAATTGTTCATCAATAGTGAGTGACATCTCCAAAGGGCTATTTTCACCAATGGTCATAAAAAAATGTCTAGAGAAGCTTACACTTGATATCTGTTGTTTCAGCTGGCTTAAATTAAGTGAGAGAAATGCTGTCCTTGATGTTCACACTCCAAGCTGAGGAGAGAAACCGAGCATCATCGCTCGTAGTATTTCATGCTGAGGCGTGTTGGGAGAAGAAAAAGGAAAGGGGTTCTTCACAGGTTTTTCAGAAAGAGTAAGAATTTTCTAAGTGATAGGAAATAAAATCAATTTTACAGGGTACCCCCTCATTTGAAGAATAACTTTGGTTATTCCCATCGTCAGGTAAAAGTCAACATTTTTTCTGTTTTTTTTTCCAAAATCTCAGTGAAAGTTCCTTTTTTTTTCATTTCTTTCACAAACTAGTAATAGTTAGGGTTATTTTTTGCATTTTTTCCCAGCAAAGTCTTTTAAATCCATTTATAATGCTGTAATGCTGCATGAGAGACAGGTAATATCACCTGTATAAATCCTCGCTTAATTGCCTAAGTTGTGCCTGTGATTGAAGTAAGTTGGTATGGAAATCAAAACTGAGCACAACAGTGCATGCATTTTTTTCCTTATTGTTTCTAAAAGGAATAGACCTTTTTTTTTTTTGTTGTGGTTACACCTGTCCCTTTTTGCAGGGGTTTTTGGCTCCTGTATTGTTTATGCTCACAGAAGAATTTGTGAGGGGCAGAGCTATAAAGCCTTTAGCCTTTTAATTTAAGTTGGTAGTCCAATTTATAAACAAAACTGCAGATTTCATTTCAGAAACTACACTGGATGAAACTGTAGGCTTTCACTGGCATGTTGTGGAAAGTGTATGGAGAAAGTGAGCACAGCAGACTATAAGGAGCAGACATTGCTTTATGTGACAGTCTCTCATATTTGCCAAGTATGAAGTAGAAAAAAACACAGAAAGAGTCCATTGACCAAACCTTGATTACTTTCATGTAGGAAAGGAGCAAATCCTTTGAAATTTGTAGGGATAAACACTCAGAGACAACAAACAATGTTGTGTGACAGCTTATTAATAGCCCTAGTGCATATATGACCAAGTCAGGGTCTGGTCAAAATGTATTTGGCACTATGGAAGTTTGTACAAGTTGAAGGTGTGATGCAAACAATTTCCAGTCTTCCCTGTGTAGCCTTGCAGTCTGCTAGTGGATATATTTTGTTAAAAGTTTCCATAGGAAACAAAAAGCAAACAGCAAACTACAGCAAAACAGCAAAAAGATGAAAATATTGCTGGGGTTCGTTTGGGGTTTTTTGTTTTTTTTTTCAGAGAAAAGAAAAGGAGCAGGAACATGCCTTTACTTATAAAAAACCCCGTTTTTATCCAATATATCTCTGAAAAGAGTGGCTTTTCTCACTGTGTTTATTTGGACTGCTCTTTTTGGTTTTTGCTTTGTTTTGTTCTGTTTGTGCCTCACAGCTGCTTTACTCACAAGTCACAAGCTTTGGGAGATGTGGTTATTCCCAATCAGCATTTCCAACCCGCACTGCACAAAGGCAGAAAGACTTTGACACCAAGGAGGACATTTGCCTGGCAGCATTGTGGCTGTGGTCCCTATCAAAGCATGCACAGAAGGCAGCCCAGAAAAGATCACCCGTTCTCAAACTGGGCCTTTGCACAAGACACAACTTTTAACCTTTAGCATTGCAATTCACATTTAACTGTGTGGAAGGGCCCCAAAACATTTTCATTCATTGAAGAAATCCTTCAAATTCTATATATCTGTGTACCAATCTTATGATGGTGAGTAGCTCCACAGGCTCCAGGATCTCTCAGTATTGTACTGGAAAAGCAGTGCTGGAGATTTTCATGAGTGAACATGAGAAATACACTGATAGTCTCCAGTTTCCTTTTAGCTGCAACATGGTCTGTGGCAATGCAGTAGAACCGTCTCTTGCGCACATGAGGCTGGTATGGGCAGAAAAGAGATGTGAAAATAGAGTTTTCTATCAGCAGGCGAGAGACTTCAGCTCTGAGCGGGCTTGGGGTAATGTCAGGATGAACTGGCATACCCAAGGGGCAGGATATGGTTCTGTCATACCTAAGTGACTGAGCCCAAGCCTAAGGGTGACCCGTGTCAAGAGTTTTTAGTGTTCATGAAACACTTTTGTCTGTTGGAATTGTGCTTTTCTCTTTTGAGAAACCCTGGCTCATCTTCACATTTCTACAGTCTGAAGTCATCCCACTTAACTCACCCATAATCCAGACATAATCAAGGAACAGGGTCTGGCTCTGAAAAGGATGGAGTTAAATTTCCCACCGTTCCATCCCTCCACCTGCACAGGGACTCACCATGAATTGGCCAGTTGGGGGCCATTGGAGGGTTTGGGGTGTATATGAGGGTGAAGGAACTGGTCTATATGCATAGAGAGTAGCTGAATTACGCAGGCAGTGCTGCATGCATGGCGGGTGCTTCCCCAGTTTGTTTATTGAAGTGCTAGCCTTATATTACAGTGGAGTTTGTTAGTGTAGAAAGTCTTTGCAAAAAAAGCAAAGCTGAAATTTAGTAGGCCGACTCATCACCTTGGAGAGAAATGCATGAATAAGTGCAGGACTGAGGGTTTGGGCTTAAATTGAAAGGTTAGCTATATTAATGTATTATTCTGCCAGTTTATTTTTAAGAGTGGCTCTGCAGCAAGCATGCGAAGATTTTATTTCTTGGGAGTAGGCCTAATGTCGATTCTATTCTCAGGGTAGACACATAATTCCCATTAATGTTAATGGGAATGATTCTTCTCCTTCAAAGGAAGAATAGATCCATTAAAGTCATAGAATATTATTTAAATATGCTTGATTTCATACTGCAATGGGGGTAAGTTGGTAGATATGCCGTATATGTTCCCTGCTGGTCTTGCAGCTGTGCCACGCAGGATAAATCTTGCTGTGATACGAGACTGACTTGGCTTTTGACATTGGATTATATCAACCTGGAAGAGCATTTGTTTGTTTGTCTTCCCTGAGGATGTCTCAGTGAGCTGAATCATGAGGGGTCAAATCTGGCAAAATCAGGACTGCCTCCTAGAGGAGAGCCCATTGGCGATAAAGGAAAAGTTACATGAGTTTGAGACCTGGCATGACCTACATACTATGCAGAGTTATGAGAATCCATGTTAGGACAGTTTGTTTTTCAGCCTGGTTTCTCATGGGAACAGGGCTTATGCAATCATATCGTCTGTGTGTCTGTGTCTACATCCTCCTCCCCTTCCCTCCCCAATAACTTTGGAGCTTGTTGCTCAATTTCAACCTACTTTGACAGAGGGGTAGAGGTTCCAAAGGGGGTCGTGTTCCTTCAAGCGCTATAAAAATAGGCAGAGGAGAGCAACTCCACAGGAGTCCACAATGCCAGGAGCAGCTCCTGGTCTACGCAGCACAGTTGTCCAGGGTGTATTATTTCTCTTTTTGTTGACACTGACTCACAATAAAATATTGGGTGAAACATTTAAATCTGATGCTTGTTTTACTTTCTTTTTCTGTGAAATAAGGTGCAATTGTCAGTTTTTGTTAATTACCAGCTTCTTAAAAACTCCTGAGTAATGGCAGGTAAATGGGACTGTTGAGATCTGCTGCAATGAGCAGGTCTGGGACGAGGGGCCTGACTGGACTCAGGAGAGCAGGGCTTTCCAATGTGATACTGCTAACTTCTGTTATCTTCATACACATCAAGTGTTCATGCTTTAGACACTAACTCAAATAAGGACCTCATTCAGGTCTAGTACGGATCCTTCCTACCTCCTCTCCTTCTAGGAGACACTTTATTAGTGCTGCCACATGAATGCACTTAATTACAAGGGAGGAAATTATGGTCCCACAGACTTCACAGAGATTATTCAATATAGGTATAGCATTTAATGATATGCAATTAAAACACTGTATATCTAACTCCTAAGAAATGGTAAGTTCAGAGCAGCACTACTTAACACTGAGCAGGTGATAACGAACTCCCCAAGTTCCAAAGGCATCATTTCCAAACTACAGAATGAACTTATTAAGCAAGCTGTGGAAGACAAATGCTATTATATGAATATACAAGGAAAGGCACTAGATTAGGAAATTCCTTTGGATGACTGGCTCCACATTACAGGTATGAGAGCTTCTTCTGGCTTATAAATAAAAAAAAGAATGCAATTCTGAATATTTTCAGTGATTTTTGATCTCCTCCCCCCAAATTTTCTTATTTTTGGAAAACAGTGTCACATGATTGCTAAGAAGATAAGAAGAGTGTTTCCATTTACTTATCAGACTTTCCCAAAAGAGCATAAGGAACCAATATTTTAAACATCACATAGAAAAAAATAAAAAAATAAAAAACATTAATTAGTGGGCTCTTTGGAGCTACTGCAGGGGCTTCTAGAGGCCAAAAAAATTCCTTCTAGGACATAATACAGGTACCTGTGGATATGGGTGTCAGTAGGCTTTGCAAAAGGAGAACTCAGACTCAGACTACTAATTTCGTCTATCGCAGATATAGGAATGCCTCAGGAATACCTCTGTCTCCCAGGATTCTCTGTTGTATTTATCTGTGTCTTTTGGATTCTAGAAATGATACCTAAAGGTCCAGGCTGCATCTCACCTCAGTGGGAGATGGATCTGGGTTCACCTCTACACACTTGACCCCTTCCTTAAAACTGAACGATGAATTGTTCTATGAGGGGCTCATTTCCATTGCTAAATTCTGTAGATTTGGTACAGTGCACTCTGGAGTGTTTTCTCTATTTCCCAATCAGAGCATCTCCTTTGAAGTCAAAGGAGCTACTGTGATTTTAGCCCTATTGAGATATTTGCCATGGAAGAAGTATATAAAAGACTGCTGCTCACAGGGTGGGAGCTGCTGGTTTCCAGTTTCTCATTAATTTTTCACTTGTCTTTTATTTCAATGGGTCTACACTATGCTCCACCTTTGGCACAGACACAAATGCTATTTTTTTATGTGGTTCAGTGGGAGGAATGGTTTTGATCATTAAAAGCAAAGCAAAAATTATTTCAAGCAAAATTCCAGAGCCTCTTCTGCATCCATTTATCTTTCCATTGCTTCCTTAAAGCACTGCCTATTTACTCCCTAGGGTTATATGCTCTAACTGTGTTTTACCACATTTACAGGAGCAGTCACATATGACCAAGGCTAAAATTTAACCTTAATTGCTCACAAGCTGCTCCCATTGAACCCTGTTGGCATGTATGAATTTTATAGTGCTGAAAAGAGCCCAGTAAAAACAGGCAAGTCAGGAGCTTGCTTTAGTTGTGAGCTATCTTTAACAATATTAATTTGCTAAAATCTCCATGAGGAAGACCTGTAACTCTTGAAGGAATGTGTAATTTACTGCAGTCACCTCCTTAAAATATTCCTGATGAGGACTTTGAAGCAGTCGAAGAAGAGATTGGCCTCTAGAGAACCCACCACCACTCCTTGCTGAGAAAGAGCTTTGGAAAGTGAATCACTGCTGTGTGACTGGATCCATGCCATACGCAAAGGATCAATAAAGTTTTATGTACCTTACTCGCAAGCCTCAGATTTTTGATTCCAGGTGTTCACATTAATCTGGGACACAATAGCAGGAAGAAGTTGCTATGGTTGCATGGAGATGGCAGCGCAATCTGGACCGACTGTAGTCAGCAAGTAAAAATAGTTTAATTATCTAAAATAATAGCACTTCTTCAAGCCTTTTTTGCTGTTTGCTTAAATCCACTGGGCACTGATACCGTGTAATTACTGCAGATACATGATTGTCTAGGATCTTCAGTGGTCAATAACACTTTGTCCTATGAGGAGACCTCTGTGATTTTGCCATAATATCCCATCATGAGCCAACTGGCCGTAGTTAATGAAATGAACAATCTAGGTGTAGAACTGTTAAGAGAAAGCTTAGAATAAAGTTAGAAACATATTCAGAAAGAATTTACTTTATTTTTATTTTAGAAGTGTTTGGTCAGAGAAATTAAAACTAGCCCTTAGCTCTTGAGAGCCGATCCTTGCTAGGATTTGAAGAGTTTGCATGTTCTAGTAGGTTCAGGGCATCGTTCTACCTCCCAGTTTGCAGAAACTCTGTTTCGTGACACCTGCAACCATTAGAAATGATTACAGGCCTGAGACTGTTGTAACTGGGGACCACGGTTTGTGCTGCAAGCTTTGTTCTGTGGAGCAGTGATTTCCAAACAGCTCTTCGGTCTAAGATGACTGAGATCCAGCTCCCCTACCAGAGATAACTTCCCTCTATAACGTGTGCCTTTTTTGTTTCATCTGACATTTCTATCACCTTTAAGAAGCCTCACAGAGTAGGGGCCATGAGGTTTGGATGTAATTGGCATATGGATGGAGCTTAGGTTTTTTAATACAGAGTTTTTATAAGACTGCTTTTATGTTTGCCTTTGCTCTTTGATCTCCACTTGAAAAACGTTTTTCATGGAGTTTGTTTGAAAGCACAAATAATCGCTTACCACAACTAAGGGCTAGCAAATAGTTCTAGAAAAGAAAGAAAACCAAAGGGAATCCATGAGCTGACAGGGATGCCTTAAAAGATGTTTTAGAAACAGCTTGTAATGGCACATTTTGCAGGACTGTTCATCAAGTTAATTCTCCTGTTGCATTGGCATTCTGGATATGGTAATAACAACAAGGAAGCATGTAATGGATTTCTAAAATGGGAGTGTTTTAATAGATTTTAGTAAATTACATTGTATTCAATACTGTAGTGTTGTGATACGACACTCAGCAATGAAAGATAAAGTCGCTTGCACACATACTCTGCGGACCAAGATAAAACACAGATACTGAGGGAAGATGAGATTTAACTAATTATGGCCCTGAAAAGGGAAAAGTCTGCAAAGCAGTAAGAAAAAATAAAGACCTATTCCCGTCTAATAGGAATGGGAGCAATCACCAGTGGAACCGGGAATGTGCAAAACTATTTCAGCAGTTCTGCA
Source organism: Tinamus guttatus (assembly GCF_059628265.1). Classification (NCBI taxonomy): domain Eukaryota; kingdom Metazoa; phylum Chordata; class Aves; order Tinamiformes; family Tinamidae; genus Tinamus; species Tinamus guttatus. The sequence goes on along the minus strand of NW_028289684.1, from coordinate 666,088 downwards.
GTGCATTTGTAGGAAATGCCACCTTTGTCAGCATAGGAGATACTGTAATGAAGGGTAGTCGTGTTGTGGTGACTCAGCATGACTGAAGGTCCAGAAGGCCTTGAAGCAACCCACGTGTGTGCAGAAAGCTGTGGTTATCGTCTTGCTGATCCCGTGGATCTCCGTTGTAATAATCTGGGATGCAGGTGCATGGCCAGGAATAGCCTTTTAAACTAATGCTGGGCTGGGATTTCTTCACTGTGAAACTTCTCGGGTCTCTGAGGAAACCCCCTGGCAAAGACAGACCAAAATGGAGAATATTTTAAAAAATGTTAAAAGTCAATTCTTTCTGTCACTACCATTAACTGCTGTAATGCAGACCGGTTAATGATGGTGCTGCATGAAATAAGACATTAATCTCCACTTGTAATGCAGGAGCCATACAACTTGCTTCAGTCTTAATCTTTTATGAGTTATGGACTCTTCTGTGATTCATAAAACAAATAAATCACACCTCTAAGGCTATCATCTATTTATTACTGCTTTTTAAATGTTCAGGACAGTATAAAAAGGGTCTCTTTTGCTTGCCAAGGATTGTCAGCTACTGAGTAACATTTGGAAACCAGAGTCTGGATTGTGAATACAGCTGGACATTTGTTTTATTTTTGTTCCTGAAGACAGCCAGTTCAACAGAAATACACTCATGGGGCTGTATATGCAGATTTCATCCCATGCTTCTAGGCTATGGTTATAATGAGTGAGGCAGCTAACCCAAAAGATGACAGAAAGCCCCTGGCTTTCCTTCTTAGAAAGAAACAAAAACTAATCAGCATACGGGACCTGCCAAGTTATGAAACTAAGGGAAAAGTAATGGGAAAGAATAATTCGGAATAGCAAGAATCAGAGTAGGACAGACATTGGAATTACTGGGAGAGTTATTCAAACCAAAAATCACAGTTTGACTGGTATTTCATAGCCCCCTTTAACATACTTTCTGCTCCCTTTTGATATTTTGCTCTTTACGCTAGAGCCATAAGCCCAGCATCTATTGAAGAAAACTGTCAGTTCAGCAAACATGGGTGGGTTTTGTAAGCAAGCTGGCACCAGACTTTGTTTCTAAAGCTTACAGTGGAAGAAAAAAAGTAAAAATATTTGTTTTTAGGAAGCTTTAGCACTTTCTTCTGGGGTGGCGAGGGGAGAGAGTCCTACTGGTCAGATCCCAATCTGCATCCTCAGATTGCCAGTTTGGCTGGCTTGACTGTTCCCAAAACTGAGTAGGGTCATCGAGGAAAGATTCATTCATTCCATTTTGTGCCTGCAAAGATCCAAATAGCTGTTGTTGTAAGTGCTGATCTTGACTTTAAATTTTAAAAACTAAATGGCCCAGAAATTTTCTGAAATAAATAAATGTAACAAAATGCCTCTAAATTGCAGGAGGTGTGACACATACTCCTTGAAAAATGCATGTATGTATTTGTTATACGTACACAAATACATGCATGTATTTGTTCCTGCCCAGGTACACATTTGTAAGTACAAAAAAAAAAAAAAAAAAGCTTTTTTTTGAGCTCTACCTCTTATTATCTTGTCTGTGGTTTGTTTGGAGGAATTATAAAAATAGAGATCTCCCACGGCCCTTCTTGAAACTTGCAATAAAGATTTTGTTCGTTCTGTCTATACTATGACTTCAAAGCTTTGTCGGTAGATTCCAAAAAAGAGCACAGAAACTGTGTGTCCTCTCCAAGAATACTAAAAAGGTATAGAGGCTATACATGTTTCTCGTAGTCAAGCTTTTTCTCTTGTCAGGTGACAAGAGGTGTATCCCATGAGCTCCGTTCTGCTGTCTTTGTGTATGTAGATTCTTTCCATGAAAGGCAGGTGGAATTGTAAAACTAGAGTTTGTTAACCACTGATTTAGTCAATATTTTCCACTCTTTTTTTTTCTCTTAGCAGACAAAAAAGGTTTTCTATATAAGAGCATAGTATAATAAAACAAATTCAAGAGGCACACTTGTAAACATAGTCCTTTAAATAAATAAGTACTTTCCTCAAAAGAGGCAGCATTCAGTACAGCAATAAACATTCCTAAATCTCAGGATGAATAAGTGACTGTTGCTCATTTTTTTAGAGGGAAAGGAAGGGAATGAAGAATTGAAGAACTTTAAACGTAAGTTGCTAACTTGGGATCATTTTTACTTTTGATGTTTACAAGTTCCATTTCTGTTAGCTTCGCCCCTGGCTTGGATTGAGGAATCATCTCTAAGGGAAAAGCTATCTGTAGGAAATTTCCACAGCAGGTATACTGAGATATGTGTACAGAATGAATAATTATAGTTATGCAAGGTCCCTGTTAAAACAGCTATACCCTCACGCTTCAGGGTTAGAAGGTATAAATAACAGAGCACTCAGTTCCTTGTTTTCAAAAGAGCAAAATGAACAAGCGGAAAAAATCTGGTCATTAATGACAGCAAAGCTTGCTATGAATGATCATTGTACCATACTTCAGTTTTCTAAAGCAGCTGTTGATAAATGACACCAGAAGGTGTCTTTTGGCTAGGAAACCTGCCCATTTTCATAAAGATTATGTTCTCAAACCCCTGCAATTGTATTATATTGCTCTTGCACCACTCTGTGGAATTTTGCTTTTTATTTCCTACAGCTTCATGCAGACTCAGGCAGTTTGGCCACTTTATTAAACACAAGTATCAATCTGTAAAAAGCCTCTTGATTGTCTAGACAACTAGTTGTGAAAGTCAGCTTTGTTTCCTTGACTCTGAGTCCCTGGGGATACGGACACTGCTCCTTCTGTTCTCGTGTGTCAATACTCTTGGACCAAAATTTGGAACTCTCTCTATTTTTTTCTTCCCTGTATCTGCCAATTATTCTCATTTTGGAATCCAACTGAAAAAATGTTTCAATGCTATTTCTTTATACTTTTTCATTTTTCTTTTTTAATAAATAAATGCCAGCAGCCTGGAGCTTACAAGCAGCCCTACAGTAATAAAAGGATGTACACAGCAGGCAGTACTCAATTTGCAAAAGAAAAACAGATTAACATTTTCAGGTTTCTGAGGGCTTTTTGTCAACAACAGTACATTTAAAAACATCAATCTAGTAGTAATTGCATTATCAGTGCATTCTCGGCTGATTCTTTGTCTGGTTCTCTTAATACTGTGGCTGCGTGGAGAAGTAACTATGAGACATCACTTCTTTAATATGTGTAAAAAGTGATATCCTTGCAGCAGGATCAAGTTGACCTGACTGTATGTAATTCCCATTTCTGGGACTGGAATGAAGTGAATACACAGGTAATGATAGCAGATTGAGCACCCACAAACAGGGTTTCAACAGTTATAAAGGCTGGTGCCAACTCATTCCTGAACATATTTATGGAAAGTACATTGTAAGCTGGCAATGAAAGAGAGCACTTAAAAAAAAATCTCAGCAGAGACTTTAAGAAAACACCATTGGAGTATCAATTCACGGAGTCTTTAACAGATGCTCGCTAGCCGCTTTTCGTGTATAATACCACTGATTGCATCCATGCAATGAACAACATGGAAGCAGACATTGTTCTCCTTCTCCACATTCTCTCCAAGTCTCCAGGAGCTCTCAGACACTGTGTAAGAAACACCCTGAGTGCAGTGGTTCATCAGCACCAGGAAGCCTGTTGCTGCTGCTGAATATCCTCAGCGAGCGCCTTCCCGCCAGGCTCCTGTCCGAGCTGGAGGACGGCCGTGCATCCCCTCCTTTGGAGAGGCCACACGTTGTACAAATCACTGCTCCGACGTGGGGATCCGGGGGCTGATCGCACACTGGACTGGGCCAAGACTGGGGTGGTTTTTTCTCTTCCTTTTCACGTGGTTGCCCCGATTACTGGGTTAATAGCTAGGCTGCTCCATCTCTTAAGGTTTATCTTACTCAATGAAGAATAGATGTTTCTTTTTAAAATCTCAGGTATTTTTGTAGCACTAGAAAATAATTTTGAGTCTGATTTTATGCTAATTCCCAGGGACACTTCTGATAATGTTGTTTTATGTATATTTATTAGTTGTTTTTTTTTCTTCGAACATCATTGGATTTGTTTTGAACTCAAAGGTCAGTTCCTACCAGTATAAATCAATGTAACTACATTGATTTCTTTCATTAATTCCTAACGCCAGGGATACTGTGTTCATCTCCTGGGAAGAAGATACATGTATTTGTATGCATTTTAATTTAAATCACACTCACACAAAATTTCTATGAAGAATTTGACTCTGTAGCATGCCATTAACCATGCTATTAAGTCCTAGTGATGTTAAATGATCGATTCAAGAGAATTTCAGCCAGCCATCTCCAAAGCTTTTTTGAGTCCTTCCCTTATGCACTCCCCATTCTGTCTTGATAAAAGAGATCCCTGGCTCTTGCAGAGGAGACCCTCCCATATGTTTTTCCTAAGAAAAATGTGCTTTCCTCATTAGGGTGTATGCCACTAACCAGCTAAAGGATATATTCGCAGGTAAAACATCCCAAGTGAACTTCACAGTCATTCAGATTCAGTCACTCAAAAATAAATTCCAAATGCTCCTCTAATTATATTTCTCTACTTTTATTGGTCTGTTCATCAGAGGGAGAGTTTCATGCCGTCTCTAAGATGTAAATTAAAAAATATATGTATATATATAAAATATGTGTGTATATATAGAGAGAGCTCATTAAAATTACTCAAAGTGTTTCAATGATAAAATGGGAAGTTATGTCTTTAAAAATTGTCTCTGGGGTAAAGTTATGTCTGTTGTTGCATATATCTTTCCCACTTTATAGGGAGTTCCCAGGGTGCACAGTTCTGTAGCTTCTCTTCTGGGCACGCAAAAAGCAGCTTCACATGAAACTGATAGTTCTATCTAGGGAAAGAAAACCACTGCCTTTAGCTAAAATATGTTTTATTAAGAACAGAATCTTCTTTGTCAGGCCACATCGCTCCTGCTGAATTTGAGGGGTGCCAAACAGTGATGTCAGGTTTGCCACATGCTGATAATGACATCCATGCCTGGTGCACAGATAAAGCAGCGAGAGTACATGGCCGATGTCTTCCTCTACAAACCAACATTTTCACTCCGTTTTGGGTAGAAGACACGAATGCTGGTGGTTGAAAAATGCTTTAGAAAATGAGGTGCAGCACTTGATAACAAGAGCCCTTCACGGGTTTGTGGGCTGGTGTGTGGTGGAGAAGAAAAGGAAGTTTAGGACTTTAAGAAATGTTTTAGTTACTTTCTGAAGGTTAAATGTAGCATATATGTGCTTCCTCTTTTGCTATTGATTGACAGTAGTTTCAGGCTCCATCTGAGACTGTGACTTCCTTAGCTGGGATCTCTCCAAACAAGTCCCTCTCCTCAGCCTCCCACCACATGGATGATGCAGACAAACAGCAGAGACAGTCAGAAGAGCTTCTGAGCCTCATATCTGAATGACATGAAGTGCTGAAGAGGAATTCATAGTCTGGCCCTGAATTAATTACTTACAATGCATGACATAAGAATGTGTTCGTGTAAGTAGATGGGTTTGCAGTTCTCTCCTAGAATAGGTCAGGTCCTTGTTTTTTCTGTCTCCTCCTCACATTCCCTGGAACTCCTTTGTAGCTTCACATTGCCACAGCACTTTCTAAGCAATTACAGTAACTGACTGATGCAACTGTGCCTCCAGTGCTTTCTCTAAAGAAAGCTGGATCATCAGCATTTTGGGAGTGCTGGAGAGGGGTAATAATTGGGTTAAAGTTCTACAGAAAGAGCCTTTGATGGTATTTTTCTTTCCTTTTGTGCCTTTTACTTCAGGATCATACTAGAACAGTAATGTGGACGTCAGTTATCACAACACACATATCTAGATAATGCTATTAGGTACATGTCTTCTACTACGTGCCTCATAGGCACCCGTACATTCGGGAAGGTTTGGCAGTGCAATGCACCAGTGATGCTGTCCCTGGAGTCGGAATTGTGTTTCCCGAGCTCTGCGCTGGATATTTAAGCTAGCATTTTTAGCAATCTTCTGGCAACTTTGAAATCCTTACTATTGAGGTGCTATTGAGGTGCTATTATTGAGGAGCCAGTTGTCGTGGAAAAGAAGATAATGTTTCACGACATAAAAATACCCTGTAATCATTTCAGATGGTTGATGATATTGCTGCTAGGCATAGTCGAACTCTTCTTCACTTCACTGGAGATTGACACTTTCCCTGCACTCCATGCAGCCCAGATATAATCCCTTCTGATTAGAGCCTTTTCTCTTTGATGGTCCTCTTTGTCATCCACACACTGGGAAATTTGCTCTGTATTGAGTTACATGCTTCGTGCAGTTTGCCTAGTTGTCGTTTTTAACCTGGAAGTGAAGCTGTCTGGGCCTGCACGGCAATAGGATTCTGACTTCTAGTAAAACTTTGATTAATGAAGCTCAGGTAAACAGATTAGTCATTAACCTTTGCTTCTCGTGATAAGATTACTTATTGATGTTAGACTATCTGTGTTGCTCCCTTGCTGCCAAGGATGGAATCTCGCCTTGCTTGAGACTTGAAGAATCTTCCCACCATCTAACAAGTCCTCCCTCTTAGGACAGGGAATCACAGAGCTGCTGCCTCTGCAGGGAGTGATGCATTTCCAGCGGGTTTCCTATGGGATCTCACAGCATCCAGGGTACTTAAATGCAAATGCTAACAGGCACTGTCTGATGAAAGGGAGTGCAATATTTGTATCGCCTGCTCCTGTGCTACGTTTGCTAAACAGCTGTCAGTGAGGGCAGCTCAGCTGAGACTGGGGGAAAAACACAGACAAAAGGAGCTGAACTTTGAAAACAATGAAGACATAGTTATGCAATGGGCATTTGGGACAATTTCTGAAATCTTTGACAAAGGCCAAATCCTGGGCGGCAGACAAGGAACTCACTGTGTAATGTACACGTCTGTAACCAGGGACAAATAGTCCTATATCACTGATAGCTCCAGTAGGTCTTTTTACTCAAACCCATACTACTAATTCTGCCTGTGAGGGAAACCAGTTTTCAGATGTGACCATTCAGGAGGACCTTGCTGGGTGTTCCTCTGTGCCTTTCACTGCAGGGCTGCTTGTCTGAGTGGTTTTTGCACCCTCACTGCTTCTCTGAGCTCAGATCTACTGCTCTCCATGGGTTCAGGGATTCACATGAAATCCTGAAGAGGGTCTTTTCTTTACACAATCAGCAGATTAAAATGTGGGAAAGCTGTACAGCACTAGAGAACAGAGCATCTCTAGACCTACCTGCAGTCTACAAAAGCAGATGGGGAATTCAAGTTACACGCTGATCTGATTGATTGATCTCTAACGTAATGGATGCTACTTAAAGTGTGCAGACATCTGCACTGCAATTTTGAATGCAAAGAATCAAGCAGAATAGATAGCTGGAGCTGCATGCTTTCTAGCTGATCAGACTGAGCTTCATGTTTGCAGGTTCTGCTTTGCACCTTGCAAACACTTGTCTTCACTGCCATTTTCAGCCTCATGATCCCCTGTGCACACAACTATTAGCAGATGGAAGTCTAGCAAGATGATCTCTAGGCCCAGTTGGGTAATCAAACATTTAATTGCTAACAATTATCCATTAATGCCTATAAATTAGGTTGCCAACTACTTCTACAGACTACAAATATTTGCCTCCAGCACTGGTCTGCAGAAACTGAAGATGCATGTGAAAAGCTATGCCAAAATGAGCAATGCTGCCATTTTCACCTGAACTCTGCAGTATGAAATAGAAAATGCAAATATTTGCAGCATTACAAATGTAACAAGAAAATTAGAAGCTAACCTTGAAGTCATAATGAAAATGAAATCTTAAGACAAATTCCAGCAATTCTTTATTTCTCTCTGATATGACTGTTTCTCCTTTTCACCCTTCTGTCTTGTCCTAGCACTTTGATTAAACATTTGTCCAGTCCTAGTGATGCATGTTTCGGGGATGTCATGATTTTTTATGACCAGTCATCTATCTAGGAATGTGCATCTTTTAAATAAAGTCTAATGACATGATTTCGGGTATCACTTCAGAAGTGAGCATGCTAACGGCTTTCTACTAACATTCCTAATGAGGCCAGAGTATAAACCTAACTGGTAAGAACAAATTATACTGTTATGCAAGAAGTGTAAATGTATTTCACAAAGGGGTTCAGGTCTCCATCCAATTCAGTAAAAATAGTTGTTTCTGCCTTTTTATAATTGCTTGTTTTCTACTATCTGGTTTATTAAAATGATGTGGTTATGACCTTATCCATGTGACCTCTCTCTTTGCTCTCAGAGGAAAATTTGGAATAGTATTGCAAATATTGGGACTTCAAGGCTACATTTATGTTAGTAAATTCCAATGTTTGGAAACATTCCCAGGGCTAGTACCCAACTATTTACACAGTAAACTGTTAAGCTGTTCTGTTGCACAAATTTGACCTATTTCAGCTAGTCCTCTTCCTATATGGTTCTTGGGCATGGAGTGGCCAAGAGGCCATTCCCATAGACAGCGCACATGCAGCTCCCCCTTCTCTAGAGGATAAAGGCATTTACTAGCATCGATGCTGAATATTCTCCACCAGTTGGCTTTAGTGCTCTCTCCTTGGCACATGTTATTCACTAGATGAGGCAGAACCAAAATGACTCGAGCTTAGTGTCCAAACAAACAATTAATTTTCTTTGCAGAGTTGGTTTGATTGTCGCATATGGTGGAGATGATGCATATGAAAAATTAGGTTCCCAGTCAGAATCCATTTGCTTTTGTACATACGAGTGGGGAATGGTGCAAAGTGCGAGTGTAGAAAAGACAAGGATAGCAAGGCCCAAAGGTTAAAACCAATGATTCTTGTTGCAGTGACCAGGCTCAAATATTCTGCCGTGGAAATATGCCAGAGGAACTGCATAAAGAAGATGGTGTGATGGTTTAATGGTGCTTTAGTAAAATATGATCAAGACTTTTTAATTTCCCAGAGTGTTTTACTATTTTAAGTAACTCCAAAGGTATAATCTAATTCTATAGATAAGCCACCTAAGTCATCAGCACAGGGCACGTTTGCCAAATTAACTGCAATGGCTGCCGAACACAACACTTGCTTTTACTCAGAATGCAAGAGCTGTTAAAGGACCGAGCGCTTTCTGCTCTCTCTCTTTCCCCTGCACCCCGGGCTCTTTTCTCTTTTTCTGTTTTTCTCTTCCTTGCTGCCCAAGATGGTTCTATTAGTCTTGCAAACATTAATTCTCAGTGCAAACAGAATGAGGCCGGTAGAGGAGGATATAAATGGAAAATTAATTGAGAAGCAACATGTAGAGGTGTGTTGCATGATTTCCCCAGCATGTCGTTGACTTGCTGCCCCTCAGGAGCCCTCCCACACAAGGAAGGTGATGCTGGACTGCTGGGGCATGGGAGATGTGCACAGCGAGCTTTGTGAACAGTGCCTAATAATCAATTATTCTTTTGGTTATTGTCATTGAAGGTTTGCTGTTACGGAGTAGGGATCCTGTGATGGATGGTATGAGAGGTCTTTTCCTCTGTGAAAAGATACACTACTCACTTAAACCAGCAGATATTTTCCCAGTTTGATTTACCTTCTGGCGAGGATGACCAGAGTCAAGAGGAACTGAGTGAAATGCCCTGTGCCCATGTTTTTCTTTAATATATAACAAAAGATCAAATGTTCTGAGGGAAAAAAATCACATGGCTCTACAGCATTGCTAAATTGGAGAGAGAGAAAAAGTGGAGAAGTGGAAGTGAAGAATCTAAGAAATCTCCCATCCCAGGGAGAAGCTCCATCCCTTCCCACCAGGCTACCCACAACCCCGGCTTAACCAAAAGGGATGGGGCTGCTGCATTAGCCAGATAACAGAACCATCACCCTCACACTGGGCTTGCTGAAGGTCTGACATAAATGCCACCCTAGATGAGCCAAGGAGAAAGACTCCTTTGTAGTCAGCAAGACTCCTTGTAGTCCAAGGAGGGAAGCCAAACTGGGGTCCTGCTTCCCCAGCAGCAACCAGTTCCTTACACCTGTACTATGCTCCATGAGTACATCTGACAAAACTTTTACCTCTTAGAAAATTATTCAGTCTTTCTTTCAAACCATATCATATTCTCCAGCTTTCAATAAAAATAAAATAAAATTTCAAAAAACAGGTGTTCCCTTGACTTTCCTCTCATTAAAATAATTTGCTATAGTATTCCTGGGAAGCTAATAGAAGTGGCTGAGGACATGAGCAGAATTTGTAATGAATTTTCACACACGTTTTAGTGTTTTCCCAGCAGAACTTTCAAACTTGGCAGAGAAGACTTGGGATGTTGTTACTAACTTATATCCAGATTCATCCTGCCTGGCTTAACAACTCATTGGTCTTCTACACCTGGAGAATGGAGAAAAATGGAGAAAAATAAGGTGGCTGCATTTTCCAGTGTTGGCATCTCTACAGAGTGCATTGGCAGGCTAGAACAACTAGTGTATCCTTTATAAATACCTCAACTAGGTGCTTTAATTTAGATGAGCAATATCCTGGCTTTATTTGCTCATCCTTAGGAGTGGTTCTTGGAGAGAAGGGCTGGGACGTAAGGATAGGATGCTTCCTGCACTTTTCTGGTGGCAGTATGAATTGTTTTAAATAATTTATCAGGCTCAGGTTTGTTTCTATTCCAGCAGCAATGACGCTAGCTTTAATTCTCAGCCTTATCAGCATCCTGATTCTTCTGAGGCTACGTTTATGGCATGCACAGTATCAACTTTCTAAATCCTGCACCATTTCAGGTTTTGCTTGACTAGATCATGTTTATTTCTGTTTATTTTGGACACAGTCTGGGACTGCTACTGGAAAGATTTCTGGAGAAAAGAAGAGCTGATGAAAAGGACCTTGCTGTTTTTCTCCTGACCTCCCCTCAGTCACCACCGATAACAGCCTTTCTGGGATGACTCTGCTTTCTTTCACATCCCCAGCTTTGCTCTTCCCCTCCACACAGTCTCTCTGCACTCAGGCCCCTGTAAGAAGTGCTACAAAGTCTTCCAGCAAACGTCTCAAAGTGTGAGGAAGCCTGAACTGAACCAGCCAGTGGAAGATATTCAACGGTCTACATGATATCTACAGAAGACAATCTGACAACTGAAATATGAAAAAAAAAAGGTGTAACTAAAGACAGAATTTGCTACACCACTTTCCAGCAGCCCTGGAAACCTTATGGTCACAGAATTAGTCCTCTCCAGTGTTCAGAGAAAAAGCATCTAGTAGTGAGTGCTGATGCACTGGTAGTGAAGCAGTGCAATTGTCAGCTTGGACTGTTAGGAATTAACACTGCTCTTTAGACTTCCCCAATAGATGCTGCCCCATACGATGGTGTCACTGCTGTAATGAGCTGGAGGGGCAGCGTATCGAACAACATTTGATAGTTTCTTAAACGGTAAGGTTTCAGAGGTAATAAAACTTCATCCTGGATGATAACCTTAAAAAAAAAGGAGGATAGAAAAGAAAATAAACCCAAGCCTTCTTTCTGAAGGTGAATGCTCCTCAAGTGTCAGCGTGATTTTGCAGTTTCACTGGTAACACCTTTCTGGTGCAGCTATCCGTCTTTTTGCATATATTCCTAAGACTGAAATTTTCTGCATTTTGATAAGTTTTGTCCCCTTCTAGGGAACAAAATTCTAGGGCTGGGTCAAAACTTCTTTGCCGACTTGGAGCAGGGGAGATGGGGCAGTTGCAGAGCAGCTCTCCACTCCTCAATACAGCGCGAATGTCAGAAGGGCTGCAGCTCAGAGGGAAGCTGCAGCACCCTTTGCTTCCCTGCCCTTCACTTCTGCCTTCCTCCCTCCGCTGACCTCCTGCACCAGGAAGGCTCCCTTGATGTGCAGATCGTCCTGCCCGGGAAGCAAACAAACAAACAAGCAAAGACTCCCATTTGTGCAGAAAAGATACTGTTAATATATAACCACAAGGAACAGAAAAACTAGTGAGAGTGTAAACAAGGGCGAGAGCATGTTTGCAGTGTGTCCAGTATGGATTGCCCAACTCGGAGGGAAGCAAAACACAAAAGTTACACTTCCGCTAAAGAACATGAGTGACTTGGCAAAAAAAGAGAGCTTAAAGACTATGCTTGCATTCCCTTTACCTGCCTCCCTTCTGTCTCCCACACCACTTTCCCCTTCTCAAGTGAATAGATTGCTAGGAAAGAAATGCAACATGTCTAGTTTTCTCAGAAGGCAAAAATTCAAATGAAAAATGTGGCAGAGGACAAGCACAGAGGAGAAGGAGGCTGGAGAGTGCCCCAGTCTGGGCTGTGCACCAAGCAGCTGCCGTTCGCTTCCCACTGGCACACGATGTCTCCAAAGCTTCCACCTGAGTCAGTGGCTCCCGTCGCACTGAGCATCGGACAGCGTATTGATGGACACCTTCCTCAGAAGAGTTTCCTGAGAGAAACGGGATTGAGCCTCATCACCATCCATCACTCTGGAATTCCTGAAAAGAGTGGGTTAACAGTTCACAAAAATCAATATGTGAGTCCTGTGAATGACAGAGTGATTCTTCCTGCCAACTAGCAATACATTTACTAAGGAAGCAGAAGCTCGTGATACCTAATCCTGACATGAAGCATAGTGTCCCTACCTCTTCTGCTAGTTATCGAACACTTACTTTTCTGTTGAGGTTGTAGCTGCTGCTGATGCCAAAGCAAACGGCCAAATTTTGCTCTGGGAAGGTACATTGCTCAGCACAATTGGGATCTTACACCCTGACTGAATTTCCTAGGTGCTACCACCTAGCAACAAGACATAAAAATGTTTCTGCAGAGAATCCTGGATGTTGAAATACACTGGAGTCTCCTAGGGTTTCCCCCTTGCATAATTTGCCTTTTTGCTCCTCATCTTCTTCTGCCTTCGAAAAATTTCTTTTTTTGTTGCATTTTTTCCCCTCCCAAGATCTTACTGAATATACAGTGACTAATACTCCTTAGATATAGGATGGCTGGAGGCATGCTTTACACCCTCCCTTCCATCCTCAGTTTTACCATCTCAGCCTGGATTACTGAAGGGCTTGAGAAGTTCAGTTAGGATCAGGACTGAGGTCAGATTCAGGAGTTGTATGTGCATACCCCGCTAGAGGAAAGGACATTATTGCAGTGGTAAAGCAGGATTAAGACCCAATACCTTTGCTTTAAGCTTGACCCAATGACTTTGAGCTCACCAGCGAAGCCTCCTGATGCCTGAGCAGAAGATCCGACCCTTTGTTTCCAGCCCAGCCCTTGGCTCCGGTGCTGCTTGCTCCACTGTGTGCAGGATTTTGGCTCAGTAAATACAATAATGGAAACAACATCATGTTCTATTGAGAACACATATGTGAATATATGCTTTTGGCTATATTGTTCTATTGGGCTGCTTTTACCTTAGATCTAATCTCTTCACCTTTGGCATTGAAAATGTGTTTTAATTAACCCACTAGCAAAACATCTGACTGCAAGAGTTTGATCATTTTTAACTTTATTTTCCTGAATGAAAACAATGCTGGCCAAATTTACTGTACGCTGTCACCTTAATTACCTGTCTTAGACAATCCCCTTCCCTCTCACTTGCAGTTTATCACAGTATAACACAAAAACTCTTCCTCTAAAAAAAACTTTAAATGCTTCTGAGATTCAATCCGTAGATTGCTTGTGCAGCTATAATCTTAAAAAACATCTGCTACATTTGTGTGGTAAAGGAAGTCTCTTTAGAATACAGCCTTTGATTTCTATAAAAGACAAATCAGGCCACATGTTTTTGTTTTGAATGCTTCTCATCACAAGAGGAAATTTTCTGCAGCTTGGAATTCTGAAGGCATGAAAAATGTATTTATTTTTTTAAACAAAGAGCGTACATAAGAACATCAACAAAACTCCTCGGAAGTGTTAAAAACTGTTCCTTTATCGTCTTTAAAGAAACACTAAGGATTGTTTGACCCACATTTTGATCTACCTTTCTGTCTTACATTTATCTGGGTCATACTGTGTCCTTGATCCAGTCATGTAACTCCCACTGACATTTCAGACCTTTGGAGGTTCACCCATCATTAGCTCTGAAGCTGCTAATAGCTCAGACTAGCAGAATATTAGGAGGTTTCACTAGGCTTCTTTTATTAGTCTCTCAGACAAAGTGCGTTGATGGTAGTGGTTTGACAAACTGGGTTTGACACCAGTGAGAATTGGAGGCATGAATCGATGGTATCTGGTGGCCTAGTGAAACCAGAACATGTTTGTTTTGTTTTGTTTTTCCTGATTTCTGCAATGGCAATTTTTAAAGTAACTAGTAAAAATAAAAGTCACTAGTTCTTCCTAGAGAAACCTTCATTTACATTTTAAAAGTGTGCTTGGCTACTGCCTAGTTCTTTCAGCTACAAGTCCTATCTCTTCTTCAAGGAGATACAAGAGATATCTTTGCCAATCTTTTTTTCAAAATCAAATACAAAGACTCTTTCAGAGGGTCATCCTTAGTAGTTACTGATAACACAGATGCTTCTTGCTCTGGCTCTCTTTTCCAACCCCTTCCACCAGGAACCCATGAGAAGATTTGAGCTCAAGTGGCACCTCTTTCTCCTTCCTGCTCCTAAGCGTAGCAAATACGGTGTCTATCTCTGCCTAATGCAGACTCTTAACCTATCAGCCCAGAATGATAAATACTGAAGCATGTAGTTAAATGCTTCCCTCATTCAGGGCAAATTAACTAGCACGTTACTGCTGTATATTTAAGTAAGTCAAATAGGGAGTGCAAGGGTCACGTTGCCAAACCTCTTGGCATTCTTCTCCTTTCTTCCACCTAATTTTGGTCGTTCTCCAAGGACAGGCAGAAACATTCTCAGATTTTAGTTTCTTTAGTGTGGAGTATTGTATCTAGGTGTGGTGTCCCACTGATGTGTCATTTACTGCATGGTTTTATTTGATTAGTTAGGTCATTGACCTTTAAACTCAGTACAGCTGGACAACACGCCATGTGAAACAACATACAACACCTTTTCCTGGTGGCCTCATGACTCTCCTTAGTGCACTCTGCACAGGACAGCAGGGAAAGACACTCACCAGTCATACAGGAACTATAAAAGCATCTGTAAATGTCATGTTGAGCAAGAGGGACGGCTGCTGACTCTCAGACTCAATGAAACTTTCAGCTGTAGTTGTGCTAGAGTCTCCTGGTGAGGCACCGGGATGTACGAAGCTCAAAGACACTGCAGCTTTCATCCTACCAGCCAGAGTGGTTCCCTGGAATTAATGGCCACAGGACCATAGAAAGAAACCATCCACTTCTCCACAACTCAGGATCGGCTCTAAGTATGCAAGAAAAGATCTTCTGCATTGGAAGGTGTGCTACTTTAAATCCTACTCCATGCTGATTCTTTTACTAGTATCTGAGTTTATCCCAAAACAGGAAGCAAAATAAAGTTTAGCATTTTAAAGTATCCTTATTCTGGTAAAACTGCATTCTCATGTCTGCTCATAAAAAAACAAGAAGACCCCAAACCCTACACCCATAATCCCTCTAGTTAAATCATTAACTCTAGTTAAATCATTGTCTCTCACTGGTAAGTCAGGTGATCCACTGGTGCTTTCCCTTTAATGGCTTTCTAATTAACAAGGTTGTTTTCATATTTGTGTATTAAAAATACATTTTTATCATGATCTGAAGCCCTACAGCCCATGTTCTGAGAAAAAATGAAGACACTGATAAAGAAAGATAATGAAGATTAACCTTTAAAAGCCCAGATCAAAAGTCTCAGAGGAAATCCCTCACACTTGTGGAGGTCTGTCAAGCAGGTATGACCAAAGAATGTCCTGTTGGTAGCTACTGAGCTGCTGGAGAACACCCCGTTAGGAAATAGTCACTGTCAGAGTGAAGAGGGAAGCAAAGAGGGCAGAAAGGCACTCCAGTCCTAGCAGCTTGCACAGATGTCATGTAATTTGTACTCTCACTTTGTAGAAATACTTCATTAACTGATCATTTCTTTTGTTTTGTTCAGGCATGTTTTCTTCAGTTCTCTCATTTTATTTTTCAACCCTTAGAATTAGTTAAGCAGTCGTTCCCATTCATCCTATGGTTTAATCCCTAAGCAGAATTAAAATGCATGGATACAAACACCTGTCAACCTTGGGTTTTGTCCAAAGCTCACACAAGTCAACATGAAGGCACCGGTCCCCTGCAGACAGAGATCAGCCTGTTTCCAGGCCCAAAGCTCTCTACTTTTCTTGCTGACCCTCCTACCTAAATTGCCGATTATGATCCAATCCAGTGAATGGACTGAGTTCCTCCAGTCCATGTTCCCTGTTCATTTGTTAATGGGAGAGCACAGGGCAATTGCACATTGCAGCCTGCTGGTAAATAATGGCAGATGGTTTTCATTACAGCAAAGGAGACTGTTGTGCAATTAGAGGGGGAGATTAAAACATTTTTCTTTGCACAGAATAACAGTGTGTTCATATTGTTGTGAAATTGCATTTTTGATACAGAATCAGATTTGCACAATCCTTGATGCATTTTTTTCTCTGTAATCGTTTCTTCCTCATGCTCTCAGTTGCAGTATTCCTTATAAATATCTATCTCCTCTCCTTAATATCCTCATCTATAGCACATACTGAAAAAAAAGATCATAGAGTAACTCTTATTCAAGCATTTTTTTTGAAATCTCCTGGAATACATATAAGGATTCCCAAAGAATTCAGTGAGTTTTTGATTAGGTATCTAGATTTGCATGCAACAGAGACATTGCATAATAAACTGTCTCTATCTTGCAAGGTTTCATCTTTTGTTAATGAATGTACAATTTACTGAAGCTTCTCTAAATCTTTCAATAAGAACAAGGCTCTGTTCTGACCAACATTTGCACTGAGTTTCTTTGGAAATACCCTGAAAAGTCAGTGGCTTTGTTTGGAGATATGAGAATTAAGTGTGTATTCAGGGTGCAAGCCAGCCTTGGGCAGACTCTTGAGCTGACATTGCATGTTGTACAATTGCCTTCTCTTTGGATGTTCTTTTAGCACTCAGTTTCAGTCCATTTGGAAGTTGAAGCAACTCAGGGAAGTTCAAGCATACATTTCAATCTTATTAATGCAGAAATGTCAGCTACGCTAAAACATGTAGAGAGGATTCTGCCTTGCTGTGGATCTAGACTCCTTTTAAACACTCATACTCAATACTCGGAGAAAATGCAGACTTAAATTCACATGCTCCCATTCTGATTTGACTTTCAAATCTTCAGTTCTTCTGACACTGCGTCATGATGCATTGAGTCTTTTTTAATATAAATAATTCTCGTTTTCAAACATAAAGCCCATGCAGATGAAAGTAGTTTGACTATTTAGATACCGTTTCAGGACTGAAAAGAGTAGGAAAGTTTCCTGCAGTTCCCTATAGTGGATAAAATCCTGCCCTCTCTTGCGCTAGCGATGGAGAGGACAAGGCGAGCTCTTTTCTGAGGTCGGCTCCCAGTAGTTCCCATTATAAGGCCATGACTCAGCACCTAACATGTGATCTCTGCCCCAGCACAAGTCGGATGAAGAAAAATAGAAATATCCAGTGACCCTTTGAGCAATGTGTCTTGCTGAAAGCTAATTTGCCAACAGTACTCTGTGGCTATGTATATTAATTTAGTAGTAAATTAATTTATTAATATCACCATCTCACAGAGAGTGGAACACACTTTCATTTCATAATGTTGGACTCCGTTATGAGAAAGCTAAGTTCAGACCTCAGCTTGCTTTCATGATACTATTGCTGAGATCAACATGCGCCTTATGAAGTTGTCTAGGGATAGTTTTTGGCCTGATGTCTTTCACAGACAACCATGGGGCTTTTTATTCCTGTAAGTAAATCTTCCTTCAGAAGGTTGGCAAAGGAACACATTGTGGGCTCCTTGTCCAACTTGAGAACAAGGGGCACCAAAACAAGGTTCATTTTTCTCACCAGCTACATATTTGATTGACATGAAGGGCTGGTCCTATTAAGCTGAGATCTGGCTGGGGTTCAATTTATTTGGAAGCCTAGTTACAAAAGCATTAAAACAACTTTAACAGAGATTTTGTCAGCTTACAAAAGACAAATCAAGAGTGATTTCCCTGATGCCTTTGCTGAATTGGGTAAATTTCATTTATTGACTTCAAGCTCTGCATGCTGGTAATTTTTCTCTGTCTTTTCCTCCAGAGGAATTTGACATGATGAGATCTACTGTGATGTTTCATAATCCCATTTTCTTTCCCCTTCCTCTCTCCCTTCCAGGGTGCCATGCATGTTGCCACCAGATTTGCAGCGTGTATATGTGTGTGCAGGTCAGAGACAGAGGAAGGACCAGATGAAGAAGCAGGCTTATGTGAAGCTAATTTAGTAGATCCTTCTTTAATCTAATCTGTTCCACACTTTCTTTAGCCTGTATCACATGAAGCCCTCAAACTGGCACCTGCAGCACCTGCAGGTGAAACAAGCTATTAAGCTTTAAGGTTTTAGTGGGAACTGGAATGAACTAAACCACTCCAGCTTGATGCACTGCAAGCTCGTGGAATGCAGGAGATAAAAAAAGATGTGAGTTTAAGCACAGCATGGAAGGAGATATAGATGCTTTAGTATAAATATTCCCTCCAGGCAATGCTAGTCAGCTGGAGGAGTTTTCCTTTGGGACAAAATGGATGTGCCATGCAGTGGAGGACACTGGATTTCATTGCATTTGCAATAATCCTGAGTAGGGCAGCCTGAAGACTCCCTGCAGCACCAAAAAAGCTTGCAGCACTCCAAGGGCTTAATCTCAGTCTGGATTTTTCATTTTTATGTCAAAACATTTTTTCATTTTCATTACACATGGCTTTGTAGTGAGGGTCAGTGACTCTGCTCAAAGGAACAGCAGAGGAAAGCATGCACAGAGGGCCCTGTTCACCCTTGGAGAACTGCAAGCATGAAAGACTACCAAGAGTCCTTGGCCACTTTGTTCAGGTTTGCATGAGTAGAGCTTGGACTGATGCTGCTTGTGTCACCTTCCTTGAAGTTTTCACTCAGATTTACAAGGCTTTGTGGTGAAACAAGGTGAGTCTCGGTGGTTTCAGCTCTGGGCTGACACCCATCCCAGTGCAATCTTCAGGATAAAACAGCGTGGAAAGAAGCACTGTCCTTAACAATGTTGTCCAAACTCATTTTTAAAACCAGCAGCAGTCACTTGCAATGATTATAAGAGCAGAAACAGACTGAAACTTCATCCTTCCGTCTAGAAACGTCAAGCTTCTTACGCACGTGTAGACCTGGCCTGAGGCTGTTAGCAGCAAAGAAAACATGTTAACAGCAGAAGCAAAGACCAACTGGTTCCAGGTGCCCAGAGGCACCCCAGGGTGCACTAGACTGGCTGCTCCCCACCCTCCAGCATCTTTTGTCACTGGTCCCTCCTGAAGGTTGCGGAACAGGGATGTGCTACGGCCTTGGATGTCCTGATAGAGCATCCTTCTGCACGGCTCCTTTCTCCCCCTACCCTGCAGTGCTTCACGGAGCTGCAGGCACTGCTGTCTTATGCCACGCTTGTGGGCCTGTGCTCACTTTGGCTCTGCCTAAAGCGAGTCTGGTACGTGCCCTCTGTGATGTCCCCTTCCCGGAGGAGAAAACCGAGGCTAAGCAAGATTTAAGTGCTGTGCTCAAAGTCAGACTGTGATTCAGTGATCAGCTGAGAAAGCCGACGTGCTGCATTAGCCACTGCTCATGTTTCTTCCCAGTTAATATGGATGGACTTATTCAACACATATTTATTTCAGGCTTTCTTTTTCATGACATTTCCTCAATTTCTTGACTTACAGTTTTCATTATTGTGAAATTTGATTACAGAACCAGGCAGAATCAGGCATGTTTCTGCCATGCAATTTCACTCCAACCTAGCCCTGTTTCAGCCTGAGGATTGCATAGAGAGAAGATCGATTCTGAGTTTGCCGAGTGATGTAAATACACAAATATTTTGATCTTTTTTTGGATCTCACTGAAAATATTTAATACATTTGAAATACCTTTTTTTCCCCTCTTGTTTTCTTCATACCCCACGTACTGAAGTGACAAGAGAATGCCTGGACATTGCTTCCAGATCCTAGATAATATAAGCTGCTTTGTCCTTCTTTCTGCTTCTTTCTCAGTTCTCAGTACAGGCTTGTACAGATATTCCCTGATCAGAGCTGGGTTTGTAGCATACAGAGATTCTCACAATGCAAAAATGTAGCATGCTGGCCTGGAGCAACTCTTCAATTTTTCACATTTATGTGACACTGTGAAAGTAAGTAAGAGCCATGATTTTATCTTGTGCCCTAGCAGCTAGAATTTACATAAACTTATAGAGGTCTTGAAATCACAAATGCAAAGTGAAGTATTGCATATCATTAAAATAAATCACTGTCACTGAAGCCCAAAACTTAAATAAAATCTTGCTTTTTAGAATCAAGCTGCTTGGTCCACAATGCAACAGAGGAAAAGTTTTGCATTGAGCTTTCTACAGACTAAGTTAGGTAAATCTTTCGTTCTATACTAGCACATTTAATATCATAGAGTTACCTCCCTTAACTATGTTTAATTTGGCTTTATGTTTGTTTATTTTCTCTGTCATATCATTTTTTCCTCTTGCTGTTAGTTTTGTTTGGCACTTATATAATAATAGTTTAGAAACATTAGCTAATTAACTTTTCTAATACTCCTGGGTGGTACTGTAGGCTAGGTAAGCCTTACCTTGCCTCCCACTTTATGATGAAATAAACAGGAGTTTTCTGATTTGCATAAGGATGAAGAGAAAAAAAAAAAAAAACTGTGTCTGAGCCAAGATTCAAACCTGGGTCTCCTAGTTCTGATTCATCCCTTTCTTTTTTATTCTGGAACTATTTTTTGTTTCAAATCTGGGGGGGAATGGATGAACTAAAGGGGTTTTATCCCCTTCCCTGTTAATGCATCATTGTGTCATTTGATCCTGGTGCTTGGAGAAGGCAGGTCCCCCTGTACACAGTGCTGTGTTCCCTACCCAACACTGTCACAACTGCTTCCCAGCAGCTGCAGCAAGGATGGAGACGAGCAGCAGACAGATGACCTTTTTGTCATCACCATCATGGAAATGCAAAGCAAGACTGAGCAAGACTGTTCCTGATGACTACTGTGCAGCCAGAGGAGGGTTGGAAGGTAAATCCCTTTGCAACTGCATGGAATGGGCAAGAGAGATCCATAAAAAATGGGGTTAGTTGTCTCAGCTCAACCCGAGTGAAAGCTGCCGTGGTAGCCCTGGGAGCTCGTGTGAGCTGGCTCCTATGGGCTTATGATACCACTAACTGGTCAGTTAGGAATGGGAGCTCCCTAATGCACTGCAGCACTGTGACAGCTTCCCAGCAAGGCTCTCTCATGCTATAAATGAAGTTAGAAGGTCAGAGAGAAGGGGCAGCACTTCCTTGGGCATCCTGAGGGGGGGTGGACTGGGTGGCCTTGCTCCTGTGGCTGTGAATCACAGCAATCACCTCGTGCATGCTCAAGCACCGCTGCCTCATGTGCCAGCATGAAATTCCCACCTCTCTGTGACTGCTTGGACTGCAGCCAGGGCAGAGCAGCAGGCACAGCAGTTCCATGCTGCAACATCGCTGGTAGGGCTCAGCCTCAGAGGCTCCCAGCTCCTAAAACTGGACTCGTTACTCCACGAGGGACCTATGTTGGAGTATTCACCATCTCTCTGCCTTTTCCAAATGGGAGGAAAGTGAACTGGGGATCAGAGGGCACAGCAGTGCTTTTGATGGAATATACACATGCATATAAGTGGAATATACAGCTGTATAATGGAAAAGCACAGTTTGAAATGCTTGTGAAGTAGGCCAGTGGTGGGCTGAAACATCAGCACTTCTCTCTCTTTTATGTGGTCACAGAATAAGATTAAATCCCCCCTAAATGCCATAGTGGCTTCTGCCTTATTAGAATCATCTCTTGTAACATTTTGAGAGTGGAATCCACTTAAATGAATCTCCATGAAATGAAGAGAGCTACTATGATCATGTGGTGCTGTGCCAGAGGCTCTTCTGTGCACAGCACGGTCCTGCTCTGCGTTTGCAAAGTGATTGCAGCTACGAGCTTTCCAGCAATTCATATTAAATATCTCAAAAGGCACCAAGACACTTGCAACAGTGTTGTATCGTACTGGTATGTGAGCAAGGAGAGAAAGAGCTCTGAATAATTAAAATCAATTACAAGGCAAAAGGATGGGGCTTCTTCTTGTCTTTTGAGAACATTTTACTGCAGTGGATAAATGTTTTCTTGCCTTTCCCAAAAATTCTCTCTCTCAAACACACCTAGGTGCACACAGTCTTGGGCAGGCCCTATCTATTCTAGTCTGGATTTTAAAACACCTCCAGGTGAGGTAGCCAAGCACTTGGCACCCTCCAGGCAAGCCGTGCTGCAGGTCAGTGCAGAGCAGCCCACGGACATCCCGAGTGATGGAGTAGCTGAAGGAGCCGCTTCAGCTGCAGCTACCTGGGCACTTCTGCAGATCAACATCTGCTCCTGCCAGTCCATGCATTAAAACCCTTCTGGAAATGCGTAGCTGCTGTCTAAGTTTGGCTTAAAATGCTGCAAAAATAAATATATAAAAAAATCAGTGCCTTAAGCAAAAAATTACAGCACTTTTCTGTGGATGTGTGTATCTGGTTTGAATTTGTGCCTTGGTATACGATGGCTTTCCTGTGGCCAGGCTTAGGAGATGAAGGTCTATCGTCCTGCAGAGACGCCGAGGTCCTGGGTCTGCTCCCTGAGCTGCTGCCTGCGGTGACTCAGGGCCTCTCCACCTGGCCGCCCACGGCGCCGCCGTTCCGGGCAGTGACGCAGCGCTGTGGGGCAACGCGCGCTTGCGTTACCTCCCAACGCGGTGGCACGCTCAGCGATGATGCAAACGGCAACGCTTGCGGCCTCCTCATCCTCATTTACACCCTCCTTCCCCTGATGTGACCCCTGCCTCTCCTGACAGCCCTGACTGCCTGGTTTTCACCATTTTTTTTTTAATTTCAGACAAATCCATCGCTTACCCTAGCAGGGAAGCCTCTCCGCAGAGAGAATCATAGAATCATAGAATGCTTAGGGTTGGAAGGGACCTCTAGAGATCATCTAGTTCAACCCCCCTGCATACGCAGGGACACCTAGAGCACGTGGCACAGGACTGCATCCAAGCGGGTTTTGAAGATCTCCAGAGAAGGAGACTCCACAACCTCTCTGGGCAGCCTGTTCCAGTGCTCTGTCACCCTCACTGTTAAGAAATTTTTCCTTAAGTTCCTATGGAATTTTTGGTGTTTCAGTTTCCGGCCATTTCCTCTAGTCCTATCAGTGGCCACCACTGAAAAGAGACCATCACCGTCCTCTGCACTCCCTCCCTCGAGGTACTTATAGACACTGATTAGATCCCCTCTCAGCCTGCTCTTCTCCAGGCTGAACAGGCCCAGCTCCCTCAGCCTCTCCTCATAGGGCAGATGTTCCAGGCCCCTGATCATCCTTGTGGCCCTGCAAAGTGGATGCAGAGCATCCCTGCAGAGAGGGATGCTTGTTGGCTTGCACACACTCCGCGATAAAACAACAACTTGTAAACAAATACATAAAGAGGCATTTGGGTTTGGGCTGGCTTCAAAATGCATCCGTTTATTTCTGCTGTGATTTGGAGAGGAGAGACATCTTTACACAAACGAGCAGCACGTGGCAGGCTCCATGTCACGGTGGGGCAATGTGTGTGGCTTTCTACAAGGCATCTGTGCATAAACCTGGCGAAAGAGAAACTCTGAGCAGGGCCATGGAGCTGGGGGAGCCATGCACCGGGTCTGCAGAAGCAGCAAAAAAAAGCAGCAGTGAAAATCCAACTGAGACATATGTCACCAAAAGAGTTGACAAGAAGGTGTTCTGCACTCCCCATCTAAGAAAAACTTTTTGCACATGTCCCAGAAAGGCCCCATGTGCTCTTGTTCTTCCCAAAAGAAATATCCATGCCTTTTTCCTCATATTTTTCACTCGGCTCCTTTCATAAACAGCGGCCGCTGCCATCTCCCTAAGTTCCTGGATAGCGCCGGCGCTGAGTGGTTTTCTGTGGTTCAGATGTGTTTCAAGCGTGGGACAATTGCCAGGACTTCATTAAGCGAACAACATGTGAATATAACCACATATAGCGCTGCTTACATACATCCAGCACGCAGCACTGTTGCATGAAAGCAGATGTTATGGAAACAGCCCAAGTCAAATAAGCAGGGGAAGATTACCTCCATAATGAGCTAAAAATTAGTTCTGCACCCTCGTAAAGGGATCACAAAAAACACCCATGTTTTCCTAAAATAAACAAAGTGTTAGTGGCCCAGATGCATGGACAGGTATCAGCAGGTGTAAATCATTTGCTCTCTGCATATCCCATATATAAACATTTCTCAGAGAAACTCAGATGCAAGTCTATATATATCCAAGTGAATCTAAATGGATATAATTTACTTTTTCCAGCATGGAAATCATACTGAATAAAAATTCTCAGCCTCTCTTAGCTTCTTAGACCTTGATTTATTATCTGACTACAAGGAAGCGCTGTCATCGCTAAAGTGTGCAGAGCGATTAGTGCAAACTAACTACACTTTGTAAGGTGATTAAGGTGGAAATACCATTACTTTCCATATTTGTTATTTTTTACAAATTCTTTGAGATGTACACAGCACACCACAAATGTGGTCCTTCGCCTGCACAGAGCATTGGCTGCAGGTCTCATATGGAAGCCTCCCTGCACACGCACACGCTGTCCCCCTGCATCTGCCCCCAAATACTCCCTCCTGTCACCGCACATCCCTGCCCAGGAGCTCCTGTGCCCACGGCAGCAGTGGCCACCTCCCACCAGGGTGGCCAGCATTTTAATTAATAATTCCTTCATCCACATTAATCTGGATTAATCAGATTGCTGTTGATTTGAGTAGACTTTTTTTCTTTCTTTCTCCTTTAAATATAGTGGGGGGAAACAAAGGGGGCCAGCTGGAAGAAAAGGCAGGCAAAAGAAGAATTAATGTTAGTGGGAAAGAAGCCTGGGGGTTTTCCCCATTTTCTCCCAGGTTTCTATGCTTTCCAGTCTTACTCAAAAGAAAAAAAAAAAGGAGAAATTTAAAAAGGGAAGTCCCCTCTTTATCATTTCTTCCCCAGGCAGGCACTTTCCTGCTCTCTTTTTCCCACTCTCCTGTGCTGCATCCAAGAAACCCAGGAAAGGGGGAAGAGGGGAGAGGAGCCATTTAACCAGTTTCAAAGAAAAACTTTTTTTTCCGTTATCACCACAGCTAAAATGCTTTGAAAAAGCCTCTCTTTGCACACAAAATGAGGAACTATCTGCACTTCTTTAGCTTTGCCTCTTTTGCTCTCAGGAGGAGAGAAGCTGAGAACCTAAGAGATTTTTTTCTTAGCTCTTCGTTACTTCAAAATGAACATTTTATTTCAAATTTCAACTCTTTTTTTCTTTTTTTTTTTAATGAAACACTGAATCAAATAACTCGTTTATCCATTCTTTGCCTAAACATTTGGGGGTGGGGCATGGATTGTTAAAACTTACTGACTAAATACAGGAATCTTTAGATTTTGCAATTTTACTTGCATAGAGGAATAGTTATTTCTCAGAGTTAAATTAATGTTGATGGATTTCTTTCACATTTGTTCTTCCTTTTGAATAAGCGTTAGTGAATGTAGCTGTTAAACATCATTACGTATGTAGAGTTAATTCACATCTGCATTTTTGCAGCAGGAGGGGCAACCTATTTTCTGCTGCTGCTCTCTATAGCTGGGCTCACATGTTTTAAGGGCTAGTTCTGCCATTCACTTCTTTCAAAGAGCCCTGATTGGCTTCAGTGGGAGTTAAAAGCACTTCAGGGCTTTAAGAAAGAGGTCTGATCAGTTTTTAAAGCATTCAAAGCTGAATGGATTTAACTATTATCTGCAAGTTTTCAAAGTTTCCTCCAGTTACAATATGATCCTCAGTGCACTTAGTATGTTTTTTTTAAAGGGATTTAGTATATTGTGACAATAACTGCAGAGCAAATGCCACCGTTACAAAGTCAAAATCAATTGTTCATACATCAGAAAGTCACAGTGCATTGATGTGACATGAGAAAACTCCTGTGGGACCCATGGGACAACCAGGCACGTCAGCTCTGCGGGTGCCCCAGAAGCCCGAACCCTCCGACTCTGGGTAAAATCCTCCAGACAAATTTACATTATCTGCTCAAGCCACGAACAACTCCAGGGGTCCCCTTGGTCTGGCATCTTCAGGAGGGATTAAACCTCTTTTTTTCCCTCCAGATGACCTCAAAAGGTGCAAGGGGAAGGGAACGGGTGGTTGCGGGAAGTGTATCGTGCCCAGGTGACTCCGTTTGGGCTTCAGGCCAGGTCCAAGCTGAGGCACTTCAGGCACCTGCGCAGCTCCACAGTGCAGATCCTGCCAAGGCATCCAGGTAGGATCCCCCAGGCTTGCATGGACACCAGCCGGAGCAGAGGGGTACTTGGCAGAGCACTTAAGATGCAGGTTTCCTTAAGGATGGCAAGCACATGTTCCTCCGTGTTCCCGAATTATGGGTGTGATCTATCACATACTTAAAAATAAGCACTTCTCAGCGCTTAAGTACCTGCATAAGGCCTAGCATATGGTTAAGTGCTTGGTTGAAATGGGGCAGCCATATAAGTAAAAGCCCATTGAGTCCAAAACTCAGCTAATGGAAATTGGAATAGCGCCACTGATTACACGGGACTATCCTAATTAACAGCAGCAGAGAGGCTGAGCTTTATGAAGCATAAAACCTGGCTACGTAGCCCATCCCACCACAGCTCAACAGCCTTAAATCTGACCTTTAAAAACATAGCGGTTTTGTAATCCCAGTTACGATACTGAAGTGTTTTTAAAGGGGTACAGTCACTCAAAAAGCTTGACTTATCTCTCTATATATAACATATATCTGCTTATCAAACCAGCAGTTGACTGTTTGCTAAAGTAAAGCCTTTACAACTGCTGTTTCTTGAGAATATTCTCATATATCTAATTTGAGAAGAAAAATGCACAGCCCTACCGTTTTGCAGTAGAATTATGCATGTGTATGGGTTAGCACATGAAGCTGATCAATATGTGTCATTAGTGTCTACATACGTAATTTTTATGGACCTTTTTGATAGGGTTTGTTTTGTATTTTATTTTAAGATCGCTAATGAAAGACAACCATTTCTTTGGAGGTCAGTGCTAAGCTTGTTGTGTTGTGATGAAATATGTATTTTGCTTTCTTTGTACTTGATAAGAATAATGCAGGGACATTTACTATGTCAGTGCTGTAAGATTTATGATATCCACCACTGTTAATGCCTTTGCTTTTAAGTGCTTAGATTTTGTAAATGATCTGATAAGTAGATACATGGGTGTTACTTAGCAACCTTAATTGATATCTTTAAACAAGGTCTCTTCATTTCTGGAATTTCCCAGGTAACTTTTTTGGCACTTTTTAATATGTTCGTTTTCTGCTTTTCCCTATTTGTTACAAGAAGATACCCAGTTATTCATTTTCTTTTTTTTTTTTTTTTGCATTCTCACGTTTAACATTCCCACCTGGAATGCAATGTTAAATGTTGGGTTAAGACATATTTCAGGCTCTCTGATTTAGTGTTAGGACGGAAAAAGAAACTAAAGAAATCCCTGTGCTGCTGCCTTAGCGCTGAAACTCATTTTATTTTATAATTTCCACCATGGCCTGAGTCTTCAGGCACAACATGCAAGGTTGCACCTCCGGCCGTGGCTCTGATGCTCAGTCACGTCCCCATCGCACTCCTCCCCACGCTGCTTGTGGGGCCTGTACCCACAAGGAGGAACAACCTGTACCTGTTTAATTCCTTTCACTCTCCTGGCACAGTTGCTACTTTTGCCAGGTGTAATTAGAGCTGGTTAACAAGGAGACGAGTTAAATAGGAGGCGCACAAGCCCGGCCCACGCACAGCGGCAAGGAGCGCAGGTGGAGGAGTGAAAATGCTCAGTCTTGTTGGGGTGTCCACGGAGGATTCCTTGCAGAGAGCGACGTGGGCCTGGACCCTGAGGGCTTTTAGAAGAAAAGTGAATATATACTGAAAAAGAAAAAAAAAAGGATTAAAAGAAGCTGCTACGTAGATACTTTCAGCTGCAGGCCCCATGAGTGGGCACCAGGCTGTTGTCTGGTTGTTGTTTCAGTCCCCTGGTTTGGCTGTGCAAGGGGAAAGGGTGTGGGGCAGTGAAGGCTGGAGCTCCTAAAGGTGCAACACTGAACAGCTGCTCAGGAAATGTCAGGGATCCTCACGTCACGGGGCTGGGAAGGGCAGGAGAGCGAAGGGAAATACAGCAGCCACTACCTATTCACTGCGGCCAAAGGTGTTTCCTTTCGCTCCTCTTGACTGAATGAGCTGGAGGGGGGAGAAAGGGCTGGAAAAGCAGAGCAGAGCAGCCAAAAAGCCCGGAACGCCCAGCGGGATGCGAATGTGAAGGGAAACTTTGCGGAGCTCCCATTGCACAGATGTGCAAGCCCCAGTATCTCCTTCTGTCAGAAACTGGGGCCACTGCGTACGTCAGGGTGTTTTGCCCCTGTCTCAGCATGTCCTGCAAAACGGAAGAAAAGGAGTGATTTAGATGGGAGGGAGATAAAATCTGCAGCGTGATTTGACAGGCAGCATGAGGCCCTGATGCAGCCATGGGGTTCCCTCTCTGTTTAAATACGAAGGCGATCCAGCCGAGGGCATCGCTCAGATGCTCGGCCCCCCAGCCTGTTTCCTCCTCTCGTGCAGTTGGTGGTTCTGGCCACTCTGCTGGTTTTGCACCACTTGACTCTGGTTTTTGCTCCGTGTTTCCGTGGGACATGACACAACCTCCGGAAGCCCAAGGCCTGGTGCAGAAGCTGTTGCAGGGGCTGAAGTGCCACAGTCTGGATGTGCTTTTAACACACTGATGGTGTCTCCTTCCTCATGGATACAACAAGTAGGCTTCATTGCAGGGAGACCTCCGTGGCGGCTATTGCAGTGGGGAAATTTGAATCTTTATCACATGGAAAATATATTTTTTATCATTTTCATAAAATGTAGCTATTCTTTCTAGTGGCTGCATGGAGTGGCAGGTGGTTTTCCCAGTCCAGAATTATGTTTCAAACACTTTGTTCCAGCCTTCACTTGGAGACAGCCTGGAAGGCCTGGGCCACGCAAAGCCTGGGAGGTTCTCCATTGGCTTTAATAAGGGTTGGATCAGCTCTTCCATTATCATATCAACAACCAGGTTGCTTCTAAAGCAAGATTGCAAGGGTGATACTGCTCTGCAAAGCTGGCCTCTGGAAACACAAGTGCCTCCTCGTTATATTAATCCACTGGAAGTGTTTATGGGAATGTTTGAGGGAAGGACAACTTCTGCCATCAAACTGCTATGCGCTGCTTTTTGTCATGCCACACCAAGGCCTGAACGTGCATCCAATGCAGAACAAGCATGAAGGAAAAGGTAGGGAAAGTGGAGATCATTTGAGAGCACCAGTAAATTTAAACTTATTTCATTTTCCACCCAAGTATGTTCAGTTCCAGTCAGGCTCAAAAGAACTTCTTGAGGCCCCAGGAGCTGCAAATGTGCTGAGAAGACTGGTGCACCCCTGAGGCTTGGTCCACACCATAAGCCCATGATCCCCCACCAGGCACCTCTTACACTGCGAGAAGAGGCTGGAGAACACGCGTATTGTACCTTGTTTTGTCAATGAGAAATAAATGTCTTTTCATGGTCTCTGAGTTAGGATGGATTATGATTCAATGACACTGAAGCTGCCATAGCATGCAAAGCATTTTCTGACACCGTGGCAGCAGTAGCACGCTGCGTGGTCACAGCTCCTTGCTTTAGTGTTTCCCTTCGCTTCTTCCTTCCTCTCCATCCCCAGCAGTCACATTTGGAAATGCGGGGTGTCTCCACGCAATTCCCATGGCATTGCTCCATATGGCAAAGCAGCAGAGCGGGGCGGACTCCTTGCAGTGTCTGCCGTGGCGGGCAGGAAGCCCCAATGAGGGGTCTTCAAGAAGGGGCAGCACATGGGGAAGGAGGTGACAACCACGTAACTGCTTGTGCTGGCACCACCCCAGCCTCCGTCATTGAGAGGACATGAAAGATTTATGGCTCATGCGGGAATAGGAGGGTTCAAAGAGGATATTGGCCCTGCTCCCAAGCCTGGCAAAGTCCATGAAAATTCCTCCTGTCGCTCCAATGGTGTTCGAGCAAGACCCTTTTATGAGCACGGGCTGCAGCGCGTTCCCGCCTGCTCGCTGGCCGCTCTGACCTGACCTGTCAGGGCCCCGATGTCGGGGCACTTCGCTCTTCCCAGAGCATGGAAGGGAGGATACGAAAGAGGATGTTACAGAGCCAGGACAGCAATTTTGTCTCTTGGCATCCTGCTTTGATAAGAGGGGAGGAAAAATCACCAGAACTAGCGTTCAGGACAGGCTGCCTGGCAAGAGCAGTAAAAGGAGGAGGCAAAACCCAAAAGCCAGTGAAGTAAGAGAAGTTAAAGCCACACGGCCTCAAAGCCAGCAGAAGTCCAAGCGCTGGGCAGGGCACAAGGCTGTGGAGCGTGTATTTGTGGAGTGGCCCATACTCCAAAGGATAAATACCCCAAATAACGCTGCGGTACCCTGACAGCACATGGAATAGTAACTCCTGCCCTTTAGAAGCCACAGTTCTGCCTTTTGGTGTGCCAGGAGATATGGTGGCCTTGCTCCAGATCTCCCAGCATTTTCCTACCACCCTTGGACAAAAGCCTTTGCTCCTGTCACCGCTGCAGCTCCCAAAACTCTCCTTCTGCAAGTGACTTTGCTTCACCTTTCTGTTTTCACTCACAGAAGCTGAGAGCATTACTAACCCCTGGAGGGTGCCCAGGGCCATCTTCCACCTTGGGCAACCTCCAAGCCTGCAACAGCCACTGGTGCCTGAGCTTCTATGAATTGTCTCACCTGGTTTCCAAAGAAGGCAAACCATCCTGCAACACCAACAAAAAATAAACCTTTCCCTAGTCCTTTGTAGGTAAATTGCAAATGAACTGCAATACCCATGAACATGGGTACCCACAATCATTAGAATATCGCAGTTAAGGAGATCTATTTTAGAGATACGGACCAGGTACTCATCACTTTGGTTATGGTCTCAAAACTATCCAGTTGGTCTCAAAACAGCATGAAAGTGAAAATTGCTAGAATGCCACAGTTGCTGCAGCTCTTAGAATATACTGGCAAAACAATGAAAGAAGCTATAAAATGAAGTATTCCAGCAAGAGGCCTATGACAAAACAAAAAAAATGCTAATATTAGGCGTATCAAAACATCACAAATAGTTGCATTTTCTTTCAGAGACACGTCAGGGAAAATATATTTAGCTAAGAAAAAATAAACCTATGTTACCAGAAGTGAGAGACCAATCCTGAAGTAACTGAATGAGCAAATACCAGTTGCTCTGGGATCCCTCATGTGCTGGTAGCAGTCCCTGGGCTTCAGTTGGAGCACTTGGAAGTGTGCACATCTCCCACAAAGTGGAATTAAAGTAGGTGCCAAAATCAATTTGGACTATTAAAATCTTAGAGCTAAGTCAGAGTAAAGAGGGTTTTGCCTCCCTATAGGAACACGGAGATTGTGGTTTATACTGGCAAAAGCAACTTCTGCATGCTGATGCTCTGGGACTGCACATCTCTGAAGGACAGAAGCCTGACTATTAGCTGAATTACTTCTAAAATGTAGTATCCACTCCAAGCAAAGCACTGCAGGGATGGGGTTTGGTAGTCTGGGGCTGACAGCCTGAGGTGATTAACGAAGCCCACACCTTTCACTACAGCAAATGGCAGGATGCCTGGCCCTGCACTCCCTCCTCTCTTGGTCCCTAAGGAGATTAGATCATCTAAGCTTCTCTGAAATGTTGTTTTCCAAGGATTCTGCTGGGCAGGTTGGTCCAAAAGATAAAGTGCATTGATTTCAAGACATAAGGGCGTACTGAAATACAGACCAGTTCCCTGCCCTTGTTGTACTGCAAAACTTGTGTGGCATTTTTCAGGGGGTTCTCTTTGTAACCCTGACGGCATTCTCTGGAGACATGGGAATTGCTTTGCATTTTTGGCTAGAATCACTGCCACATCCCCCAGGAAATCCTCTAGGGATTGTTCCAGCTTTTTCTTGCTGATCCCTGGCAGTTTCGAGTAGCAACAAGGGACTCAGCTAAATCCCCCCAGGACCTGAGATCTGCACAGAGAGGACACTGCCAAGAGCTTTCTTTTCCTGTGGATAAACTGAAAGATTGTGGCAATGTCTGAAAACTTCTCACACCAGACTGGAAAAGTACAAGTTTGAGATTTGTCACATTTACCTTCCCGTGTATCTAATTATTTATCTGTACATTGCCCAGTACTGCCAGGGAGCTCCCATGAGACGTCTGCACCTCCAAGGCTGTGCAGGCTGGTGCTCACGCACGCTGCAGTTGTGTAACGCAGTAAAACTGATCCTAGAACAACGTATGTCCGATACACCTGGATGGGTTTGCAAAACAGGTGTGTTTTTGGCTGGGCAGGGTGGATCCGACAGCTCTTAGGAGTCGGGTGGCATCAAAGGAGGCCCAGGGTTGAAAGTGGGTGACGGAGACAAAAGGCAGGGTTGGGAGCGAAGCTTGGGCGGAGGAGAGGCGGGAGAGGTGGCGGATCAGAGGCTGGCATGTCGGTCACGGCGGCGTTATGGGCTGCTTTGCAACACCACCGGAGGAGTTAATTATGGCCCAAATGGGAAGGAAAACGCCAGGTTTGTGCCACGGCAGAAGGGTTTATCGGATCCCGTTAATGAGCGTGCCACCGCATTGCCACTGACCTGGGTGCGCTCTGCTTTGGGAGCCCAGCAGGATGCCACCCACTGCCTTCCCCTGCACCCGGCGATGGGCAAAGCGACTTGCAACCAAACAGGGAACAGCGCGCCAGCACCCTGTGCCTCTCATCTCCCACACCCTGCCCCAAAACTTGTTCCTGAGCCTTTTTCCTTGCTCACATTCCATGGCAATGCTCAGCGGAGCAAGGCAGCCCTGCAGCGCTCGCCCGATCTGCAGGGACAGCAGCAGCCCACGCAGGGGCTGGCATCACGTGGAGACAGGACAGCTCCCAGGATGACACCCCAGGAGAGGCAGCTCTTCCGCGTACGGCTCCTCCATCATCCCAACAAACCGACTTGTCTGGGCCAGTTGGCAGCTTGCGTACTGCAATTAAACTTCACAAAAATGGTAAAGCCAGTCGCTATAAACCCAGATCCAAACCGAGTCTTTCTTTTTTTTTTTTCTTTTTAATGACGGAGGCCACAGTTTAATATAATTAACTGTGACTTACACACTGGTTACTCTGGTGTGATGTCAGCTTCTCCACACTGTTTATTTTAATTAAAACAGAAATTGTAGGTCTTGAGTGCTGGTAATTACAGCCCGTGGACTCAATTTGCAAAGCCCCTAATTAACCTGCTATGTGTCTACCTGACTTGAGGTGTTAGCTGAAACATGACTGGTGAAGTGGCATTATGTTGTCTGCAGTGATGGAAATACAGAAGGAAAATGTGACAGGCCCTGTGATGGGTGATCCATATTTCAAGCTATTGTGCATGACATTCCTTTCACTCTTACATAGATTACCCGTTTCCTACCTGAGACTTTGTAAGCGATAGACTAGTTGAGAAAATTGATTTGATGAGAAATACCCCCTTTTCAGAATAATTACCTCCTATATATGCTCCGCAGCGTTTGGAAATCAGATATCTTTGTGGCAGTAATTGCAGCAGGCTAGGTGGACAGGGCATATTCCTGCAAAGTTTGCTTTGCTTCAAGAGAAAGGCTTTTGTCTTAATAGTCAGAAATCTTCTGCCCAGCCTTGGCACCTCTCAGCTCGCTTTGCCTCAGGAAAGTTTAAGATGTAAGGATTTCTCTCCCAGTTCAACTATACTCATTCAAGTCCCACTTGAATTTACCTTCTCTTGCCTGGTCTCACATTTAAGCTATACATTAAAGGCTCTGCTTGTGCTCTTGTTTGCATATCTCCAACATTCCTCTTGTTCCTCTAGTTCTTGGCTCGTGCCAGGCCAGTCAGATATTGCACAGCTCCCCACAGCAGTGGGGAGTTTTGCCATTGCCTGCAGTGGATCCTCATCGAGACCTGCAGAAACACTCACGACTCTGCTTTCTCAGCGACTGAAAAGCCACAGCTCTGCATCTCTTTGGAGCTGAGCTAACTAAGAAGAACATTAATTTATTCTGTAAAATCTGAGCTGTTTTGCACAGTTCAGCTTCTACCGAATTTGAACTTGTGTTTTTGAGGCAAAATATGTACCAGGTACAAACTAGACAGCTATCTGCTTAGATTTGCCATTTCATTAACTTTCCTTATGAATTTCCATCTTTGCTCATTTCTATCCTTCACATATAGTCAAACTGCAGAACAAAGTGTATCCAGATGATTATTGAAATAAACAGTGCAAAGACAGGTGCACAAAACAGCATGTCTGGTATCAAATACAGTTTCTTACCAGCCTTGGTGTATCTCTCCAGCTTCACAAACCTGTGTTTTCATTTGAAAAGCAACTCCCCCCTATACTTGAACCTTCAAAATTGAAAATGGAAAGCTGCCTGTTGTTTTAGGTACGTTTGTAAGCCATGGCCCCTCTGCTTACCCTTTAGCTGGGTGACATAAAAATGCAAGAATTTAATTTATGGGCTATATATCTGAAAAGAGAAGATACTCTCTGTCCAGTTTGCCCTGGAGAGAGAAAGATACGAAATCATTTCCACAGGGTGTTCTTCTTTCAGGATAGCAGTTACTAACATACAATACTGGAGTTCCCTTTCCTCACTGAAAGCTCTTTGTTTCCCACAGATTCCCCCACATTTGTGGGGAGGAGGGAGTTTGGTCCCTGTAACTCATCATCACTCAGAGCCGCGTTAGTCCCGAAGAGCAGAGCTGCGGGAGGAGAGGCGGGATGGAGGGAGAGGTGCCCGGTGCGTATGTGATACATGATAGCCAGCATCTCACAACACATTAATCTTTGCTCGCAAGGAGAGACAGGCTAACTCCTTGGGGCTTCGCCACTGCAACCCTCCCCTCCTCATTCATGAAGATAAATGCCCTCGGAGCGATCAGCCATCATGTATTCTTTATGCATGTGCCAGATGGCTGTCTTGTAAGTGAGCTGGAGAGAAATCTTCACTAAGGAGAGCGAGCAGGCAGCGGTGCTAGCAGGGAGCTGCCTGCAGCTCCAACAGCCGTCCCGCTCCGCATCCCTGCAAACTGCCGTGCTCTGGGCAGTGCAGGGTCCTGGCTGAGCTCCTGCCTGTCCCACTCTAGAGGCACAGGACCCGCTCCCATGGACCTGCTTCCTCTGTGTGCCAGGAAGACTGCAAATGACAGGGCTTTCCATCCCCACAGAGCATCTCTTGCAAGCTTGGTGAGGAACGAAGTTGAGCGTAAAATGGGTGTGGAGCTTCCTGGGGCTGGAGGAACAAGCCGGGACAGCCTGTAGCCTGATGTGATCCTGTGTTTGCTTCTTTTCTTCCTCTCTGGAGGTCAGGGCCTGGTGGCCTCACACTGCCCAGCAAAGCACCCAGTGACACAAGTGTCCACCCTGTCTCAAAAGATGCTGAGTGTGAGTTTCTTCTCCCTGCAGGGCTGTGGGGCCGTTGGGGGCACAGGACCTGCCTCTAAACTCACTGACACTGATTTTCCTCTCCCTCCTGCTACCAGCCCCAGCAGACTTGCTTCCTTCTGACTTCGACATGCTCAAGCAATGGCCAAGACAGCAAAGCAAATATTGCAGAGGGAGGCCTGGAGCCAGCAACAGCCAGGCTGGACCAGGCCAGCCCTTGCAAGTCCACACAAGACCCAATCTGTGCTTCCTATCGTCCCCTGCCTCCCCCCACTGAATTCCCTGCAAGGAGAGCCTAAACAGAGTGAAAACTGGCATTGAGAAAGATTATTTTTTTTCAATAATTGCTAGTGGGGATAATTCTTCTTGCACAAAAATTGTGCAGAATCTTTTTTTCTTTGGAATCCAATCTTCCAGTTCCCTTCCAGTACTTCCAGGATTCTGGCCTAAACTGTTCAGGGTTTTGGGAAAGGCTTTAGGTAATTGTATTATTGCTGAACCAAGGGAGAGATAGAAATGATAGCACCAGATATTTTTATTATTATTATTTCCCTGAAAACTGCCAAGTTCCTGCTAGAATGGGAAGCTTGCAGCATCTCAATCTGTCATAAACAGAAGAAGGAACCATGGGCTCTCAGCATTATTTTATGTCTAGAAAAAAATATCCAGGAAACTAAGCAACACAATTAACAAGATGCCTTTAGATCATTTATAACAGAAAACCCATCAGATTCATTAATGTGGCTCATTCCAGCTGTTTGCAACGCACAGGGTTAATTGGAGGAATTCTCCTGCAGCGCTCCGCAATGCTGCCTGACAGGATGGTGTGTTAATCTTCACACAACATGCATGGAAATCGTTGGGCAGATCTTCATGAACCAGATCAATCAGGGAGCAGCATCGGGGCTGGCTGCTTGATTTGGCTGCCTTTCATATATATGCATGCCAGGGAGCAATAACTTTGTCCTAAGCTGCTGTGTACCAATG
Source organism: Tinamus guttatus (assembly GCF_059628265.1). NCBI lineage: Eukaryota > Metazoa > Chordata > Aves > Tinamiformes > Tinamidae > Tinamus > Tinamus guttatus. Next base: position 629,472 of record NW_028289684.1, on the reverse strand, counting down.
CATTGACTTGTAGACATGTGCAAGACAGCTTGAGGAAAGGAGTGTCATGAATTAGCCATGTAAAAGGGTTTGTGTTTTCTAAATGGAAGCAGACTGCTCCAGGCTCAGATTCAAGACTCGAGTTCCTGCTGAAGAAGAGAAAATCCCTTTTCTCATCTATCTGCATGACCCACTTTCTTCTAGCATTTTCCCACAGACTTTACCACCCCCATGTGCCAAACCTGGGCTGGTTTTGCCCTGGTTGGGCAACTTGGGTCAGTAACCTCATTGCTCAAACACAGAGCCCCACTCCACTCGCACAGATCAGTACGAGCTCTGCGGTCCTGGTAGCCTCAAACACGTCTGTGTCACAGGTCAGGAGTCAACACTCCGATATATTTAGACTGCCAGCTCCTGGCAGCAGAGACCGTTGCTTTGTCCCGCACGTGTATAGTGACCTACCTGTGGGCACTCCCTCACAGTTAGGACCTGTCAATGACACACTAATACAAAAAAATTAAATAATAAAATAGTAGCAATAACCATAGTAATTAGCACTTGCTTTGACTTGTTGCCACAGACCCACCAGCCACAAACATTAGTCAGGGTTTATGATCATGTCTTCCAAACTGCAAATGCTTGCAAAACACCTCGTGTCTCTTCTCACATGGAGCAGGGGGGAAATGGCAGAAAAACAACTGCTTATTACGGATCACATAGTCCGTTTTGTCAGTGTTCTCTTTCAGCTGTATCAAGTCATCCCTTTCCAGCTCCAACCAGGTGTGTGGATACCTGTCTCCATCAGTACAGGTTGGAAGGTCCTAGACTGCATCTTCAGTCGGGAAGCAAAGAAGAGATGATGCTCAGCTGGATTTCTTCTGTCTGTCATTGAGTATCAGCCACAGCATGAGTTAAAATAGGGACATAATAGGATAAATGAAAGGGAGTGATTGAGAAGATGTGGGCGACGTGACAGACAAGCAAGCTGCTTGCATGTTGATGAGAATGGCATTATCCAGACGATGGTAGATTTCTTTTTGTGTCTTGTTTAAAGGGACAGCATCTTCGAGCAGCCTGGATTTCTTCAGAGATAATAGTTACACTGCAGAAAAATCCCATGTCTTCCTAGTGAATCAGTCCTATGTTCATTTAACTGAAAAAAGCCCACAAGGCAAATTAAAGCAAATAATTCAAAAGCAATCCAGTATGGGTCAGGAAATTGTCGTACAAGTTGTCAGCCTCACAGCCTAATGCACAAAGAATGGGCCGACGCATAATGGTAATCCATTGTGAAACAAGCTGATATTTCTCCGAGTGCTGAATAGACCACAGCATCAAAACAACGGAAGGTCTGCCAGTACTCACCAACTACATGGGCGAAAGTCTCGCAGCCACCGTGTTCGTCTTTCATCAGAGATCCTTGCTAATGCAGTCACACTATTCTACTTTTATAGCATGTGCTTTATATGATATATGCATTATTTCCAGGTATTTAGTGAGGTCTTGCAACTTGGAAAAGTACAGAACACCGAACTCCATAGAAGGAAAATGCGCAGATGGATTTGAAAGCAATTCTTGCTGAAGGAGCCTTAAGGCCAAGGTGTGTTTACAACTCTGACAAAGTTGCAGAAAGATGAAAGAGAAGGGCCAAGAAAACATATAATTAAAATAGCGTGATGTTACTGTGCATTTACAAACAAAGAACAGATATATAGTGTTTTTATCACGAGAGATGCTGCTTGTCTGTTGTCACCAACTTTCAGATACAGGTATGTTTCTGAGATGGTATGTTCAAGATGGGATGTCGAGATTGCTTTTTGCACATGTTGAACAGGAGTCCCCTTAAATTCAGCAAGTAGGAGAAAGTAGTCTTGGACAGAGCGACGATAATGAACTATTTGGTTATGAAACAGAATACTCTGGAGGCAGTTTTATGAAGGCGGTCCAGGTCAAAGCTGTTATGATGAGAGAGAACTTTTAAATTACCCAGGGTTTATGGGGACCCAATGTTCCTTCTGATTTAGGAATCAGTTCCAGCTGGAGAGGAGCCAGTTTTGGATCCTCGAAAAGATACAGAGGCAAATTCAAAGTGAATTGGAAAACAGGAATTGGTAGGTTGAGGTAGACTTATCACGCATTTTATGCATTATCTTGATAGTTACAGCAACCCAAACGTTAACCCTTCCACAGGCATTGAGGAGTAGTGCTTTGATTCGTGTCTCTAGTTTGAACCCAACTGTAGCAAGAGTCACTGAGAAGAAACAACATTAATCAAAGATGATGTTCAAAATGTAGTAGCACTAGGTGCAGCCACATTTACTGACCAATGACTGCTCCTGCTATTGACATTGTAGTGTCCAGCTTCCCAAAGGATCCAGCACACCTCACAAACTACAGTATTTTTGACTGATACTATTGCAATTCAATTTTCTCATAAGCCTGATTTCCCATAAACCAGATTTCTCATAAACCAGCCAAATGTTGACCCAGACAACTCTCACAAACAGGGCAGAATTGCTGGTATTGCAGGAAAGACAGTCTCTCACACCCGTACAGCCAGGGAGTCCAGTCAGCTGCTAACACAAACAGCCATCTTCCGTAATTCTGTGCCAACTTTTCATATACCCTCCAAAATCATCATTGGGTGTCCAGACATAGATATTTATGGCTGCATTGTCCTTCTGCATAGTTTGGCAGAGGCAGAATTCTCCCCTCCAACCTCTAGGGCATCTAGCCTCTCTCCACCAGTGCTCCACTAACCCAAACAAGTGGTGGAAGTGAGCCACTTTTGCTAGCTTTTAGCTTGCCCTGTGCAATTGCATGACCCCAAATGATACTCTGGGTGACTCCTAAGAGCGACAGCAAACCACTGAGCCTCATGTGATCTGCAAGTGAAACTCATTTCATTTTTGACTTTGCCCGTCTACCCACAGCACTTCCACCTCCTGAATTTCCAGAGCAACCTGCACTGAGTTTCCTCTTCCCAACGCAGCTGCCTCTGGGGCGCTGATGTCCCGAAGCAGAGCTGCAGGACCATTGCCTCAGCCACAGCTGGGCCTTGGTTCCAAGGAGCAGAAAGCTCTGAGCTACAGCTGAACATGGGATCATGAACATGCACACAGTGAATGTCAACCTTCAACCGGAGTGCGAGACACTGGGGTTCAGGGGTTTGTGCAGAGCCACCATAAGCAACCTGAGATAGGGCTGTTTGATAGGAGCTCTGCGGGCTCCCCATAACAGTCCAGGCACTGAAGAGTTCCCATTTATATAGCTAAAGAAGGATTGTCTAGTGAATTGGGTATTAAACTGGTGCTTTGCAAAGCTGAATCTGGTCCTCTATAACAGCAGAGATCTTTTATGAAAACTTGTGCATGCCTCAGTTTCCCCTCTCTGAAATCATGCAAGCAATATTCAGGGATGAACAGAGTTTCCTCACTTCCAGTGGGGATAGTATAGAGTCTATATGCTCCATGCTTCTTGCAGTGGTGCATAGGGCAAAATGATATATAAAAGAAATAGTAGGTTGGGCAAAAGGGGAGGAAAACTTGAGACACTGGAGTGGTGATCTGAGACTGAGAAAGCTTGGCTGCCGTCAGTGATGCCATGACTATTCCTTGTGCGAGCAGGTTACGGCAAAGGGAAGACGGGGTGTGAGGACTGTGCTCACTTCACTGTGTTTTAATGAATAAATTGGAGCTGCTGTCAGCATACCCAGGGGTGCATCAGCTACAAATCAACACTTAAACAAATGAACTAAATGACGTGATGTCAACATCAGGTTCACAGAAAACTATTCGGTCAGATCACAGCCTGAGCACTTTGTAACACTAAGCCCATCCCCAAAATTACCCTTTGGGTAAAAGCCTGAACTAATTAATGAGTAGGCGTTCTCAAAGGCAAAGGACTCAGGGGACACAAACATTAATATTTAGTATCACCGAAACTAATCATCACTGAAGATGCCTACAAGAACCTAAATCTGGCATTCCCCATCCATGCCTTTCTTGGCAGAGGAAGAGCTGCCGGTTGTTTCCAGGTATGCCGTGAGTTTGGCTCCAGGGCTTTACCAGGCCCAGAGCAGTCAGTGGGATGGCCGGCACAATCCCCAGCGAAGTGCCGGCAAGCAGATTAGAAATGGAAGCACTTCACTGCACACTTCTGTAGCGCAGGCCCTGGGAGAGCAACAGCTTGATAGGAGCTACTCAAATGAGCAACTTGCTTTGGTTTGGGACTGCAAACAGATTTTCTCCAGACCTTTCCAAAGCCTCTGTCACATGGGGCCTCCTGGACATGTGATGGAGGTGTCGCTCTGCTCCCTGCTGCCAGGACCTCCTGTATTTCGCAGAAAGCTGGCCTGTCTCATTGCACACCAGGCCTGGCAGGTTTCTGCTGAATAGTGGCAAACTTCACTTAAAAGTAACATGAATTTAGCCTCTTAGGCCTTTAGATTAGCCACCCAAATCTTCCATTCTAGTGGTGTGACAGCTACCTTGACCTATTCCACTGCAAGAGGATAGAAAGTTGGGATCTTGCTGGAAGGCAGCTTCTTTTTCCGTGTGGCCTTTTGGTAAGACCTTGTGGGCAACAGAAGCATTAAAACATAGGTGACACTTCACAGGATCTTAATTAGTAGAGGGAAACACCTTAATCAGTGTATTCTTTGTCTGTCTCACCCAGTTAATATCACCTGCAGGTCCTACACTGCTTCTGCACAACCACCACCATGATTCTTCTCCTGGGCCAGTTCTGCAATGCAGAACAAGCTGGCCACGGATCTAGGCTTGGACAATCAAGGGCTTGAAAATAGAAGGCCCTTCAACTGCACCTACATGTCCTAGTGAGCCTGCCAAATTTCTGCAATCCCTTTTGTTTCTATAGACTGGCCAAGGAAGAGGAGGTCCTCCATGGATCTGTGTGGGTGCCACTCTGCTGGATGTAATTAAGTGCTGCTTGGCTGCATTATCTTGTTCAATTTATATGTGATTCTTGGAAAAGCTACTAAATGCATGCTATTTTTCTGAGATAGAGGCTTTGGAGGTATTCCGGGTTTTTGTATAAAGACACATTTAGATGGTTGAGATAAAGAGGAGAATGGATGTTTTTCTGTGAGTGCCCTGTGAGGCTACCAGAGGCAGATGGAAAGTTCTCAACACAGCTGGTATGTTTTTTGGTGACTGGGTTTGTTCCTCTTGGAGAGATTCTGCAGAAGTGTGATGGCTTTCACTATACACTTGAGCAAAACTATCTCAATACAAAATAATACAGACCTGAAGTGTTGGTCACCCAGGGGCTTTCCATCAGTCCGTATGATATGAGAAATGCTATTTTGAGATGTCCCATCTTCCTCTTACCCATCCTATCTTCAGCGTCAGTCGACGCTCAGTACTCTTAGTTGAGGTCAAGTCTGAACCCTTTCACCAGGCCAGATCCATCTGCTATCCAGGCAAACACATACTCATATGAAGACCGCTCAGAAAATTTGCAGCATGAAGGACAGTTCAGGACATCCACATGGGTCAGGTGTGGACAGGTTATTCTACCCACAGATGTTCTCTGTTGAAGTCTTCCTCAGCATTGGTAGCACTTAGAGCTTACAGCATAGGTAAGCATCAGCCAGCAGGGTGAACCAGCCATGATCAAGGCAGAGCAACGAGATAAGTCTGCTGGAGACTTTCGCCTCTGAAACTAATAACTAACTTGTCAAAGGCTGAAGCCAAAGCTGAGATAATCAGCCAGTTACTACAAGAACTAAAGAAGCCATTGAGAGACACCAGCCAGAGCCTATTTATTTCTTAGATAGGAACTTCAGTATCTCTTGCATAGTTCCAGGCTGAGGGATTCACTTTCAGGAGAACTTGCACAGAGCAGTTTATTCCTCCATGCACAAAAAGCTATGTACGTTTGAATCATGAAATGCAGCCTGAAAATGGTGTTGGTTCTGGGAACAGAGAAGGCATTTGACATTGAACCCTGCGGCAGAAGCAGCCATCTAACGTATCTCGCAGCATCCTCAAATTGTGATGATGGAAGAGCTGGTTCCAAATGTTGCACACACTCTCTAGTGCTGTTAAGGTCCAAACTGAATGCCATCTCATATGGAGCCCTATCTTAGGGTAATATATAACCCTCACTTAGGGATCTTTCAGAATGAGGATCAAGCTCGACTCTGTCACTAAGCACTGAGGAGGGATTTGAAAACTCAGGAGGAGCCTATTAAATATTTTAAGGCAGTTTGCCAGTTCTTTTGCCAGCACGCAGTCTACTACAAATTCTTACACGCACATACATAGTTCAGACTCGCCCTGCAGTGACACCCAACCACATTTAATTCCTGCGCATACCATCTCCCTTTGCCAGCCTTCTCTCTGATGCTTTTTTCCTTGTTCTCAACAAACATGATTCTAAATTCAGTCCCTGAGTTTCCATTAAGAAAAAGCAAAGGAGAGCTTTAAATTCCAAAGCTATTTTAACCCATTTACTCCTGGATCAAAAAGTATCCCAGTTTCTTTCCCCATCTTAGGAAAATTTCCATCAGTGAAATCTTAAATCTTAAGAGAAAAAAGGCAGGGTGGGAGGGTTTGGACTGAAAAGGAATTAATTGTCCTATGGTGTATCAGTGTGTCTGGTGCAGTTGCACTTCCAGAGAGGTGACTTAAAGGAGTGATGATGAATACAGTCTTGCGATCCGATCTGAGTCTCCTGTGAATATTAGAACACAGTCCAACATTTTATGGTCTCGACTTGTGGCTGGTAGTTCAAGGTCACATTACAGAAGCTGACAGCACAGCTAAGATCTGGCAGCACCTGTTCATGCCTTGGCTCTGATCATTTTTTTGACAAAAAAAATAATTTACGTGGGCAACCATAGAAAACTGCTCCTGCCATGCCAAGCGGTTGCCTTTGGATTTTGCTGTTTGTAGAGAAAAAGGGCGTCAGCCAGCAAAGCTAGGTACATGATTCAGCAGCGAGGGAGTTAATGCAATCCCCTCTGCCCTGGGTGAATGCAGCTGCATTGTCCATGGTCACAGCGCTGTGCTAAATGCGCTGCTCTTCCTGGAGCCCCAACGTGAAATACTCTCGGCTATATTAACAAAGACCTTACACTCTGTTTTGCGTGTGAAAACATGGAGCTTTTCCACGAGCAGCTCCTGGCCCCGCAGATCATCATGGTGCCATCTGTGCTTTTACAGTTCGCTGAAAGCTGCCTCAGCATTTCCACCATAAACTCTGATTTTCTAGGATTTAAAATTTGGCTGGGCAAAAATTTCAATGAGCTAGAACTTGGTATTTCCAGACTCATCTTGGGAGCCAGTTTCTCATATTGGACTAGATTCTGGGTTCTTCAAAGGGTGAATTTCTATTCCCTTGTAATAGAAAGTGGTAAACGTCAATGAAAGAAAGAGTGGGAAAAAAAATCTGAGTGTTAATTTCAGATCAGACATATTTTAAATTGAGTGATAAGTATTGTGTGTGTACATGCATGAAATATATATTTCCACAGTTGAGAATTAGTTATTGATAAAGCCACAAAGCAATATAGCAACAATTTCAATGTCCTGAAAGATAACTGTTAGTATTTAATCAGCTAGAAGAATTGGATGAAATGTATACAGTATAATAAGCGTTATTCTTGTGCAGGTGCCAGCTCCAACCCAGCAATTTTGAGTTGAAGCTTGCTGATATTTTCCATAACTCCAGTCTCCTCTGAGCTCTGCATTCGGGGTTGCCATTGCTGGTTCCCTTTCAAAGAGGGGGGAATCTGGGAGCAGCAAAGGGAGAGTTTCATTTATGCTTTGCACAAGTCTGGTGCCTCCCTCCCCTTGGTGAGTCACCGCGTGCTCTGCTCCTGCTCCACCAGCCGCTGCTTCCACCCAAGCTGCCTCCCGGCCTCTCCTCTGCTCTGGACGAGGCACCGCAAAGGCTCTTCCAGGGAGTGTGTGTCATTTACTGGCAAATGGAAGAGTTTATAGCATTGTTTGATCTTCACATTCTAGCCTTTTGAAGCAAAGATCCACCAGCACAAGAATTGCCTGTTTTGCAATGAATTTACTTCTCTTCTGCAACGAGAAATGTCTTAGAGGCCTGTTTGCCCGCTGAAGTTTTGCTCTGGTGCAATTATCCTAATGCTTGCATTTCATTGAAGCTCCTAATGGTGTTGGTGCTGGCAAGGGATGAGGTACCTCTGCTCAGAGCAGTGTAAGATGCATGGAAAGCAGATTTTTTTTCTTTGCAAACACAGTGCATCTACAGTCAGGGTTTGCACCTGTGCAATTAGTTTGATGTTCTCATAGTGGAGCAAGGAAAGAGAGAGAGAAAAAAAAAGCAATGTAGACGAAGCTTTCAGCTGACAGAGAAAATAAAAACACAGCTTGTGGTTGTGTGAACTGATCTGTGATAAAAATGTTTGCATAAAATTACATGCAAATGACTGGGAAGTACAAACATACCCACAAGAAAGTCTGTTCCAGTCAGGACCAGAAGCAGAAGTGCTGGAAATAAAGGAAGCAGACTTGACCTCAAGAAAGTTACAAAGTAAGGGGTGTGAGCCTCTCTCAGCTGAAATCAGTGATGGCGTTCCCAGTTATCTCTCTGGGCATGGGATCACCCCCCAGTTTTGCAAACAAAGAAATTCTGTCTAGCTCAGACAAGATTTCAGTAAGCGCCCAAGCTGCTGGTGCTTTTACAGTTCTTACAGATAAATGAAACCTGGAAAAGTTCACGTAATGGGGAATATGTCTGTGACCCGCCCCAGCCATGCGCCTTTTTGGAGGCAGAGGAAGATGCAACAACCTTGCCGGGCTGAGATTATCGTGGCTCTCATGAATCATAACTCCCCCGTGGATTGGAGATGTCCAGAGCACTGACTTCCAGAGCTAGGTCATATATTGGCATATATTTTTATATATTCCAATATATATATACTTTTACACAAACACATAAATACATACGTATGCGTGAGGGTGTGTAAATAAAAACTAAAAAAAAA